>NW_028185151.1:2052238-2084785 GCF_003343005.1 Rhea americana
CCCCCAAAAAAAAAACACCAAACAGCACATATTTCCTGATAAAGTCCAAGCCTTACCCTTGCCTTTTGTTAAGGACAGCATTAAAGCGAAACAAACCCGCTTCTGAACGCTGAGCTTAAGCAAAAGCCTGCAGGTCAGCGGGGAACCCAAACGCGCAAGAACTTTGCTCTCCGTCCCCGCGCYTCCCCCTCCTCCCAGCAAAACCCCAACACCAAACCCACCGCGTTTATCAACAACTCTATTTCCTTACCTTGAATAATGCCGGGTAACCCCTCTAAATCTTTGCAGCTACCCAGCTATCCCTTTGCTTCTTTAGTAAGTAACCAGCTCTGAAAAACTGGAAMGCTTAGGGAAAGGCCTAAGGCATTGCAACACCATCAGATCCCAAATACTTCAAGTCAAAAGCCTCAAGAGAGGCAGATGCCTGCATAAATATCTACTGTATACACAAGGTGTTTTTTTATATATACGCATATACATATGCATGCTAAAAGAGCACACAGAAAAAATATCAAGGGGGTGCAGGTATCTCAAGAATCTTTCTTTTTCTTAGTAGTCACTATTTTATGAATCAAAAAAAATGAATCCAAAAAAAGTAATGAGTATCTGTCACAGACCTTTTTTTTTTTTAATCCAAAAGCTACTAAAAGACCCATTTCATAAAATAGATGTGTAGATTTCAGGACTGAATACAACTCTCAGCAACTTCCCACTGGCACCATTACCCTACTAATAGAGGATGCTCTCTACCACTCAGTGGCAATATATGGGGCAATAACTGTCCTCGCTCCTCTACTAATTTGCCCCTGTACTTCCAGCTAAAAAGTGATGTTATAAAACATTGAACTTCATTTTAAACCTAAAAATGCTACACAAATATTAATGTAAAGATTTGTAACAGTTTTGCTAGTATCTATATATAGGTATTCCTTTTACAGAAAAATGGAATAGTAAGTTATACAATAAAYTTTAAGGACCCAGAAAAAGAAGCTTGCTCTCCTTACTCATGTAGTTCTGTACTACAATCTATTTGCAATGTCGAAATACTCATTTCTTGGTGAATCTAGACTGTTCCACAGTAGAAATCCAAACTTTGCATCATTTTTATTAACTCTTTATCTTATTTTTACATGGGGTAGATTTCCTTTAAAACAGATACTCTTGCTTAGCATGTATTTTGATAGAGTAGTGGAGCTACTACATTTTATATCTACATTATTACCTAGGCAAAAACAATGGGCAAACCCAGTTACTTTGGTTAAAAAACTCAAAAACCATCACTAGCACAAGGATTCTCTAACAGTACAGAGAACTGTGGGACCTTGCTCTCAGTYACTTCGCAGACACTGCTTAGATAACAAAAATTGGAAGAAAAAGAAAAAAATCTGAACACCTAAGACATTACCTCTTCCCTGACTTTTGGGGGACTTGCCAAATTTTAGTAGAAGATATGCAGCCCTATCCAACAAAGTGGAGGAAAAGCTGCTTATCTCCTAACTGAACTTAAACAACGACAGTGACTAACACCTTATATTAGCTCCAGGAAAAGTTGTTTCTCTCTTGCTGTACAAATTTACTCCCCATCATTATTCCATGTCTCTCACCTGTAGCATTAAAATGTATTGCATAGAAAGCTCTATGAAGACAATCTATAGATTCCATATTGTAGACAAAGGAACTCCACATTTCTTTTCAGTATTTAGCTTCCTCAGGCATTTCAAACGCATATTCAAGCCTCCTGGCACCGGGAGGAAATCACTCGACCTCCTGTCACAGCAGCAGCAGAAGCACCCTAAGACTGCAACAGAAGCATCTTACAAGTTCTGTTTACAGCCCTGTGGGATACTGTCTGGAGTTCAGCCCATTCAATCTGTGTCAGTGGAGGAAACTGGGAGAGTGCCTGAGATTTAATATTCCATGTTACTTTACTGAGTCTAGAAGTAAGAGGTAATGCCTGACTCTCTGTTACAATAATGAATGTGATATATATACACATCACCTTTGAAATAAAACCTTTAAAATAAAATTCAGTTTTGGTCTCTCTCTACCACAGAAGATAGAGGACAGATTGAAYGGTTTTCTCATTCCTGTAAAAATATGTTCTTGTGGCAATTCATGTGAATATAAAYGACCTAACATTATTTAACTCCTAGTCTTCATGACATAAATACTTGGAATATCTTTACCTAAGAAAATCTTAAATCCATCTGCTTCATTCATTTCAGGATCGGGCAAATTTGTTTTATCACTGATTGCACTATTTTGAAGGAAAGCAAAATGTATGATTGCTTTTTTAAATCACTTTACATACATCATAACACTTAGAAGATACAACAGACGTGGGACACTGAAGTGCAGTATTTGAATGGGTTTTGATTTCCTACTGAATACTTACAGTGTATATTAACAGAACAGTACACATTAAAGAGACTAAAACTATAGATTTTTTTTCTTCTGCCACAAGTACTGAAAGGCCTGCACACAAATTGGCTTACTAATATCAGAAAAATATGTACTTTTCATGTATGGCTTATGTAACTGTTTTAAACATCTGCACCTGTTACCTTAACAGGTGTTTATTAAAGACAACCCGCAGTAGAAGATTACATTGCTGAGCCTGAATGCCATAACACTCTATTTTTGAAATGTTATGAAAGTTCTCTTCCCAAAAGCAATTGTTCTGTTTTTTCCAATTATTCACTCCAAAATAGCCACAAAATACGTTTCCTACAGGCAGGCTTTTATGCATAATTGAGGCTCTGCTTGCTCCAAACATGCACTTGGGGCTGACTTCTGTAACAACTCACTGCTATTTTTAGCCTGGTTTCTTAGGTTTATGTAATGAGAAATTTTGTGAGTCTCCTAGACAAAACTGTAACTTTAAACAGATTGACTAAATTTAACTCAATTTGACGAGGCTTTGAAAATTTGTACAAGTTTCATCAAAAAAGAAATGGAGAGACTAGAAATTGAAACTTTTATAAGAAGTTTTGTCCTAATAATTGATTCTATTCACCAGTTTCTACTCTCTAGTAGAGCAATCCAGAAGTTGCTTCCAAAACGCTCTGCAGAAAGATTGCGAAAGAAAAGGAATTTGTTCAGATACATAAGGAGATAATTAAAAAGTCGTATTTGTTTCAACTGACCTCAGTGGACACTTGACGAAGCACCCTCCCTCCTTCCCCCCGCTATACTTTCTTCCAAACCCCAGAATCATATGGACTTTAACACAGGAAAAGAAGAAGAGCTGACACTCTTATTCCTGGATCAAATGCAGTGTTGGGGAAGAGGGGAAGATCAAGAAAAACAATAGTAGAACTTAAAAAATTATTAACTGTAGGTGAGTTTCTCCCTCTTTTTTCTTCTGAATTTTTAAAGAATTTTCTGTAAATAGTAAATATCTAGCCTACATAATATTAAGAAATGACACTGCAAATTCTCACATACTGCCCCCTAGCTCTATTTAAACAAAACTACAAGAAGACAGAGCCAGTCACATTACAGTTCATAACATGGTATTTCAGCATGGATTGTATAAACTGCTGTACCATTTGGACAATGCCTTTTGATGATTTTCTTTAAATTCCTTCCACAAAACCACTTTCATGCTACTAACACCTATAATAGATATAAACTACAACGGTATTTTTTTCCAAAAAAATTATTATAGTCTAACAATGAGGTAACTATTCTGACCACACATGGAAACTAATCATAAAATAGCAAAAGACAGTGTATGGTCTTTCCCTTCCCACCCTTCCCTCTTCACCTCCTTAAAAACAAAATTATGTACATTTTAAACCAGGCTAACTGAAAGAAGAAAAGCTGATACAAAGAGTTTCCAGATCAGATGCATTGTTCGGGGAAAAGAGGAATGATGAATGCACCCATTATACATAATTATAAATATAATTTACAGTTTCTGTGCAAATCAAGGATTTTTAATACTACCAAAGTGGGTATTCTAGGTAATAMAGACAGTTCCTACTTACCATGATATAGCAAAAAAGACATCCAGATAGAATATTTTGAATAAATTAGCACATTGCTTTGGTGTTATTTTCTCTTTTTTACCTGGTAGGCCTGCTGTCACACATCAATTAACATGGCAAATTGAAGTAATAATAACATACAATATATTCATATGGAACAGACAAGTTAATTGTATGCTGCTTTACAGCTTACCTAAAAAGTAAGTGCTCCGATTTTTCAGGTTCCAAAAAATTCAGCATTGAGTACCTAACTCTGAAAGTTGGGGTGCAATGCCTCCAAGGCCGGAGTGTTACTCACTTGGTTTTAGCGACACCCAGCCATTTCGTTCCGACGAGTGAAAAGAAACATCAGCCGCCTACGCTCCTTCCCTGGCGCTCTTGGGAAGATCATTCTCCTCCAGCGAGCATCGCAAGGATGCAGGCGCAGGCACAGGCTGCTCCTGCGCCGGCAGGAGGCTGAATCGCTGACAGCTTCACTGATTTCTCTCTCTAGACAGAGCAAGCCAGAGAAGAGGCATAACCTTTTGTCAGTGCAAATGACTTTTGCAGAAAAGAAAGATATTTCTAAAAATAACTAGACAGCACATGACTCTGAATGCTGCCCCCCTGGTGGTCCAGTGGCCAGCCTTCTCACCACTGCAACCAGGGTTCACATCCAGGAAAGGATTCCTCGTTTCAGAAAATCTTCTCTGGTACATATATTAGTTGTCTTTGCCCTTGTGGCTGTAACTAAGGACCCTTTCATAAGTAAATAGAAATGTAACATCGTATGTCACCTATTCTGAAAATAACTTGCTAATTGTGAAGTATAACAGAGCAAGAGTGAGCTTTTTCTGCATTTTACAGTT
This sequence comes from Rhea americana, assembly GCF_003343005.1. Classification (NCBI taxonomy): domain Eukaryota; kingdom Metazoa; phylum Chordata; class Aves; order Rheiformes; family Rheidae; genus Rhea; species Rhea americana. The sequence goes on from NW_028185151.1 coordinate 2,057,079, forward strand.
TCCTAAAACATGAGGGAAAAAAAAAAAAAAAAAAAAAAGATTGCCTACACTGCTGCCATCAGCCAGGAGATCTCGTATTTCAGAGTCCCAGCTACTTTTCTGAAATTGCCTAGGGGGAATATTTTGTCTCTGTCACTTTTCTTCCTCTCAGGGATCACAGCAGGGATGCACTCTAAGAACAAACACTGCAACAGTGACCACGACCCTTCTGTAAGGCAAGTCTTCAAAACTGGAAATGCAGCTCCTGTGGACCTGCCTTGTTTTAAACTAGCTGTCCCAAGTACTGTTAGCAACATAGTCATGGAAGCACAGAATTCAGTCTCCCCTCCAAAACCCATCTGAGAGGCTAAGTTAACACTCTCTGTGGGGTAGCCTATGCTGTTAGGCATGATAGCGTGGAGTTATTAAGCACATAAACTCATTTAAAGCTAGCTCTGTTTATGCAGGGTTGACCTACCTTAACATTTGGCTGGTACGATTTCCTCACTGGCTCCGGAGTCAAAATGATCACTATATTTSCAGAGAAATTTTCTCTCAGCTCAGATTWGCAGGTAACTGGGTCCCATTTTGCYTTTCTCTATAGCAAAGGGAAGAGGTTGTCTGCTGGGTTCAGGTGAAGCTCTCTCCTCTAACAAATTCCCCAACTTTGCATGGGACTCAGGCCCTGGTGGCGCCTCAGTCTGTTCTGTCCCCTACCTGCAGYACTCCAAAGTGGTGTCTCCTCAAGGACTGAAATGCCTTGCTCTAACCAAAGAAGCTGATATCAATATACACGTGACATGCAGTGCTTACACCATACAGGACATCTAACCATCTAATAGGGCTGGCCTCTAGCCTTACATTTTATAAAAAGATCTACATTGTTGCACACTAAAATCAATCAATCTGGACAAAAAAAATCTTCCTTGCAATCAAAACACACCTTGTGTTCAAGCCTGMAAACTGTGAGAAGTTTGGGATGAAACGAACAATTGACTCAATAGGGACTCTGGTAAGACAGCAAAACCATTCACCCCAAACTCCCGGGCACATCCCCGAGGAAACACGGGTTCCTTTAGTTTGCTTTCAGACTCTAAAGCCCTTGAGATAARCTAAGTCATATTTGCAGAATCCATAAGCATTGAGTCTGAAGCTGATCTATTTTAACATGGAAAAGGTTTCTTCCGTAATTAATTTCAGAGTCAGAGAATTCAAGAAGTGAAGATTTGCTTGTATAGAACTAACCCTCTTATATTATGGACACTGTTTACATAGAGAAAATTACTTTTGCTAGTATAGCTTACAGATGTATTTTGCTTATGAAATCAACATGCCACAGATGGGGAAAAAATAGAAAAAAAGCTTAAGATATCTGCATCTACGGCAGAGCTTTCACTCATGTCATAGAAATGTTACCAAAAAAAGAAAAGTCACAGATTCTTATCTATCAGATAAAAATGTCCTGGCAAGGCAGGGTAAGCGAACTGCTGATCTGGTTTCCTTTCCTGGACGCACACATACGCACTTAGCAAGTCTTYTGATCACCTTTCGCCTTTAGGCCAAAGATTTGAGAATTTGCATCCTTTTTGTTTCCGGAGCCTGCCTGACCCGACAAATAATTAAAATGTGGCGGAGGAGGAAAGGTGGCTCAGCGCACGCCCGGGAATCACCGCCCTGGATTTGTTGCTCCTGCAGGCAAGTCCCTGTGTCAAGCTGCTTAGACAGCCAGCAGGATGGTGGGCTTTGGGGGAACGGCATAAGCAGGGACCATGAAATATGGGAAAATAAACCTCTGGTTTTGCACAAGGTACACTGCAACTATTTTTTTAGAAAAAGCGTATTTTTGAGCGGTTACCAAGATTCTCGCAAGGTTTTCCCCAGATTAAGGAAAACCATCAGGGTCAGTGTGGATGAGCTGTTACTGAGGAATATTATAAATACGCTATACACAGCACAGGGAGCTTGCACTGAAGAAAAGCCWCCGCAAGCAGACGTGTGGCCGCCACCAGCTGCCGAGAGCCCCGTGAAACACCGCGGGCATAAATGGTATAAATAAATACATAAATRAATACATARGCGAGCCCAGTCTTSTGAAGGACCCGTTAATTATCCGGCGTTTCGGTGGCCGCGGGCGGCCCAGTCGCCTGCCCTCCGGCCGCCCTCACGGCCCCACCCGCGGCTCTGCCCGCCGTGGCGGCCCGTCGCGGCCCTCCTCCGCCGCGGGATCCGCGCCACCGCCGCCCCCTGCGCCGCCATCTCGCCCCGCGGCCCCGCCGGCTTCACAGCTCTCGGCCGCCGGGCGTGATGCACACCCCCCCCTCCCCCCACCTTAACCCTCCCCGCCGCCGCCCCCCTTCGGCGGGACGGAATGGAACGTCCCTGCCCTACACATTCCTACCTCCGGGGCTTGGTACCGTCCGGAAAGGGGGGGAGGAGGAGGCAGAAGGAAGACGGGCGCGAGGGGGCGTGGCTACACGCGAGCGGCGCAGCTGCGGCAGCCAAGCGGGCGGGGCGGGCGCGCCTCCTCAAAGCTGTTTAGCAAGCGCTGGGAGAGCTCTTRCAGGGCTCCCTGGTGGTCTAGTGGTTAGGATTCGGCGCTCTCACCGCCGCGGCCCGGGTTCGATTCCCGGTCAGGGAAACTCATTTTTCTCTACTTGACTTCCAGAATTCTCTCTGTCCCTTTCCTCCTGATTTTGCAGTCCAAAGAGCATCTGCTGACTCTTGTCCAAGCAGGAGGCATCGTTTGCCGAGCAGCAAGTTTTAATGGACACTTCACGTTTTAAATGAGTTGTGTGAAGATAATTTGCAAAGTCTTAACTCCCTGTGCACATACAGGCAGGCAGGGGAAGCCTGACCAGGTGTATCCCCTCCCTGAAAGTCCAGCCATCATAAAACCATCTCTGTCACCTGATTCCTGCCCTTTGAGTTCCTAGGAGTCAGCAGAGTGCTGCTGAGTGATGCCTGCCCGCAGGGGCTGTCAGGGTGCAGCGGCCCTGGGCCACAGGCATCAGCAGAGTGGGCACGTGGTCAGGAAGGTGAACGCTTGCAGACTCCTTTTTTTTGTAGGGTGCTTTCATCAGCTTCTGTCTCTCACCCTCCTGTAATGAAGCCATCACCAGCTCCACTGTGGGTCCAAACCCAGCTCCATGGTACATCTGAGCCCAGCTCCGTGGTGGTCCGAGCCCAGCTCTGTCCCATAACAAGGCCCTTCAGTTGTGGACCCAAACACGGATCTTGGCTCYGGCAAGCACTGCTCCCCTCTTTCCTCTCATTGACAGTCGGGGCATAATCCCCCACCTCCTGCCCCTGCCCACGATCTGTGGGACAAGAGACTGGTGGGCACTGGGAGGACCTCTTCACTCACGTGCGACAGTGTCTGCCACAGTTAAGGCAAGAAATACCAGCCACAGTAACATCAGCTTGGCAGACTGAGGTTCTCCAACTCTTAAAATGGGGGTGAGCACACTCAGCAGACCGTGCTTAGCGTGGACCCTTCCCGCTGCCAGTACCCTTGCATCGCCCTTATAGCTCCTTGGTATCTGCAGGCYGCACTTCGCACTGGAGGACTTTGCCCTGRAGTGAAAGCCCCACTGGAAATAGCRGCTTTGGCTGTCTTCGCCAGGGTGTGCGTCATGCGTGCTGCAGCCTGGCTTCTCTCCAGTCTCGACAGGAGCGTCTCACGGGACCTGCCGAGGTCCTCCAGCAGACTTTTTATGATGAAGAAGCATCACGGGGATGCCAAGGGAAGGGGTCTCCTTCGCTTTAAGGCAGAAAGCAAACAGCGAGAGGGGAGGCCACCATCCCTTAGATTTTAAGAAAAGTTGTCTTTTCTTAAAGAACAGAGGGACACAATGCCAGACTTGAAACTTGCCAAAGTGCTTTGACAGCGTACAAAATCCACCTGGCAAGGAGTGCAAATGTGTCCTCTTGCTCGTTTACTGACACTTCAGGTGATTAAAAGCATTCTGGTTTGCATTTAAAAGACACCGGGATAAGTGCTCACTTTCAGCTCCGGTTAAGCAGTTGTGCCAGTTTAAACTTCGGCTGCTGCTGCTAACAGATGGAAGAGGCATCTCCACTAGAGTCTTTTATGTTGGTTTTGTTGTTTTAAATAAGAAGTAACTCACAACAGTGTTATGCTTATGTCCCAGAAGAGAGGAGCTCTTTTGCAGAGGACAGGAGGTGCAATCAAATACAAGATCGACATGAGGTTTTTATAATTTGAAGTGTCACCTTCCTGAAGTGTAGCTGAATTTGTTTCCAACTATGGTATATTCTGAGATGCTGGATTTCAAATATTTTTAGAGATATTCAGATATTTTCCTTTCATTTAGATTTTTCCTCAAAAGCCTGTTCTGATGCCTTCCATCTCGGAGCCAGGTTGATGGGATCACAGTGCAGTAGAAAGAAGAAAAGAGAGGTGGGCCTAACACCACCTTTACTGTAAATCCATTTAAACCAGCAGCCAGGTATCTGATTAAGATTCTCAACTTTTACTTTTTATACTTCCTTGGAAAATTTGGGGGGATAGGAACTTTCATATACAAACTAAATTTTATATCTCCAGCATTAACTTTTCTTTCTGTCCATCTCTTTAAAGTTATAGCATTCTGCTAATTCTGCCTCTTAAATTTTTCCAACTTTATATTAAATATTTTGCCTGTGATTTAACATAAAACTTTGCATGTCTTTGAAAATGAATAGAATAATTCAAAATTGAATACTCTCAGCTTTTCTTTCTAAAGACACATTCTCTGCTTGTCCTCGCATTGCACTTTTATCTGAAAGACATATTTAACTGAATATGTATTAATTGGATTTATTTTGTACCCATGAAATTCAGGTGGCAGTTTATCCACTAATTAATCGCTGCTTATTGATAAAAATACCATTTTCATATACCACAAGGTGGCATCCTAATCGCATGTCTTCCACTTACTCTCCTTCTCTCAGCTTAGTTGCTATTTAAAAGATGCATACAARCAAGACAAAGTGTTTATTAGATAAACTGATGGAGGTGGAAGGAAGTTTTTGGACACACAATCTCTTCTCCAGACTCTGGTTTTTGAATTTTTTTCCTCCTTCTATTCCTTCGCCTCAATATTTCYATAAAAAACTATTTTTTAAAAAGGTAACTGTAAGTCCCTTTTTCCAGGTGCAGAAGATCTGATATAGAGTGGAATATCTGGAACAGTAAGAAAAACTAAAAGAAATAGCAAGCCTCATTTCGAGTCCTACTATGGCTTTTGCTTGAGCACTACATTTGGAAATTTATTCTGAATTGTATTTTAAGAGARATTATTTTATCCAAAACAGGGCATTTTATTTAAGATGATAGCAATGAAAGTCAAATGAAGATTTGATCACTAAATACAAACCTAAATAATACTCTTCAAGGACTATTTTCCAGCAAGTCCTTTAACAGGAGCAATTGCCATGTCTTGTTAAGAAGTTCTCTGATCATGAAATTATGAAAGCTCTGATCCTTTTAAATGCCTGAACTTTTTCACTTGCATGTTGAAAATCTGTTTTCTAGACCCCTTTTATTACTGCCTTGTAGCCAGTCAGTCACGACCTTCTGCTCTTCCATGCCTYGTTCCTCATGCACTCTGTTGATTAATCACATTTTAGTAAACTATATTCATGCTGCATTATGCTGTGGCTAATCTTTGGCTAGCTCGCAGAAAAAAACAGACCTGGGAGGTGCCTGCTTCCCCCCAAAGCAGGAAGATAACAACAAATGAAAAATAGACACTGCAGCATGTGCTCTGGCTCCTGGTGGTGCATGTGACCGGGGTTGCGGTGACCCCAGCGAGTCTGATACAGCTGGCAGTGTGCGACCGTGGCACGGTGCCTTCTGCACCTCTGCCGCTGAGAGCCGCTGCACGAGCCTGCACGCCCCGAGCGGTTGCAGAATCCCTTACAAGGCCTTTTTTGACATAAGTGACAATTCTGTGTTATATTAATTGCCTAAATCATATTGCAGAGATGACAAATTCAGAGCAAGAGATATGGCAAAATAAATGAAGAAACAGGGATGATTTCCCCTCTGTWAAGATAAGAGGCACCTGTCTGGTTGTCTGGTTACAACAGGATGAAGTTTTGCAGCTTATAACCTTCAGTTTGTTCCTCCTTTAGCCCAACYTGGGTAGAGAGTTTCAGCTTGAGATTTGTTTGGGTAGGGCTCCTGGATGAATCAAAATAGAGTGTCTTGATATATAGAGTCACGCTGAGTGCTCATGTGCATGCAAAACCCACTTTCTAAGTATTCACGTTTGGTTTGCTTGCTGTGACCTGTCCCAAGCTTGTGTTTCACAAAGAAATGAGTGAACGTCGCTGCTGGTGGCTCTCGCTATGTCCRGAGGCAGTGCGCGATGTGAGGTAGCTCATTGCAACACGCCGCACTGCCACGCTTCTTTAGAAGCTTAGAAATGTAGCGGAGGCCCTTATCAGCTCCCATTTGTCTATTTTCTCGATGACTGTACTGAACTGCTGGGCCGCCTGGAGCCAGAAACTTTCTGCAGGGCGAGACAAACACGCCAAGCGGAGTGGGAGCGCGCAGCCGCCTGCCTATGGCTTGCCCCGAGCGGCAGCAATTCCCCTGTGACAGCTCAGCACAACACACCCACGAGCAGTGTCCCCTGCTTATTCATTCCTGTCATGCTGGTGTGGTCACAGCTACTCAGGGTTTTTGAAAACCAAGTGTCTTAAAGTCTTTCACACCTGCAATCTACTCTGTGGATCCTGCTCTAGGAATTAAAAAAAAATGAATAGTTAAAAATAATGTAGTAAATTCTGCTTCTCCTGGGGTCAACTAATTTGAAGGAGATTTTTCTTCCATGCTATCCACTATACCATCAGAAATTTGATCCTCTCACTAGCATCTTGCATCTAGAACAGCTACTATTTTCTATTAACAGGACCTTACAGTAAGGGCCAGGTATGTAGCTAGGGATGCCTACAATATGCACATGCAGTTGAAGGCAATCTGGGCCCCAGAGCCTGAGATCTAAGTAGGCAAGAGCCAGCACAAGAGAAACTAAATAATGCTATCCCCACTTTACAGGTGGCCYGCCGAGAAGCTGGCAGTCATGTATCTGGCCTGTTTAAATATCACAGAAAGTCAAAGGGAGCTTGACATCTAAACATTTCTGCAAATCASACAAATGAGAATGTATCCTCTGAGGTTTTGGTTCTTCAAGGGATTAAAAGCATGAATAACTTTATTCACGTGAATAGTCCCACAGAAGTGGAACACTTCCTTTGAATATGGCTGCTTATGTCCTTAGTCCCTCTGCAGGATCAGTTCTTAAATGAACGCTGCCTCTGAACTATATGGCTGCTTTAAAAAAGGAACAAGGAACCCCCCCCTTTGGCTGCAAAAATCATACCCATCAATGATAGCTAAAAAATTTCTCTCTAACATGCCCAGTTTTTCTTCTCTTAAAGGGTTATTCAGAGAAGACACAAGGGCTTTATTTCTCTTTTTGTGTCTCCAATTTCATCCACAGGCAAAGAAATGTCCCACTGCAAAAGCTGGGCGTACGGGGAAGCAGGCTTTACATATTTATATTGAATTATTACTTCTCTATTGTTTTGTCAGTGGCTACTGCTATTGGGCATCCTTGGGTTTTGACGGTCACATCAAAGGAGCTGCTCTGGCGTGAGAACCGGTCAAAGTGAGCCAGATAATTCATGGATTTATTACTGAGGCCGGTTCCCATGATTGTCAGTGGGCAGCAGGCACTGCTGTGTCGTAATCCTCATTCTCTCGGTAGAGCACATACTGCCTTAAAAAGGTTTAATGATCCAATAGTGATTTACTAATGGGAATCTTTCTTGTGGGTTTACCAGGCCTTGAGGGAGGACAGGGCAGCACATAAAGGTCATTTTTTTCAGCAGTATCAAGAAATGTTTTTATTTGTTTTGTTTTGTTTCCAGATCCCTGTTTAGAGCATTTTTATCTGCCAGCTGCGTAGGGCGGTAAATTGAAGGGAAAAAGTGACTGCAACTGAGCAGGTACCAGACACCTCCTAACAGGGGGAGGGAAGGAAGCCGGCCCCAATGACGGCGGGTCGGGGCCGAATATCTGCGGTAATTGTTGGAAAGGTACCACTCGAGCCCTAATAGTCGCTGTAGTGAAAAGAGAGAGAGCGATCGGAGCGAGGGCCCTGGGCTGGGCGGGCGAAACAGCGCGGAGCCGCTGCCGGCGCTTGCCGCCGGCTGCTCTTTGGGAGGCTGGCTGGGGCGCTGTTTTATTGGGGTTGCACCACAGCGGCCTTTGCTTTTTTTGTCGGGAAGGGTGGGGAGGGGGCTGCCCGGTGGGACAGCTGCCCGAAAAGGGGGAAGGCGAGGGGAAGGCAGAGGAAGCGATTTTGCCTAACCAAACTAAGTGAGCTGCTCGCGGCGCGCGGGGAGGCTGCTTGCCCGGCTGCCGCTTCCTCTTGCCGGTGTGGTGCCTTTTCAGAAAAACAAAACCAAGAAAACCCAGACAAAATAAACTCCCTTCTCCTTCAGCAAAATACGTTTGAAAACGTAGGCAGAGGCAGAGGGCATGCAGGAGAGAAACAGGATTATTTTACTTTAAGGCTTGTATATTAAACCCAAGCGTTGTGCTGGSAAGTGTCATTAAAAACTATTTGAACTATCCACGTGCAGTAGACGTCATCTTGTTAATCTAGTTGCAAATATGTATCTTGAATGCGTAATATTTTGTTTTAGACTCCCCAAGGGAGAGTTCTTCTCCTAAAGGGGGAAAAAAAAGTTACTTGGCTCTCTGACGTATGAAAAAGAAAGCATTCAGAATTAAATCAAAACTCARGGGAAAAAAAGAAGTAACTGTCCTTAAGTAACTGTAAATTTGTCTTTTCAGATTTATGGATTACCTTATAGTCATGTATTAGATTTTCACATATCACATAGTAATACAAGATACTACGWATGGGTATTTTTTACAAGTAAAACACTTTTCTTTACATTTGCCGGTAATATACTCTTTCCTGGAGTAGTGGGCTGATTTAATAGAAGGAGGTCTTGCAATGTAACATGTATGAAAACGTGGGCTGAGTTAGGAATTTCCCAACTGTTAAGTGATTGTAATCACAGTTTTAGTGTTGTATCATTTTTTTTTTCCTTCTGAAAACTTCCATTTGTAGAAGAGAAAAATGCTAAATATGGGCTGTGTGGAAAGCGAAATAAAATCAACACCTCAGGAGGAGTTTCCTGTAGAGTAAGTAATAGCACTGTTCTGATAAGCATCATTTACAACRTTCAATTTTGCTTGAATTCAGTATTGGCATCTGTAGCTGTATAAAAATGAACCTGCATCTCCAGTTTGTCAATTGATTTCAAGAGACACATCTCATTTTATTTCTCATATCCATTTCCTTTTGCTTCTGACTTTTGATCTTCTGGGYTACATGACTAATTCATATTGCCAAACATTACTCTGTCACCAGAAATGCAGAAAAAACAGCCTTTTTAAAAGAAATCATATTGACATCATCTTGTAATGACTGTCATTCCAGCAGCCAGAGYGTAAGAAAAATGCTGAAGTCAGTTTTGAATGTGCCTGTTGCAGGTGTTGACTGGCCTTAGTTTAGTAAGACCAACTGATGATAATATCATGTTATTATCAACTGATTTTGATAAACTATTCTGCTGTTTCTTTAGGCTGCTGAAGAGGAGGCTGATTCTTTGAAAAAAAAATCTTTGAAAACATTAAGATTCAAACCCCATCTCTTCACAGATGATGCAAGCTAAGACAGAGAAGGAGGAATTCAGCCGCCTACACATAGGCATTTAGTGATACTTTAAGCAGTCTAGGGTTTCCCAGACACCTGTATGGGGCCAGCAGACGTGACACAGGACACAAGGGAGACCTGCACCATCCAGATGGGTAGCTGGAGCCCACCTTAGGATGAGTCAAATATTTAGGCAACTGAATACCGAGTAAGTGATCATATTTACATGTTAATAGCATTTTACACCTTCCAGTGGTAGCAATTACCAGAGGAAACAAAACCTCTTTTCAGATAATTATCTGTCAAAATTTTGTTTCATTTGCAAATCAGGAAAGACTTGGGCTTACAGTCAAGTTGAGATCCCAGCATTTCTGGCACCTGCCTAGTGCTCGTCTGTTTATCATTTACTGCCGGGGTCAGATGCTTATTTGCCATCATTCCTTTTGAGACCTTTACACATTAGCTTTGAAAGGACAAGTATTTGCCAGTGTGAAATGGCAGAAGCAGGGGAAGGGAGCTCCACTAAAATCACAGCTCTGAGAAATATTACACTCAGGCTCCTGCAGTGGCCTCACACAAATGAGGCTTGTGCACACAAACCTTGCAAGCAAAGCCATCCTAAAGTTCCTTTATCTTTTCGTGATGCTGGACAAAGTCACTTCTGACTACTAAGCTCTTATTTGTGTGATCTTAGGCTATCTATGCTAATGCAAGTAGATTACTAAGGAGACTAGTGATTTCAGAGCTCGTAACTATCTACTTTAAAGCTTCATTAGTATCTTGATGTAGCATTTCCTGTTAAAGAGATGCTTTTGGCTTTTTCATTTTTCGTGTTAGGACTTTGTCCTAACAATTTGTCAATATCCAAACCCTGTGCTTCAGTAAATGCTTTTACTTGTGACATCCTGATTGAAGTATCATCTTTCAGAATAGCTGCAAACAAGCATTTTGAAGGCTCATGCTAAGGAGGCAGCAGTGTAAACAAGGACCACCTGGCAGTCGCTCAGACAGATCACCACAGTCAGGGTATGACCATTCTGCTCTGAATATAAGCATTCAGCCCTTGGTCAGTTCTTCATCTGAGACTATCCTTAATGCAGGACTTCCTCCACCTGCAGTTGGAGCAAGGGGCTGGCAGGCAGCACCCCTCTCTATTTCACACCTTGAGTCAACTCTTTCCTGCTCTCTAGAGTAACAATCCTCTTTTGGTGCAATGTGACATAGTCCCATAGCTCCAGCAACATGTGCTTTATATTTGCACTGCTGGGGTTAAGGGTCTAAGCTTGCTAATGCTGAGCAACAAAATTGGTTTTTAGCCTTTTCCTCTTAAGAAAAACATCCTAGGAAATTGCATAACCTCCTTTGATCCTCTTGATAACTGAACTTTAAGGCTGCAAACCCACACATTGAAAAGTTAGTAAATGCCAGATTTACTGCTGACTAAGCAATCTTACTTGCTTTTTTGTGCTATGTGCTATGATCTAGTCTTAAATTGTATAAATTATAGTCTCTCTTCTTCCTCCAGAACCATGCATCATTGAATGCAGTATAAAAAAACAGAAAGGAATTAAAGTATGTTTGCATGCATAGTCATATGTCCCACCTTTGGATCTCAGTTATGCCAAGTAAATAGCTTTCTCTTGCTCTGTTTTGAAAACTGTGTAGACTCCTCCAGCCCTGACCYGTTGGCACTGCTACAACCACAGTCTTCAGAAGTCAGAAGGTATTACTCTCTGATGTCTTTCCAACAGCGTATGTAGAGTATGCTTCCTCTCTACCATTCTCACTTGGAAAATCTTCGTCTGCCGTCTCAGAAGTAACATTCTCAAAAAAGACCCAGGACTAAATGGACACGAAGGCTAAGCTCCTGCCTTGTCCAACGCTGGTCCCTTCAGGTGACTATATCGGAGGTGGTGCATAGCTCAACAAAGCTATTAGTAGAGCATAGGCAATGCTATTGCTGTTACTTAAAACAAACAAACAAACAARCAAGCAAGCAAATAAAATACCCACTCCCTCAATACACACACAAGAGGGGAAATTCAGTGTACATGAATTTGGCCTGTTTTCTGAGAGTGAAAATGAGATGAGCCCAAACACATGGGCTGCACAAATCCATCCATAGTGCTTTGTTTCAGGATGTTAAAATAACTACAYTCTCATCTAATTAGTCTCTCAAAAATATTTTTTCATACTATCGTTTTTCTTTTAAAATGAAGCAATATACTTCATTTGTGATTGATTAGGGCACACAGATAAAATTGACGCATCTAAGTGGAACCAAGTCAGCGGCTGCCCATTTTTAACACAGTATAATACATGGGAGACCTCCCAGCAGGATCTTAGAGGGCAGGTTAATACTTAACTGCTTAAAGTCAAGTATGCTTGAAACCTACTCTTTTTCATGTAAATAAAGCCCTCTTTTTATCTACTTGTGGTTTACCAATGTAATCTTTATTCTTGAAATTGTTTATAGGGAAAACGAATACTACCTGAACCAGAAGCTGCTGAACATGCCAGGATGCTAGTGCAGCATTTACGTCCTGAAACAAAAAAAGCGCCTAATTCTCCTGCAAACAACAAAACTTCAAAGAATATCCAAACACGGTTTACAGCTCGGGGGTGGAGCTGTAAACCCCCATCTTTTGTCCTTTCTCTCCASGGGACAACATGCTGTTTGGGCAAATCAAAATCCCTCAAAGTCTCCTGGGCACTGGAGACTAGTTCGTGCAGGCAGGGATTAGCTAAATTTTTACCATTTGGGAGAAAGAGATGAACAGGAGCGAGTCACTGAGCTGAGGCTGTATTTTGGCTACAGATGCTGCCTCACTCTGTGCAGCTGTAGGGTCATCACCTTAGTTTGGTGCCTCAGCCTTGCTCTCTGTAATTTGGGCATAATAATCTTTTAGGGCTGTTCACATGGATGACAAGTCTTTGTATTTTTTCTTATGAACAAATAGAGCTTTATACATGTTCTACAGATTATATTTGCAGATCTAAGATGAAATAATAACAAACTCAGAGCAGTGGCTGCCTCAGTGAGAACTGGCAAATTAGAAAAACAGAACTGGTGGCAAAAACTGCCCTGTCCCATTCTACATGTTTAAGGATGCCATAGGGTTAAACTTCTCCCTTTCTAAACATGGACCCTTAGTGAGACTCCACGTGGAAGCTGAATCTAAACCCCCCAGTGATTCTGGGGGCTGAGATGGACGGATGGGTCTGTACTGCTAACTGTACCATCAATATAGAAGCAGTTTACAAGCCTGAAGAACAACACTCTTTCACTGGCAGTCTTTCTGCTGCCTATTTCAAAGCATCCTGTATGAGAGGAGCTTTCTGAATGAGCAAGGGGAGCAGAAGAGAAAGTTGCAGCTAGCAGATGTGTTACTAGTGGCAGAAACGTTGACTTTTGAATCGACAAGTATTCCTCAAAAGCAAAAAAAAACCTGCAACAAATCATCCATAAAACGCAGTCAAAAAGGACTTCGTTTAATTAGTGATATGTAAAGACTTTTGCATAGAAAAAAGGTTAACAAAGTAATGCATAAAAGACCGACTAGGTACAGTATTTTTAAAACAAATATTTTAAAGTATATTTTGCATAATGTTTAACATTCTCAATGCTTATTGCTTTCTCCACACAGCAGAGAAATCAAGTGCATAATAATACATGCTGTGTTTTATTTTTATTTTTTATTTTTTTACATAAAATCTCTAGTTCTTGACTTGATGTATTAAAATACTTAGGTTATTTTAAGTCATTGTAATAAAAAATGAAAGCAAAACATTTTATGCAGCACTAGTTGTCTGGGTATTRACAAAATAATTTACTGACATCCTCTTTAATACATTCATTTTGGTTTGGAATCAAACCCACATTACAATGTTGGCATGTTAATAGCCAATTTAAAAATTGTCCCTACCGTAACTTCATTCATACCCAGAGAGATCGTTATCCCAGAAGTTGATAGTAAAGAGGGATCTTGCACAGAATCGGCAAATGTAAATGTCCAAATGCAGCTAAGTAAGTTAATTTGAACCCTTACAACACTGAATCTCTTATATTGGCACAAATCAATCACATCGAAGTGCGCACACTTTAAATAGGTGGTTACTTCTGGGTGCATGATAAATTCACTGTTTGTACAGATACAAGCTAGCACCATATTTAAGCCATAAAAAGGGTGCCTCAAGGCTCACAGGCAGTGCTGAAATGTTCATTAATCCAAGCACTGATAAGATAATTGCTTTTACCAATACTATGCTAGATGTCACAATTTGGCAAGTCTGTACAAAGAAAGTAAACTAAGAAAGCAAAAACTAGGCCTGTCAAATGGAAGATTCTTTCTCAGCAATCATTTGGCTAAGTAAACGTGTCCRTTTAAAGAGTACATTTTTTCCTGAAAACATATCGAAGTTCTGAAGTTTGATGCAGGATTCTCCTCTCTCCTATATCATTTCCACACCTGTGCAAYGTTATTTGTTTTAGCAGAACACACACACACACATATATATAGGGTTTTTTAAAATTATTTTTTGAATGTCAGGCACTTATGCAACTCAAACTTTTTCTCTAGCCTCAGGAGACTTGGTAGGCACCACCCCTCACCTCTCTGCCAAATAAAGATGCATAGCTGGAGAACTATTCGTTCTAGTGTCTACATATTTCCCAGGAAACGTCTAGATGTTGGTATGGGCAAGATGTTGCTGAAAGCCACTGTTGCTCCCTCAAGGTGCCTTAAGCAAAACGAACCAAGACAAATATATCACCCGTGTCCTCTTTGACATCTGGGGTGGGACTAGCTTCACYGGTCCTCATCCGGCTTTTGGGCATCTGTAAGGCTACGTGTGCGCACGCAGCCCTTGGCTGCACAGGGAGGACGCTCAGAGGTGCGTGGTCCAGCGGAGGCGCACGCGTGCGCGTGTGCGCGTGTGTGCGCACGTGCACGTGTGCTTGGGGACAGGAGGGAGCCAGAAGTGGGCAGGAGAGGAGCAGGGGGGCCTTAAAAAGCTCCGACTTCAGTCCCCCAGGGCCGGTAAGGTTTGCTATTCCCTCCGCCGCCGGTCTGCGGTGGGCTGGACGTCGCGGCCACRGCCAGCGGCGGGGTGATGGCCGTGGCGGCTGCCACGGCGGCGGCGGCGGCGCTGGGGGGCAGCATGGGGAAGGCTCCTGTGAAGGACAGGGGGAAGCTCTGGGCGGCCGCCGTGGCTGCGGCGGCGGCGGCGTGAACAGTAGCCGAGAGGGACAAGAGGGAGGTAGAGAGAGGTGGGACACAGGGAGCGACGCTGCCGGCGGCGGGGACCCGGAGYGCGGCGTCGGCGTGGGCGAAGGTGGCCGTGAGGAGGGCCGAGCCGTGCGGGGGCACCTCGGAGGAGAGTCTGCACGGGGCCACCTCGGAGGAGTGAAGTCCGCTCTGCTGCAGGAGCGCGGCCGGCAGGTGGTGGAAGGCGGCCGTCCAGTGGTGCGGGTGCAACGGGTGGTGGTGATGGGCCATGGAGGAGGTCATGGCGGCAGCTTCCCGCTGAGAGGCGCAGGTGCTCAGGTGGGAGACGAGTCTCACGCGCAACGGGTCGGACGTGTCGAGGCCTTCCACCGAGGTCAGGTATCTCGCGACTTCGGTCAAGCACTCCCGGAAGCCAATGCTCATGAAATCCATGGCCAGCGAATGAGCGTCAAAATAACCTGCAAGAGGAGGGCAAAAGATGTGCTGAGCATCAAGCTGACTTCTCAGYCAACGTTAGGTGGCACTCGGCTGAGCTGATCCTCGCTCAGCTACTGGATCTTCCATTTATGGGTTAAAATCTGCAGTGAGGAAAGTTTGTCCTCCGATCTGTAAATGATTTGTGTGACCGTTCCTGTAATGCAATAGGCTACAGTTGTTTTTGCAAACAGTACACAAATGAAAAGAATTAAGATCATAAGTACTCGAGAGTCTTCAAAAAGCTCTATGATGCCTCTCCTGAAATTCCTTAGCAAGCTTTTGCAGTGTAATATTGACCCCGTGTGCGTGTGTGTGAATGAGACATTTATACACACACATTTATACACAAGAAATAGGCTGAAAATTAGACAGTTTGCAGATACTACGCTGCCTTTGCTTCCCTACATTTTCATTCATAGTAACACTCTTAAAATCTACTTCTCGACACTTTGAGATGATTGTTATAAATGCTGCAGGGGTCTCATCTACTTTGTAGAGTCATTAAGACAGTATGACATACGGTGTTATTTAACTACAAACTGAAAACATCTTGTCATGACTCTGCACATACAAAATGAAAAGCTTTACTGAGAAAACGTTTTATGCAATGCCATTGACTAATTTGGAGATGGAAGACTGACAGTCATATGGCCCATGAAGTATTTCAACAAACAGCAATTGGAACTCCACAGGCGTGGGACAAAAAAGAATTTGGAAAAAAATAAGTATTATTAAATGCACATGAAAAGATACTCGCTTTCCAAATGGGGTTAGCATCAAACATAGTTTTTAAGCCGTGGCTCTTCAACAACATATTCCAATTTTAGTTTAAAGGTAGTCTCCTTAGAGTATCCATTCTCAAGTTAGCATGGTGTTTCTTCCTCTTGATTTCAGTGAAAATATTTAAGTGTGTGTGACTGTGATGTTTGTTGACATACATAGATCCAGTCCTTTTATTATACAGAGTTCCAGCAGCAATATTTGTATTTAACCCTTGCACTTTCTGGCATTAAAAATATCTTAAGTCTTTTGAAAAATTCTACCAGTTTAGATGGCTGTTTTCACACTTTCCAACTTTCAAGACAGAAAAGAGCCTTTGTGTTGCTCAACTTATCCTCATTACAGAATTAACTTGGGCATATTTATAGACATTGCTTCAAACCCCCGTCTACCATATGCACTGGAATTAACTTGGGCATGTTTATAGAAGTTGTCCGAAATCCCTTGTCTGCCACATATGGCTTCCTGCCAAATTCTGATGGTGCTTTTCATGTAGGCCACCTTGCTCATTTCATGTTGTAACACAAAACCCAAGCAAAATCATCATTCGGTTACCAGACTGGTGAGCAGAACCGGTCAAGGATTTTTGTCAGAAAGCACTGATTCCTTGCAACTCTTCCCTGTCAGATCCACTGCAACCAAACGGTCTGTGAAACTGTATTGGTCTGAATGAAAAAAAACAGGCAGGAAATCTGTGGTGAGCTAATAGGATACCTACTTAGCTGCCTGACAGCTTGGCATGAAGTGAGCCTCAGTGCTAAAGGCTCTGGGACTTCCGGTGACTTCAGCTGGTCTGATGCAAAGCCAAAAACCCGAGTCCCAGCTCTGACGAGGACTCGGCTCCTGGCCATGTCTCAGTGAACTTGGGTGTCTTGAGAGTGCTCCAGTCAAGCCAGGGCTTCCCAGCTTTTCCACTGAGCCCTCCCTTGCACAGCACTGGAAATGTGGGAGTTGCCGTTGTCTCCAGTTTTCCCTGAGTTTAAGAAGTGGCAAGAAGTCCCAACACCCTGACCATTCTCACTTCCTTCCTGTCAGTCTTCAAGAAGGTGGCTGAGATATCATGTCAAGACAGGATGAGAGCTGGGATTCCCAGGCTCCGTTTTGCTACAATTTTGATGGCTATCTTTTCCAGGTTTCTCACTTCTGTGGGAGATTTGAAAATGTCTGTGTTTCTTTCCAAAAACCAAACCAAAATCTCAAATCCCCACCCCACCCCGCACACACTCGTGTGCTGGAGTTTTGCCGAGCATGGCAATTCTCAGGTGCCACTCCGCTATACCAGCTGCCCATCTCCTGGGCAGCCAGGACACAGGCTGAACCACTCGAAACCAGAAAATCCTCCTGCCAGTTACTGACAACTGTTCTGAGACTGACCCGGGTGTCGATCACCTGAGTTTACTTCGCTGCCAAGATGCAGTAAAACTGTACCAAGTTTGCAACGAGAGCTACATGCTGTCGACAGATTGCTCTTCTTCTTTGCTTGCAGGCAGTGTCAGCAAAAAGCGCTAGCCCCAGGCCAAAAAAATAACTCCACATCAAGACCATTGCCCACACCAGCGCCAGGGCAGTAAAAACATAGGCTCCATGCCACAGCTCTAAGAACAGCCCAAGAAGGACACGGCGCCACGCTGGCCTTTCTTCTGCCACGCTGGCTTCAGTTTGAGCACGCTATGGAGCGGCCTATTCCTCCCCTGGCTTTCCTTGCCGCTAGCCCTCCCATGCACGGAGCGTCCTCACTCTCTGCGAGAAAGGGAAGAGAACAAGCTCTCCCCAACTCTCAGCATCGAGGCATATAGGGCTATCGGCACCCATTTCTCCCTTCTAAGACAATATCTTTTGTCCGTAGCCTAAAATGATGAGGCTCCTTTTTTGCTGATCCAAGAAAGTTTCTGCCTCAGAAGATGAGTTACAAAGCGAGAATAGCTACGCTTGCAAATAAAAGAAATACCTGCCTTGTAAAAACAAATTCCTAGGGTATTTTTAAGTTGTTACTTAGGTTGCAAAGTAAAACATTAAACAAGCAGGAAATGCAGATTTAAACTCTGCCCAACACTAATTTGCAAGCTTTTTTTTTTTTTTTTTTTTTTTTTTTTTTTTTTTTTTTTTTTTTTTTTTTTTTTTTTTTTTTTTTTTTTTTTTAAGTTCCTTAATCTGTACAGTGAGATTACTCTTATCTCTGGGCCAGGAGAAGATGAAACCAGAGTATTTGTGAAGTGTCTGGGTATTACTCTTGATGTGCCACCCACCACGGACCATGGAGTAACAAACAGGGTTCTGAAGGGCGTCAGATGAGGCTGTGGTTACCCAACTGGCGGCAGTATGTTTGAGCTGGTATGAGCAAGCATCACCCCTCCCTGCACCTTCTTCCTCCCCCAACACCACCCCCYGGACACCAGAAATGCCTGTGTTAGCCAAGCACTGGGAGAGGCATGAAAGCAGGAATGAGTGGCCAAGGAAGAACGTGTCCACTTAGACTGGTGCTGCTGCCAAAATCCTGTTTGTCCAACTGCCACTGGCAGCTGTGGCCCTGCAAGACACCTCTCTCAGGCCAGCAGCTCCCATCCCAGCCACATGTGTCTCCAGCCCCAGTAAGTGGGCTAGCAGAACAACCCATGGGCCACCAGGTCAGACCCAGGTGTAAAATGACCTGCTTCACACACCTTTCTGGGCAAGGAGGCAGAGAGAAGAGGTCGCTTCTAAATCAGATGAGGCCTCTGCTTGGGTTCATCTCCTGGCCCTACCAAGAGCAGCATTGTTTGGTACCAACGTCAGAGGAATTGGGGCTGCTGAAGCCTTAAGAGAAATGATGCAGAGCCACGGCATAAAGCAGGGATCAGACAGGGGTAACTGAACTACGCATCGGATGGCGAAGATAGAAAGAAATAATAACTACTTTGCTCAGTATCTGACCRCTATTCATCCTGTGCACCAAGCAAGACAGACCTTGTGGAAAACCAGCATGCAACCATGCAAGGGAAGACTGCACTCTCACGCACGCACACAAGAGCATCTGAATTAGAACAGCACRAGCATTGTAAATTCTGGCATTTCATAACTTTCAAGAATGTAGCTTTACCAGCTAATTATTATTCTTTATATGAAGTTTCTTCCTATATGTACTAATATAAAAAGGTAATTTTTTCTTAGATTTAATTTTATATATTTTCCTAGGAATCAAGAGGTATGTCTGTTAGATGAAAGTAGAACTGTTTTCTCCTCTGATAGTATAAACTACCCATAAATTTTAAGCTTCAGAGGACTTCTAGCAAAGGCCTCTTAACTACTAGAATATACGCAAATCAGCTGTGTGATAATTTTAAGAAATAACAGAACACCAGTCTCCTACAAGCTTTCCTACATCTATTTGTTGTTAAGCATATGTTAATTATAAATTGAATTTGATAATCACTGCAAGGTACGGAGAGCTGCAGTAATTCAGTCAGACTATAAATATTTGAGGTATTTTCTTTAAAAAAAAAGGAAAGGAAAGAGAAAAAGCAGTGGCAGCCTCCCACGTGCCATAATGGGGCAGTGAAAAATTGGTTGGTTGCACAACTTGAACTGCGCAGGTAATCAAGGCTCATGGCACAGGACATCAGGCCATGCTGGCAGAAAGCTAGCAAGTTTTTTCCCTCAAAATACGTTCCGAAATCATGACTATACAAAACACCTCGTGGGTGGCTGACATCGTTTGGCCTCCAGCCTCAGGACTGTCAGCTTGCACAAGCGAGGCACGCTGGATTCACGGCAGCCGGCTGATCTAATGGGTCAGCTAGTGCAGGTCCTGCGTCACGCCGGGACTGACTAATAACTAACAACAGGCGTGCAACTATAGCATGTAAATATGTGTGCAGATTGCACTGCTATCAGTCTACYCATCTATTTTACCTGATACCTGGAGCTGCATATAAAAAGACTGGATTTTGTTCTGGCGAATGAGACAGTCTGATCTTGCATTTTAAAGTCTTTCCAGAACCAAGAAAATACATAAATATTGAAAGTTCCTCTCTATCCACTTCCTTTGGTATAGCTGCTGTAGAATGAGTTTTAACATTGGTTTTGTGCTACACAATTGTTGCCACAAACCTCCTGTTTATGTTTGGTGTTTGTGTATTTGTTTTGTCTCCCTGTGCAGATTTCAGTGCTCTTTGGAAACCCCAAACAAATCTCTGACTGGGCTGCCTGTGAATGAAGCCTTTACTCCCACAGTGTTATGAAAGCAAACACAAGCCCAGGGTCAAGTGCTTCTTTTGTCCCAGTAGTTCTTTCCCACGAGTTCAATCCTGCCATTAGCATTGATTTCCACTCCTTTAATCTGGAAACGCCTATCACAGCTCGTCAAAGCATTTTTTTTGTGGAGATTTCCCCAAATATGAGAAAAGAAACCATCGCCTCCTTACCTTTACCTCCAGTTGCCTGAAGCATCTTCAGATGATCCACTGTCATTTGCAGTATTTCCGCTTTTTCTAATTTGGCAGATCCCTTTGAGATAAAAGACTTGTATAAATAAAAGCTTACAAGCGGTAGAAGCTTTAATTTGATATACTTTACCCTGAGCTCAACCTTATGGTTTTAATTTCCCCTACTGGTAGGACTTTCTCAGCTTAATTCTTTCATGAGCATCTGCATCCCAGACTTTGTCTAAGGACTGATGCTGTCCGTATCTGCTGATAGATGCATCAGCACGACAATTTTGCTTTATCGAGGCTATAGTTCTGGGTAACTCTGGCTTTGAGGTCTGTGTAGATAAAACATCTTTGTGAAATGTAATATATACGTAACTTTCAGCAATTTCCCCTTAAACAAGCAGACAATGAAAAAACAATGGAACCATGGCATGGCAGGTCTGT
Source organism: Rhea americana (assembly GCF_003343005.1). Classification (NCBI taxonomy): domain Eukaryota; kingdom Metazoa; phylum Chordata; class Aves; order Rheiformes; family Rheidae; genus Rhea; species Rhea americana. The sequence continues at coordinate 2,078,136 of NW_028185151.1, forward strand.
ACGGATAAAGACCCTTCTGCAACATCATTGTTTTCTGCTTTTACCGGTAGGTGTCCCTGTGGACACATAGGGAAAAGTATTGCTGTTTCTTAATAGCCCATTAATTTTTGACATGTCATTTGACTGCTGGATATTGTATTCTCATTCTCTATTGAAAAAACAATCACACAGTCCACAGTTTTTCAAATGCTTGAGAGGCCCAGTTTGCAGGGATATGAAGCTAAACACTGTGAAAAGAAGTAGCTTAACTCTTCCATCAGTAAGAACTTTCCATTACTGAGGCCGGCTCACAGAGTTATAGGTGCTGAAAAAGTATTAAATGCAAGTCTGAAAGCAGATTTAATCTGTAAATAAAATTATTCTGTGTGGCAGCATTTCCTTGAATATATGGTGCATGTCGAAATGACTGAATTGAACACCAAAATATTTCAATGAAAAAGAGAACCCCTCATCATCAGCTAAAATAGCCCCCTCAGAGCTGTGCAGACTTGGGCCATTGGAGGACTGCATCCTACGAGCCAAATCCTGCTCTTAGTTATCACTCGTGCGGCCTCGCCAACGTCAGCGGCTCTGAAACCTCAGCTGGCTTTGCCCAGGTGGCACACTTGCAAATAAGGTAAGAACTACACACTCCTCCGCAGCTCCGCTCTGCAATCTTTAATCCCCACGATGGGATACTGGAGAGCAAAGCTRTTATTTGGGGGAGGGAGGGAAGGAGGGAAGGGAGGCGGAACTGAAACTAAACCTCCAACTTGGAAACTCCAGGGAGCTGAAAAAACTTCGTCCGTGGCATGGTACAGAAAAATGTTGGGGTTACTTGAACAAAATACACCACATGCTCATTTTTACATGAGTATATATTTTTGAATTCATTATTGTTATTGTTTTCTTTGTCTCATCATACAAATTTTGGTGTGCTTGTGAATTTTCAGGTATAATTCTGCAGTTTACACCCTGCACTTTTCTCAGTCTCAATCTTTTCCYTAGACACAGTACAAGCTGTCTCAGTGAGTGACTAATAGCTAAAAACTGCATGTTGCTGGGTAATTTCCAAGGGCTTTGTAGGACTTGTTTTATAAGGTTTGTGGTTTTCAAGAAATAAACAATAAAATGGGACAAACAACTGTTGTCTCTTGTCCCTATTTCATGTAGCTGAAAATGTCTCTGTTACTGCACTTTATCTGAACCTATGGAATGGCACAGTTACRGCTACTAATTATTAAAAGTATATTGCAGCTGACAAAAGTGATGCTTTGACCATGATTACCGTGCTTAAAATTTCTTCTTGTTTAGCTTCTGCTCAAACCAGGGATGTAACAGGCCCAATACTTTATGGTGCTAGCCAATCTGGCGTACCACAGAAATCCAGCACCTCACAAGCCTGGTTCTTAAAGTTTACTTTCTCTTTTTAATTTTTAATTATAAGGAAATTGGGTTCTCTATTTTCAGGTTCCTTTTTTATGAAACTTACTGACAACCTTCAAACATATCCAGTRAAATAGGAACAACGTTAAATATTGAAGTAAAATCCAGGGAACAAAAATCAAGGTGTGAAAAAAATAAATAAGTCATTTAAATTAAATGGCGTAAGCATGATACACTTTTTTATAGCACAGATTCACTGAAGTCAGCTGGATCCTTCCACCCTTCCCACTGAATACTTTCTCACTGGAAGTCTTTGAAAGTACTGCTAACTACCCTAGCTCATGGTATATGGGCTTAGGCCCACTCYTAATGCACTGCATCTAAAAAGTCATTTAAAAACTTGAATAATTTAGACAGTTTAGTCTCCTTATTAGGACACTGAACTGTTGACTGCTCAACTGAAATTAAAACATAAATGTTCCTTAAAGAAGGGACAACAAAGGTTGTATTTAGACAGAGGGATAACTGACGTACAGGTTTGTTGTTGGGTTTTTTGTTTTTTTTTAATATGGAGTAAAGCACATTTTTAAGCAAAACCACTACTGGAATTCATCGAAAGAACAGAGACAACATGAACATTGCTACCCTTAAGGGAAAAACAAGCCAAAGAGTGGAAATGTTTTTCAGCTTTATGATGAATTATGTTTCTAATAGTTTTGCCACAACAAAGCATTTTATTGAAATGCTTGCTTTGCGCCAGATCAGGACACATACAATATTATTTTAATGAGCTATACAAGAGAACTAACATTGCCAGATGAGATACAGTATTTAGAAGAAAAAAGAAAGAAAAAGAAGGCTTACTTGTTTTTCAAAAGCAGTTGGCACAAGCCGCCTCAGCTCAGATAAGCTGTTATTTATACGATCACGGCGCCTTTTCTCTATAATCTATTCCCAAAAACAAAACATATTAGATTTATTAAAAGTGTTGAAGGCCAAAAATCACAGCATACATGCAAATTGTCACACGGGAAAATAGTTAAACAGAACATACCCCTCTCCTTTTCTTTCTGGCCATAATCTGAGATGTTGTTGTTGGGGAATTTGATCGAATCATAGAACTGTTACTTTGCCTGTGAAACAATAAAAGCATGTCAGGTGCTGCATAACTTGACACTGCTCTTTCAAGATACCTTAGGTCACCACATTAAGTAGTTATAGTAATTCTGTTACTGTCTTAAGTGCTTGGAAGGTGTGCTTCSCATTGCACAGCACTTCTGACATCCAGAGCGAGACGATTCGATTTTGATTGCCCCAGCAGCCGTTGTGAACTGRCAGACTACTCTACTGAAATAAAGTCCCTTTCTGAAGGCAGTTCACTGTCCAGCTCAGCTAATAGAGCTTTCATCACACATATGCCTATGAAATGTCTATGAAAAGCAGTCTAAAGAATTGAATCCAAAAAAGTCTATTATTTATGCATGGTAACATCAATACCAATTATGGATATTCAAATACATACAATGTCATAATCTCTCCCTGGCCTGCCAGGTTTTAACCTCCCTGACCACCCCTGCAGTAGCCAATTTACACTCAGATAAGTAAAAAGTCATTTACCCAGCGTACATCTGTTCCATAGTCCCATATCAGGAAAATAATTTTAAATCCACTTTTTAGAACTGTACAACCCGAAAGTATGAAAACGCTTTTACTTTATCATAAGCTAGCAAAAAATACAGCAGCTTTTGATACGGATTTGTCCACTGATGAGGACGAGCCCGGGCTCTGGGWGGTGCGCCTCTAAGCAAGATCTCTGGCAAGATCAGCTTTCAAAGCCAGTGCTGTCCCTGCAGAGCTTGCGCCTAAGCCCTCCTTCAGCAAACATGAAATCTCTCTCTCAGCTTACAGGCCGAGTTTGCTGCAGTTGCCATTCAACTACTGGATCACCGCTTACTTTCCAGAGGCCGTTTCCTACCTTTGCTGATTTATTCCTGGTGCTCAGCCCGATCGGGGGCTTTTTTTTTTTTTTTTTTTTTTTTAATTAATTAATTTATTTATTTAGGCGAGATGCGGTTGAAAACAGCAAGTTTAGCGGAGCTGGGGCCCGCAGCCCGGCGCTACCGACCCTCGCGGGGCCGCACACCGAGGGTCGGGTCGACCTGCAGAGGGGCAAAAGTCCTGCCCCGAAGCGGAGCGGGCTGCGGGCTGCGGCGGGGCCGCGGGGCCGCCCCCCTCTGCCGCCGCCCGCGGAGGGGCAGCCCTGGGCTGCGCAAGGGCGAGGCGTGCGCCTGGGGCCGGGGGAGGGGGCGAGGCACTTACCCCGAGTAGTTATTCTCGCTCCCCACGTCTATAGTCTCGTCCATGTCGCTGTCTGAGGTAGTCTCCTCGCAAGGTCGCTTCATTGCGGGCAGAGGACGCGGCGCAGCCGACAGCCGAGGTGGGGGGCGCGCCGGAGGGGGTGGGGGGCACAGAGATAAATAAATCCTGGGGGAGGGGGGGCTTCGGCGCGGCACGGCACGGCTCCGCACCGCCAGCAGGGCAAACCCTCTCTGAGGCGCTTTCCCACGCCGCGGCTCAGCCTCAAGCCCGACGGCCCGCCCCCGGCAGGGCCCGCCCCGTCGCGGCTGACGGAGCCGAGGGGGGGCCGCCCACCGGGGAGGTGCGGAGCGGCGCGGAGGCGCGGGCGGCCGCCCCGCGGGGGGCCGCGGCCGCCCCGGGCCCCGGCGTGCGGGCTGGCGCCGGAGCCGGCGGGGAGCGGAGCGGGGCGGATACCCCCCGCCCGGGACGGGCAAGGCAGCGCCCCCCCGGCCGGTGTCCTGGGCTCGGGGGCGGCCAAGGAGGGTGGCCCTCTGAAAGGGGGAAAAAAAAATTACCTTGTTCGAGGTGGCGGAGTAGCGCGGCTTCCCAGCGCCGCGGGGGGAAGCGGCCCCGCTTTCCCATCGCGGTATTTGGGGCAGCTGGGGCAGCCTCCCCCTCCCTCGCTCCGTCCTGCAAAGCCGCCGTCGGGTTTCCCCGGGCCGGCGAGCAGCCGTGGGGCCCCCGCAGGCGTGGGCCGCGGGAATGCGGCCGTCCCCGGGGGAAGAGGGGGCGCTGGGCCACCTGCCCGCCCCTGCGAGCGGTGACGCCCCCGGCGGGGCTCCCGGCGGTGCCCGGGCACCTGGAGGTGGTAGAAGCCAAGTATGGAAATAATCGTGGTTGGAAAGGATTTGGAGGAAGCTCGGAGGCTCGGTTACCGGCGGATCTATAACAGGCGGGTTTTGTTTTGCTTTTGTTTGGGGATTCCCCCCCCCCTCGTTTGTTTGTTTGTTTTGTTCTGTCTGTCCCGGATTCGTGACAAAATACATTCGGGTTATCTTCTCCTCAGAAATCTGATCGGTGTCTTTAAACTTCGGTGACTTACCCCGCTCCCCTTTGCTACTTATTCTAAGATACTTTTCTTCACCCCCCGCTCCCGGGACGCTGGCGGCGCGGAGCCGGGGCCAGTGGGCGCGCTGCGGGGCTGCAAGCGGACCGGGCACTGCCCTGCTGCGGTCCCTCAGCAGCCGGGACCGTTTGCAGCCGCCTTGGAGGCCGCAGCAGCTGCTGGGACGGAGAAAGCGGCAGCGGCCGCCGAACGAAGAAAGACGAGGAGGCCGCCCGCGGGCGCAGCGGGGCCCCGCGACTCTCCCCGCGGCATCGGGGCCGGGACCCACCGGGTGCCTGCGGCTCCGCGCCGCGCAGCGGGCCGTGCTTGCTGCCCGCGGGGGCCGCCGCCGCCCGTCGGGGGCCGCAGGGAGCCCACTCCGCGCCCGGCTCCCGCAACCCGCCGCCGCCGAGCGACGGCTGCTGCCCGCGTTTGCCCGGGCTGCCGCGGGCTGCCTTATATTTAGCATCCGAGGATGCCAATGAGTCATTTTTCCACTCGGCTAAATTCTGCTGAAGGTACAGGTCGTTTTGTTTGTTTGTGGGTGTGCGTGCGAGAAAGGACGGTGTTGAAAGATAAACCCACCTCCCCCCCCCAATACTCTCCAAATACGTAATTTTATTTGTTGGCATGTTGAGTGTTTGTTCTTTCATGTGGATATTGCTACTGTGTAAAGGAACAGCGGGATTTCATGCCTCATTGCCCTGCCGGGACATCCTTTTCGTGCCCGGGTTTGCAGAGTTACTAAAAACTTCGTGGCTGCTCAGACATAACAGCAGCGAGAACCCACAGGAAAGACAAAGGCAGTTCCCGGGGACACCTTCCCCACAACGGACCGCTTGAAGGTATCAGACAAACAAAAAAAGAAAAAAAAAGATGGGGGGGGGGAGGAAAAAAAATGAAGAAGGTATTAGGGCCTTTCGGCAGAAACGGAATAGCATGCAATGTCCGAGTTCAACGTGAAACAGCGCTTTAGAAATACGGGAGCAGATTCAATTTTGTCTTTCTTTTTTCTTTTCTTTTCTTTCCTTTTTTTTTTTTTTTTTTTTCCTGTTCGGAGTGAAGTTTTCTAGTTAAAAATAAATGCATAGATAAAAGGAAACGCGCCCCTCGGTTGCGTGTTCTGTAAGGGCAAGGAGGGACCCGCCGGGCCGCGGCCGGGAAATGCCCCGCCGCAGAAGTCGCCTTTCTGAGAGACGAGATTTAGTAGGTATGAATTTTAATTTGGTGTACATTTTAAGTCAATGTACCTTTCCTGGGCTGCAGCCGTTCTAGAGGCGCCTGGAAATACTTCCGAAACGTGGCGGCGGGCATAAGGAGTCCACGATAAAATATTTTGATCACCCTGGGATATTCGTGCATTTCCGATCTGTCTCGGAATTTGCACACAAATCTTTAATGTCACGGGTCAGCGTCTCTGGATTTGTAATTTCTGCTCACTTTGAACATAGTTCTTGCAGCCTTTAGATTTTTTTTTCCCCCTCAGGGCACAACTCTCCCGTGCTTTGCTCCTACAGAAACCTTAGCCCATGTTTACCTGCCCAGGTAGGGTTTATGCTAGCATTGTTTGCTGTGAGTCCGACTACTAAATCCTCCTGACATCTTGCTGAAGTCCCTTCTCTAGGAAACTGCTAATCCGAGCGTGGCGTTGATGATTTTGGTAATGATGAGCACAGCGCAGATAACAGCCTGCACCCGAAACTTTTGCAAAGGAAAGGGAGGAAAAAAAAGGTGTCACCCCGATTTTATTTTTTACCGTCATTATTTTATTTAGCCTACCTGTTCCTTAGGGAGGGAATTACGGGCTTTTCCGGGAGGCAGCCGGGAACGCAGGGCCCTCGCCGGGCGTGTTGCCAGCATCCCCGCCGATGCCGGGCTCGCC
>NW_028185151.1:2084847-2230762 GCF_003343005.1 Rhea americana
GCAGGGACGCGGGCCGGGCCCGGCTGCCCGCGGAGCCGCCGCCACCGCCCGCGGCCGCCCTGGCGGGGCGAAGCCCTCGGTGCCGTTCTCTGTTGCCTCAGTTTTGCGGAGATCCCTGGGGGCAGAAATGTGATACCGGTCGCCCCTTTCTCTTTCTAGCGGCTCCGCAGGATATTTGTTACAGAGGGATTACCCACTCTGCTAGGAGTAAATATGAGTTTACAGCATGACTTTGAAAAAAAAGAGGGAAAAATATTTTTCTGAATTTCCCGATCACTTATCCTGCCAAAGTATTTATTTATTTATTTTTAAAAGGTCTGTCTGGCAGTTACTCGTTCTGCACCGTCGGGGCGGCTCGCCGGCCGGCGCTCACCGTGCCCCGCGTCGAAACGGGGAAGCCGCGAAGCGCGGGCGCCCCGACCCGCCCCACGCGCGTCCCCGCAGCGCCCGGGGGCAGCCCTGCCTCCCGGCTCCGCAGCCCGGGGGCGGCTCCGCAGCCTCGCCGGCTCCGCGGCCGAAGGGCAGGAGGGAAGGTGCTGCGGGGCCTGCGACAACCGCCGCTGCCGCGAAAAGCGGCGTTTCCTAAACCACAGCCGACGGCGGGGCTGCCTCTGCCGCTCGCATCGGGGTGTGTGTGAGGGCAGGCTGCGGGACCGCGCGGCACAAGAGGGATGGCGATTTTTTTTTCCTCTCTTTTCCCCCCTCTTTGGAAATGTGGTGCGAATAGCAGCTCGGTGTGGCTCCCGGGCCTGGAGGCGCGGAGGAGGTGGTGGGTCACGCAAGGCCAAACCCTTCTCGCCGGCTGGCCCCTGGCCCCAAGTCTGTGGTTGCACGATTAAGGCATTTTTAAAATCGACTTGCGAAATCCGGAAATTAGGACATTTCCCACCAAATCTATAGAGCCTGCCTCCCGTGGAGAAATGAAGCTCTTTATGCCCCCTCGCCTCTTCTCCCTCTCCCCACCCCGGAAAATAAATATGACATTGACTTCGGTAGGAGCTTTGCCAACGATTTCAGGATATGTCTTTATGCAGCAGTAAGCTGTTGAAGATTAAGTAGTTAGGAGATTTTTTAATGAACTTTTTAAAATGAGTATGGCCTCCTCAAAGCGCAGCAGCCAACAGTTCTGTCCAAGGGGGCTCAAGATTGTCCTCAGCTTCTTTGTTTGACAAAGAAGGCACTTAAACTTTTAGTCTCAGAGCTGTGTTTTATACTTTACCATCTGCCTTTTAAATAAACCTTTATATCTCATTTCCTTATCTCACTGAGTAGCCTCTTACTGATAACTGTTCTATCACCTTTGGGTTACTTTCTCTCGTTAGGAGGCTTTAAGAACAGTAAAGAAAGGCAACCAGCATTCATAGACTGTAGGCAAAGAAACTTTCTTCTTGGCTAATGAACTCATTAACTGCTAGAAAGAGCTGAAAAACAAGAGAGAAAAGCCTTCCTAGTTTTGCCTCTGATGTGATCATAACTAAAAGATTAAATTGATTTCTGACTGAGTTCACACAAAGGCAATATTCACAGACAGGGGAAAGAGCCGAGAACAGAGGAAACCAAACATTAAGAATCTGAAGGAAATGATGGTCAAAGAAGGTGAAGAGACTTCAAAATGTGTGGCTTTGCCTAGACAGTGACCACATCTACGGGTGGAAGTGGATGTGCAGCATTCCACAAATTTTTGCATTGTAGAGGAGTATTTGACTATTAGTTGGGCTGTAGGACTCTTACCAACAGGTGAGGACAAGGTCTGGTGGATAGGCAGCCACTGCAGTGCTACAGCAATAAGTGCATAGATACTGAAACAGCTGCACTGCCCCAAGGGGGATGCAGTCACACCTGTAGATCATTTAAGCCTACTTTTTTTTCAGTTTCAAGAAGTGTAAAAATTGCAGAGACCTGCTTTTGTGTTGAATAAGCATAAAAAGAAATAGCAAGCAAGGGAGATGCAGTATTTATAGATATTTCTCAGTGACGCCTTTTAATGGCTGTCGTTGAGTTGCACCTCTGCAAATCTATTCATCTCACTGTTCTGTTTTCCCACTCCGGTGGAACACTATTGCGTTTTTAGGCTAATCATTGAAAATTCCATGTCCCTTTGCAGTATGTCACCCCATTCTCTGCTTTCCGTGCCCATGAATGCACCCTCCCGGGGACCTCAGTCAACAGGTGCTGCATGTTTGCGCTGTCCTCACATTAAATGCGTGAAATGCTCTCCCTGCCAACTGTCACAACTTCATAGGTGACAGTGGAAAAACAGGAATACCTCCCTAGGTTATGCCAAATTAAGCTTCTAAGCCTGTGCAGCGTGGTGATAATGAGGAAGCTTGAGCAGCACCCAAAAGAAGATGGGCTGCGGACAAGGATGAGCCATGCAGTTGAGAGCCTCACCCTTAATTCTTTCCACTGTTGTTGCCAGCTTCCTATGTGAGCTCAGGCACTCTAGACAATTAATTCAATTAACAAGAGGTGTAAATTAAAAATGACTGCAAACTGTATTGAACTTCAATTTGCATGCTCTTATTCACAACAGAAGTGGCCTCAATTTGATTTAAATGAATTCACTTTCAAAATGAAATAACACTAAATTGGTTAAAAGCAGCTTTAACTTTTGAATGTATGTCTACATAGAATTGCTTGTGGTTTAACTAATCCCCTTCAAAAATTAGCTCTATTAATTTTCCTGGGCATTTCCATCTAAACTGGCTTGCTTTGTCTCCTTATTTTAGCCTGCTATCAGTAAAACAGAAATAGTAATCGCCCACTAACATTTTTAGGTCATTGTGTTGAAGGGGCTTGATAATTGCAGCATTTTGACTGATATTCAGTGTACATGTTATGCAAAAAACAGGTCTTGATTTCCTACATGTGCAAAATTTTGCCCTGGTAGTATTTTACAAGCTCTGTATACAGCTGTACATGACCACACAAGGCATACAGCAGTGGAGAATTAGGGCCTCTTTGTACATTTTAAACTTTCACTGAACATCTCCTTGACTTTGGCTCTGTGTTTTCTTCAAAGACGACCGGCCAAGATTTAAGAACACTCTAACTTTAGTCGTCTAAATGAACAGCTTCAGTGATGTTAATGGGAGCTAGGGCACTTTCTTTATTAATGGAAATCAGGTCATTTAACTATCAAACACAAATGTACTGAACCTCGTCTCCCAGTTTTCTGCACAACACCAGCTACGAACTTCTATCTATTTTAGAGGTAGCTCTACTAAAATTGATAGAGCTATAGTAAGGATAAAATTTTCCAATTATAAGGGAAATAGAGTTGTAGAAATGAGCACATAAGCAGGCTTTCTCACTGAAAGTCATTTCTGTTTAAATGAATTTTCAAAATGGCATAGCATGGTTTGACTAGTGCATGCAGTTAGTAATTATGGAAAAACTAGATAAACACATCAGGTATTGAAAATGGAGAGCTTGTAGAATTTTTTTCATCAAAACTTGTTGAGTTTTGGACTAAAGGAATTCTTTTCTTCCCTCTTTCTTTTCCTTCTTTTCTACTTCTGCTTTCTGCAACATTTTTATTTATTTCTTAAATGTTCTCACTCCAAATGGAACTTCTTTTGTCCTTTTCAGTTCACAAAAACTGTAGAATTGTCATTATTTGAGTTTCATTGTTTAAAAAAAAAACAAAAAAACAAACAAAAATTTTCCAGAGGGTTAGGAAGGAACCAGTTTCCAGTGAGCACTAAGGAAACAACAGTGATGTTAACTGAGCTTTTTTTTTTTTTTTTTTTTTTTTTTTTTTTTTTTTTTTTTTTTTTTTTTGCAAGAAAATACTGTATTACTTTCAGGCTTCACATCTAGCTGCTAATAAAAAAATTACATCATCTACTTCTCTACAAATACTCCTATATATGGACTATAGCTATAATAAGAATAAGCAATTCTAGCTAGATATTCCGGCTAGATACATGGTATTTTAATTCACTTCCTCAGTAACAGTAGTCATTGTTGGCACTTGGAAGTGACTGTGAAAATACGGATCCCTGTAAAACTAAGTAAATATGAGGACACACTACACATCTGTTTGTCAGTAGAAGAAGTTACAATCTATAGAAAAAGAAAAATATCAATGAAAACATCTTCCAAATCTATGCTAGAAAACATTTAAGACCAAAATGAGTACTCAAAGGAAATAAGCAGGCATAGGTTCGGTAAAGAGCCAGAGTTTTCTACCGCAGAAGAATCTGGATGAGGATCTTAAGCTGAAAAGGTAATCTGTTTTTCCCCAAACCGAAAGTTTTAATTATTGCCATGAATGTAAAGGAGAGGTGCACAGTTATTTTAAACTGCCATAATCTCCCTTTTGTCAATCACTACATCTTCCTAGGGAGAGAAATTACTTTCTTCATCTTGGTTATGTTCACATCAGTCCTATGTCTTGCAACTGCCTGTACTTAAACAAATATTTCTGTGATTCTTTAGTTAGTATCATACTTAATCCTGCCAAGCTTAATCATGAAGGCCTGTGCTGACTGCATATAACTTTTGCCTCAATAAAGAAATTGAAGAGCTCTCTGTAGAGCTGGCCCTAATTCCAATTTTCTTCTCACTTTTTAAATAAAAGGAGGCTGTCAAGGTATTTTTGATTTATGGAGATAAACATATTTTCCATCCTTCAAGATATTTTATTGCTTTAGTACTATTTTAGTTTTAAATCTTTGTGATTAATTTTATTCTGTATATCCTTTGTTTGTATGAGGCTGAAAATAAATATGGTGTTTATATTACAGGAAAAAGAGATAAGACTTGCTCGTTGAGAGGAAAGCTCTATATCACTGAAGCTCGGGGAATTTTGTCAGACTTTATCAGTGACTTTAAACGTATTCACTATTCTTTGTGGTGCAAGATCTGCAAAGTGTCTACAGACTGAAGCCTTTCCAGAATATTAAATACTTTCTCTTGCTTGGTAAGTTGTTCTACTGCGTGATTCCTTTTTTCATGGAGTATGTTAACTAAACAATAGTTAAGATACTATTAGTGAGAGAATGCTTTGGTTTTGGTACTTATATTTTCTACATGACTTTTGGTTCTTATTTTGAAACAAAAAGAGGTTTCATTTTTGGCCTCCACCACATCCCATTTGCTGGACTCCTTGTCCAGTACCAGTCCCAGTGTAGGACTCCTTGAGACAGCCAACACCATGTCCTTGAGCCTGCAATGACTTTGGAACCACAGCACATGAATGCTTCCACTTCCAAAACACCATAAACTCCCCAAGTATTTCTTTCCCTGGTGTAAAGGATATAATAGACACTCTCAGTTTATATTTGTTTCCCTCAGCCCCTATCTTAGTCCTTGTTGCTTTGCTTTTCACCATGGATTTTTATTTTTTCTTAACCAAAGAATTTAACTTCCTTTTTTGAGCCTAACCTCAAGTCTCTGAATCTTTCTCTTCTGACTGATTGTTTGGTTCGTTACCTCCTCTATCCATCTCTAGGTGAAGCCTTAGGTGATCTTAAGGGCAGAGGCTAACAGAACTTGCTTTGTGGTAATAGCTTGTCTCTAGGTAGGGTAGCTTCTTATATTGTATCTCTTTTTGGTAGGCTCTCCTTCTTCCTACATCCCTCTCTTATCTTTCCCTTTGCGCAGCCAATGCTGAATGCTTCTTCATTCATCCCTAACACTCTTGTTTTCTCTGCTTTTCTGATGAGGTGATAGTGTCAGTTCTTCCTGTCATAGTAAGAATGGTTTATAACGCTGGTGACTTCTCTTTTGCTTAGACACAAAGGCTGAATCTGGCCTGGCTGAGTCTGGCTATTGGGTCTTCCTCCAAAAGCATAGAATCAAATGGCTTTTCTACTAGATAAACAAAACTTTTGTTCAGGCTTCTGTCTGGCATCCCAAACCTCCAGTCAGAGCTTCTGGACCATTAGAAAAGCTGCTCAGTTCATCTTTCTGGTTGATGGCTCTGGCCACATCACTCATGTCACTCACTCTGGCTCTTCACTTCTACTCTACCTGAAGTTCCCTGTCTTGGCCACCTTGATAGATCTATAGACCTGCCTCACCCCTGTCTTTTCTCACACTGTATTATCTCCTCACCTCTTCCTCTAATCCACAAAGCCAGACTTGTCTGCCTTCCCTCTTCTGGTGCATGTAAAGTGTAGTTGTAGCATTTGTGATGGGTCTTCCAGATGACACTGAGATGGAGGAGGTTGTGCAGGGCTTCAAAAGGCAAAGGGTCTGGACGATTGTCTGTATCACACACTCAGATGCACACTACTTATTTTCCAGGCTCAGTAGATGCACCCCAGTACAGACTATCTCTAGTATTTTTCAGATTATATTAAAGTAGAATTGTAGTATATCTTCTGTCTTACCTTTATATTGTTACTCTGGGTAAGCATAGGCTCTGTAAAACCAGATGCTCCTCGAGCTACTTGGCATGTCCATGTCTGTGAGTAGACCTCTGACCTTCAGGTCTCTCTTCCCATCAGCCTTGGAGCTCCTGAAGGCTGCAAGCCCCACACAGAGGCACTTCAGAATACTTAACTTTTTGTGTGAGGTGATATTTCAGAGCAGGGGCACTCAGGCCCAATTGTTTGTCCACCTCTGTGGGTGACTTGGGCTTGTGCAATCAGTGGGGATTTTTTGTCCCCTGACAGGGGAATTCCAGGCATTGGCTGTAGTGCAGTTGGGTCTGTCAGGGAGGTGAGAGGGATGAGCTCCAGAAACCTCCCTGCTGCTGTCCTGCCTGAGCTGTGGGTGGGAAGGGGGATTTGTGGGGAAGGCGGGTGCACGGGGATGTGGAGGTCCAGGTTTCCAAACATGGGGGAAGCATCTGAGATGATGAACTGGACAGGCAAGTCTTCCTGCTCTGAGAGTGAGCCTTAGCCATGAGAACAAAAGGAAAGTTCATTCAGGTACTGACTAAGGAGAGGGAGCAGTAATGGGTCAGCCAGAGCAAGTGCCATACCAGAGACTGCTGCTAAATACCTGCCTGCCTGAAAGAAGTTTTATCAGCCATGCAATGAGCACAAGGCACTTGGATGATCTACTTCTGAAGCCGAGTATCCAGTACAGTTCAGCTGCTCAGACACAGTTTCACATCATGTGCTGCTCTTGCTGTGATTTGGAAAAGGCCAAAATCCTTTGCTATATGAGTCCGTGGGCTTACTTGAGAAGTCCATTTGAATTCCATCACTCATGTGGTTTAAGTGATAAGTATTTCATTTGTTCCATATGATAAGATAGCATACATAATATCTATTTGGATTTTCACTACTAGTCTTCCAAACTGGCATTCTCCAGGAATCTTAACTATCTGTTCATTAAACTGATCTTAAATAAAACCACATTTATAAAGATAGAAAAGCAGCTAACAGACCAGATGCAAAATGGAAATGCCAGCAATGCTTTAAGGAGAAGTGTCTGAGGGAATTGATATCTGGGCCACTTATTTTTTCTGTATTGATCTTAAAATGGAAGTAAATGGACTACTGTGAGATGCTAAAGAGGGTATATAAGACTATTTAAAATTCAGAAGACCTGCCAACAGCATTGAGGACAGGACTGTGAGGGAAAGGAACATGGAAAGCTCAGAAAGCAGATTAAATTCAGGGAAAATAAACAAACCAGTTCACCTGGTAAAACACAGTTGTAAGGTGAAACAGGAGAAATAGGGAGCTGTTCTAGCGTACAGAGGATTGCTGGGTATTTCTAAGGTAGCAAGTCTATAAAACAGCTCATACAGCTTACTTGGTCAAATGGCTGTGCACTTATGGGGCAGGCCTATACAGATATTTGAGGAATAATCTTCCTGGTACAACCTATCACTATTACTTCAGTGTAGGAAGACGAGTATTTAGAGTGCTATGAAAGTTTAGAAAGACAGAGAACAGCAAAGACAGCTTTCCGTTGGGTGTTCCGTGTTATTCTCCCTTCCATTATTCTCAACAGTTTAAGGTTGCTCTTAATACTAAGAAAGCTTAATAACTGCTAGTGATGCAAGTGCTGCATTTGGCCCTTCATTTTTCTTCACGTACATAAGATTTATCCTTTCTACAGGCACTCACTGCCCAGAATCCCAGGGCCTCGGTACCAAAGCACACCTATGAAGTATGTCCAGGCCAGTAATGTTGCCATGTGACAAGAACAATTTATAAATGTATAAGCATACTGGAATGCCACCAAAACCTTAACTTCAGCATCCTCCTTCTGAGAGGACTGTTGTGCTGACAGAGGCAAACACTCATGGTGTGTATTAAATAGCTAAAGCAGTAGGTAAAGGGAAATACAGAGAACAGAAAGGAGATACAGGAGTTGAAGCAAAAAGTTTCAGACAGTATTTCTTTACAGGCCACATTCTTTTAATTCAGACGGCCTTTCAGAGGAGAGGAGATGCAGGTTTCTGCTGGACTTGCAAAGGTACCCAGAGACCCAGTGTGAGTCCTCACAAGCTCCCCTCCTTTCTGTCCCCAGGGCTGCTACATGAGAAGATTTTCTGCTGCAAGTCATAGTCTTTCAATTCAAAACATGCATTATGATTAGATGGTTTACATGCATCAGTGTCAGAATGAGAAATATATGTAGAGAAAAATGCTGTGTAGTAAGGGAACAGAATTTCATTGGTACAAATAGTAGTAGCGCAAACAACACCTGTCCACACACTTGGTGTTACTTGCTCCTTGCTTTCCCCCATTCATTCTGGCTGTCGAGAGTGTTTTCTTTCTCTCCAGCACCCCTCTTCTTTTTCACATGTGTGCCTGTGTGGAGCTCTCTTGATCCAGGCTATTAAGTGGGGGCAGATTTTAAGCCTGTCAGAAACAATGGAAGAACCTGTTGAATTAATTTTCAGGGTAGTCAGCGTTTCACTTTTGGGTTAGCCGGACTTCTGATGTTTTGCTGGGATTTCACGGATACTGACAAAATGACTAGGGAAGAGAGTCACAGAGTCATCTAAGGGAGAAAAGAAAACATCCAAACAGAACACATTCCATCACTTGCCTAGCTTTTAAAAATATCTTTTAATATTTATGCATATAACTTTACATCACACACAAAATCATAATGGAAGAGAAAACACATAACTCACATCCTTTTTCCTACATCATTACGGATTTTGTCCAATAAGGACATGCTGAAATACTTCTTGTAAGAGATATTATGACCCTGAGAGCAGAAGAGTGATAAACACTTGTTCTCAAAAATGTTGTAACTGATCTGCTGCTATTTTATACTTAAATAAGTCTGAACAGTCCATGGAATGTCTTAACCAAAGTCCCTGATAACTTGGTAACAGGAATTTTTTCACTGACTTTGGTATTAGTGCCCCTGCATAGTCTAGTCATTAATCACTTCATTAACCATTAAGTAATTAAATTAATGACTAGTGCTTAAAAAGATGCATTTTATTAATATACAGTAAGTCTGCTTTTGAGTATGGAAATAATTCATGTTGAAATATTTTTACTTGTATTTCTTTTAATAGTTCAAGCACTCTTACTAGACTTGAAATACTCAGACTTAGTGACTCCCACATAAAAATAAAGTATGAATGCAAAACTGCAAAATTCCAGTACCAAGGGTAAAAGTTTTGCAAACTGATCTAGTAATAATAAATGTAGACTTTTCTATGACCACTTAGTGCCATCTAATCACAGGTAGTTAGTTTCTTTCTCTTGACTTGGTTTTAATGTTAAAAAAAAATCACGTTTAATCTTGATTATCTAAGACCTCTGGGACCAGTACTAGCTCTTATCCTCTCTAGTTGAGCTCCTCAGAGACAGCATTGCAGAGTCACAAAATGACCAAGGAGTTTAACAGCTTCATTCTTTCCTTAGAAAGGCTGTTTTGGGGGCAGACCTAAGCAGGGGACTTGGAGTTTTTGCTCTGTCTATAAAATTATTAGGCTGCCAATGCTGTTGCGCAGGTGAGCAAAAATGGTGACTGTAGCCTGCTTGCTATATCTGAAATCCAATGTAAGGGTCTGGTGTTTGGGAGACAGCACTGTTAGGGGATGCAAGTGGAGCCCTCATCAGCTCCTGTGCATATCCTGGGTTAGTTAGGGAGGGCTCCTGACTCACTCTTGCGGAATAAGCCCTCGACCTCTTCTCAGCCTGCTAGTGAGAAGAAAATACACAGCCTCTGACTGAGACAAACAGCTCCAGGTCTCTTGGGGGAAGCACATTTTTCAAGAATTCTGTGTGAGGTGAAACACTTGGAATTTTTTTTTCCTTGTAAGGAGTGTCCCCTGTTCTGCTCTCCAGTTGGGCGACCCTGCAGTGGGTTACACCCAGAAAACGGGCTAATTGCTTGGAACTTGAAACTGAGGCCTGGAAAATATTTTTGTGTTTAAATCTGCACCTAATCAAATATCTACTGGCTCTGTGAGGAGCAGGAACGTAGAGGAGGCAAGGAGAACATTTCACACTAGTGGAAATGAAAGGCAATGTTTTGATTTGGTTGCTTTGCTGCCATTTAAATTCAGCTTACTAGGAGACCAGTTCAGCGAGAGGATACTTTTGAATGGATTTTGATTGCTTTGTGTATCAGTGTGTCTGTGTGAACACAGAGTTCACTCAGTGTTAAGTATTTACCTCTACTGCTCACAGACTGAGGAATCCAATTGTGTCTGGTGCTGCTTACCATGAAAAGTGTGTGGAGAGGATAGTAGAACTGAGACAAAACAGAAGTAGAATTAAGTGCAATTAATAAAACGTGGCAAATAAATAGTTAGTTACTTACCAAAAAGAAAACAGCCATACCTAGTCAGCGCTGTGACAATCCACTTATTCAGAGTATTCCAGATTTATGTTGACAAACTGGAGGGAATTCACATAAAAGTAACTCAAACCACTGTTGGTTTAAGGGCTGTTAAGGGGTGGTTTATGGGAAAGATTGAAACAGCTAGATAAGTCTGCCTGTCTAGGTACTTGCATAACAGTAATGAATGTGATATATTATACTGCATGGTGAAGGACTCAATAGAAGTTGAGGGATCCCATAACCACTTACACAGTTGTGGGCTGTAAACATGAAGAAAGGAAAAAAAGTAGGTAAGGATTGCTGAAGGAGCATAAGTGCTAAAATGAAAAGGAGGAAAGCTCATGCCAAACACTAGGAAATATTATCTCCTGTGAGAATTGTTAGGCTGTGGTCAGGAGTTATACAAAACCTCTCAGTTGAGTCATTTAAACCAGATTGTAAAAAACATCTAGAAAATATGCTCTGTTGGCACGGGAAGAACCTAAATCGGGAACAACCAGCCTATTCCCTGGTTTCCTTTCTCCCAAGGGCCTGTTACTGCTGGTATGGTAGATATTAATTGACTTAGCAAGAAGTAGAATAGAGATGGCTGGAGGCAAAGAGGGAAATTTTGGTACATCAGCTTTCTGCATCCTGGGAGCTTGATGTGGCCTCTCTTACGCACATGCAGTAACCTCTCTGACATGGACCGTCGCACTGACAGGCAGGAGTGAAGCACACTTTGTCCAGTAATAAGCTACTATGTCAACTCAGATCTGATCTTCTGTGTATCACTGGTCAAAGAAGTCTGCTCGGAAAAGAACTGCTCTAAGATACAATGGGACGAGCTGAGGGATCTGCAACAGCCACTCCTGTTTCAGCTGTGTTCATGGCCATTTGTGGCTGTGAAAGGGGAGAGTGAGGAAAGAGACTTGTGAAGACAAGTCACCTGTCTGCACTTACATATTTTCATTTCTCTCTGCTACCTTCACAAGTTTCCCAGATTTTCAGATAAGAAAAGCAGCAGTTTACTCCAAACTGTTGCTCCAACCGTTTGATGTTTCCTTCCTTTCCTGTATCAGTAGGGTAGGACTCACAGTGTCTCAGGAGGGAGCTCTATGGCAGTTGGAAGCAGTCTGTGAAAGAAGAAGAATTATGCTCTTGGAAGCTTAGGAGAAAGCTGTAAAGTGAAAGAAATTGTTGTCTGTTATATGGAGAATGCTGGTCTGACTTACATGCCCTGCTGAGGTCTGAGAAGGCTGGTAGTGTCCAGTTGAACCCATCACACACAACTAGCCACTAGTGTTTGCTTTCCCAAGGAGTCTTTTGCCTGTGGCTTTATCCCCATCAAAGCCATCAGCCTTGTTCATCTGGCTAAAACAAATTAAAAATATTGTCTCTAGCATAAATACTGTCTTTATTGTGAGGGAATATTTATGGTATCTATTGGGACTCAATCCTCAGTCTGTGTTTGTTGGAAAATCTTGGGTTTTTATTTTATTTACAGACAAAGGTCATCTATGCTGTGAAAGTGATGAACTCATTTCATCTACAGCACCCATCAATCCATCATGGCAAAATGGCCCCAAAGACCCAAAGAATTAAGCAGCTCATGAGTTTGAATGTATTACATATTCACAGTACTCCTTTGAACTGCAGAAATCTTGCGAAGAATATTCTTCATGTTCTTCAGATTGGCATGGGATGGGCTAATTACTAGATTTACAAGGAAATTTTGAAGTTTTGACTCTCGGCATTGCCTGGAGAAACCCTTATCTTTGAGTTGGGCTCCCAAAGACTGTCGACACATCATGGGGAGAGCAAAGTACTCTAGAACAGCAAGTCATGCTCTAGGTTGTGTAGTTGCATGTGTAGCAGACATAAATGATGCAGACATGGTGCTTAGCAGGCTACTAGGAAACACTGTGGATGTTTTCCAAGTCCCAGACATTTCTGGCTATCAGCTACTGACACAGGGCTGCTGTGGGACATATCTCTTTCCTGGAGGTAGACCCTGAAGCAGTCAGTGCTCCAGGTTTTCAGCAGTGCAGCCCACCTGATCATAGGTCAGGAGAGCTGGAGAGACTGGACCTGGCCCAGCAAGTGAAGGGAGACAAGGAGAGCACAAATCTGAGATAGAGAGCTGCTGCTGCTCAGCCCATGGTTGTGGGTGCATCTCTGGTGAAAGGAGGAGGGAGGATCCCACGAGCAAGAGCTGATCAAACAAAGTCAAGCATTAAACCCAGTTTCTCAGAGCAGTGCCATCAGCAAAACAGACCATAGGGCTGCTACCCTCAGCAGGCTATGACCCTTGTCAGCTTAACATAATTCTTTTTGCTTGGACAGTAGCCTAAATAGGACTCTCTGCCAGTCTACTCACATCCTAGAGTGAAATGGGAAAGATCTGTGGATTAGCGACATACTGCCTCATGCACAAACAACTTCTGTGCTAGAGAGACTGGCTCTTCTCTAAACAGTTGGACCTTCTAGTCTAAAGATCTCTTTTCTTGGCATGTATTACAGCAGGGAAGATCAATCTCAGCTGGATTCTCCTTGTTGTTAAGAATGTTTGGGTTGTAAGACACCAGGTGGTTCTTCACAAGATGTCCTCTGACAGGGTCTTCATACCTGAGGTATGTTAAATTTTGGCAAAAGATCATCCTTTCTCTCTCTGTCAAACGTTGTAGGTTGGATAGTAAAAAATGGACTCAGCTATTTTTAAATTGTAGCTGGGTCTGTGGTCTGTTTGCCTGATAATATATTTTTAGCAGAATATGATAGGTGTCCTTTTATGGAGGAGAGAAGGAGTAAAAACTCCAGTGAATAAATACATGTTTTTTGTTTTCATCACTCTCCTCCTGGACTCCTGCTGTTGAGTGACTGGAAAATTCAAACAGATTATTTTGGCAGTTCCAAAAATCTGTCATACAGATCTGAGATTTTTCCTTGTATTTGTCAATGTGTGAGTAAGCACAAGTATTACAGGAAACATGGAAATGTTTGGTCTTTAGAGAATGGCTGTGGAAAAAGACCTCTTACTGTTTAATAGCTAATGTTTAATAAAATAATTTTTGTATGTCCAAATTGCTGATTGTTCTAGTGAGGGTTAAATTCTGGTCAGAAGAGGTCCGATGAGTCCAATGTCCTCAGTTAGAACACTTTGAGAAGAGTCTTTTCTGTAGCCATTTCCTATTTCAGAACAATGAAGAATGAGAGATGTCCTTCTTGCTCCCTAAGGTGCAGTGATGTGTTTAGTACGATCTCTAGGATAGTGTCAAAAGGGAAAAAGGATCCAGGAGCAAGTCACTGGAGTACGAGGAAGCATCCTTGTCTGAGAGACACAACCTACTGCTTGATTATGAAGATCCAGCTAGAAGAGAAAAACAGAAGATGTCTCATACTTGCTGAAATGTTGAGGGTCATTATGGATATACTGGAGACTGGAGGAAGCCAGGAACCTGCTTAAAGTTCACCAGAAGTTTCTCTATAGTTTCTCTGTATGAAGTCTTCATTCAGAGGCAGGAGTCCAGCACAGCCTGTAGTTTGGAGGCTGTTGTCATGTTTTCTTCAGCAGTGCTGGCCCTCGAGCTGCTGCTGCACACCAAAGCACTGGCACTTGGGCTGTTTTGTCATAACACATTGTGCAAATTCTGATGTTCAGCTTTTCTCTTATCTGTGTTTTGTGTCATTTTCTGCTTTGCTGCTAGGTGCAGGTCTACTCCAATCTTCCTGTGAGGTAACTGCAGAGTGCTGCCGGCTGGTCTTTTACACGAGGTGAACAAAGCTACAGCCAAATTCTTCAGCTTGAACTATGGCCACATTTGTGTTAGGTCTGATGCGCTCATAATAAGATGTTTTTCCTCTGCCTGCTTTTTACGGGATACAAATTAGGACTTCAGCTTCATGCAGCTGTGTAATCTTAATCTAAATGGGGCTGAAGATAGCAAATTGACAAGACCTTTTCATTTTGTTTTACAAGGCGGCTAGCTGATGCCAGGAAGGACTGCTTATCAACATCAGTCATTACCCTGTTGATAGCTCTGGGCAGACTGCTCTAATTGGCCAGAACTGAATCAAGTAATCATGTTATGGAAAGCGTACGTAGCATTTATCTCAGTAGCACATCTGAATTACAGTAATATGAGTTCATGGCAAAATTCTCTCTGACTACATCAGAAGCAGGAGCAGAGATTGTCTGCTAGCACACATGCAACTGGACTTTATTGCACAATCTGCTGTTTTTAGGCAGGACAGTGAGGCTGTGTCATAAAAGTCATAAAATTATCCTCCAAGATCCTGCAGTTCAAATGCTGTTCAGACAAGTGAAGATAAGCCCATGTATGGTGTTTGTAGAACTGTTTTGCGTTGTTTTCCTGGTGTGACTTTCCCTTCAAAAAGTAGAAAAGCTTTAATAGGAATAAATAAAAGATACCATCCAAAAAGAGAATAATTACAGAGGCATCTTCTTTATACAAAATGATAGTTAAAAAAGAAATAGCTAAGAAAGAAAAGTAACAACAAAACACAAATCTGAGACTCAGTTTGCTCATTTTCTGCCTGGGGAATAGAGAACAAGAAGTTTATCATCAAAAATACTTGCATAATGCTGACTAATGTGTTAATGAATCCTATTTTTGCTAAATAGCTTAAGCATGTTAGATACTACATTGAAAAAAAAAAGAAAATGAATAGTTGGCTGAAATAGTCACCTGAGCTTCTTTTTTTCCATGGTAAATGTAAAATTTGTAATTTTTATTCAATGGAATGATTGAGGCTTGGGCCTATGTTAAGTTGCCACGAACAGCACAGACCAGGAGGAATAGAAATGATTTGCTTTGGACCTTTTCTCAAGTAGAATCAAACTGCCTGCTTGCCATGTGCCTGTAGCATACAGTGTAACAGCTAAATATTCATTGTAATCAAATTATAATCTGGATGAAGATACTGATCTGCAAAAGTTTACAGCTTCAGGAGGAGGACAACTATTACATCTTGGGGTTTATAAGTACAAATAAATATTTGAGCACTTTGTGCATTAATTTTATGTATTTATGATTGTTATCCTAGTTCACTGATGTCAAAATGGCCAAAATGTCACTCTTTGAAGGGTCCCTTGCACGTTAGCAGAACTGTGGACAGCATGCAAAATTTAACACATATGTAAGTCTTGCTCAATGCCTTTGTATGAAAATAAGACCGTATTTTACATAGGAAAAATAAAGTACAAAAGCCCTTATAGTGAGAGTTGTAAGAAAATCAATATTGAATACTTAAGCTCTGGATTTTCTGGGTTTTTTCACATTGTTGCCGACATTGATGTAATTCATTATTATGGGATTGCAAACCAATGCTGATGTATTTTTAGGTAGCATCTGCCCCCTTAAACTTTGTTGTATCTGAGAAAGGGGACAGAACACACTGGGAAGCAGAGAACAACATACACAGTAATACATGTATGTGTGTATTTAAAAGGTAAGCAACCTTTAATTAGATCACTGTCTCCTTTCTTGCAGGAACAATGCGTTTTAAATCATCAGGGGAGATCTACCTGCTTTTCAAAAGGGGACATTGGTGAGGTGGAGCAGATACTCCGCCAGCGCCTGCCCTGGGGGCTTCAAAGGGAGGTGGATTTGAAGTAGACACCCGAATTAGTTTATCTTCCTTCATATTGCAGCAGCTTCAGCATGAAATTCTTTAAATGTAGGTTATTTATTAGGGAAGACAGACTCTTCATAGAGATGAGGAAACATCCAGAGACAGGTTGGTGTGTGCAGGTACATGACCTTCAGAAAGAGATCCACTTTTGGGGGTCTTGAAAATTCTCCGTTTCTTTCAAGTTTTCTTCTTCCTCTTTTGCAATCATGCTAATACATAACATAAAAACTAAACAAAATCCAGAATGCAACATTTTTATTTCAGTTCTTCAGTAATAGAAATATTGTAGCCTATAAGACAAACTGATACTTAAAACAAAAATAATTTCAACTGGCTGCTGTTTCTTTTCCAGCCATGTACTACTTTGTTTGGAAACAGTGCAGTTTTAATGGTGGAGAACTTCAGTTTTCAAACCCTATTATTAATATAGCCAGAGAGAAATTGTAATGACATTTTCAGTTATTCTTTAACTTCATCCACACAGAATCACCTTAGAAAATTTGTGGCATGTAGATTAAACACATCCTTGTGTAATTTTTTGTCTCAGGACCTCTTGAGCCCATGCTGAATATGCCAGGAGGATCATGTGATTTCCCCATGGCAAACTGTGCACCTTTGACAATGAAATCAGGACTACAGTAGACTTGGAACCCTACTGTGTTCTTATCCATGAATCTTTTCTCTGTGCAGACCTGGGCTTTAAAGCACTGGTGAAAAAAAAATGCAGCCTTCTCTACCTTCATCCTTTCCTAAAAAAGGACTGTCAGATCAACAGATTTTTTATCTCTAGAGGAAAAATTAAAAGACTGGTGCTATCAAGACTGATTTTCATTTTCTTGTACTTCCAGAAAGTGGTGAGTTACATTAATGGTGGTTTTGTGGCTAAAGTTCCTGTGCCAAAGTTGCAGGGTCAATATGTGAAGGACTTCTGGAAATGAAATGCTCACCTAACTGGCTGGACTTCTGAATTTTCCTCTGCCAAAGTGCTCAGTAAATGTGCAAACTGGTTAAATTCACCTCTTTCTATTCAGATACTTGGCCCAGGCAGTTCTTCCAACTGCCAAAGCTTTACTAGGAAAAAAAAAGAAGACCTAAAAGGATGTACTGTGATGCCATTTTATGGAGGAGAAATGTTCTTTTTCTACCCTGGCATTAGACTGTTGAAGGTGAACAAAGAGGGAGACGTGTCTAGAAAGACACAAAGGAGCTGGGCTAATTAAGAGAGCTCCCATCGCCCCCCCCCTTCATGAAAGCTGTTATGCTTTTGAAACCCTGGGGATGGTTTCAGCGTGAATTTGTGAGGTTAGGAATACAGCTGGGATGCTGAGACTGTGGGCTGGGTGGTATGTATAGAATGTGTTTGATCAGTTTTCCCATTCATATTAGAAAGAGATGGCAAGAGAAGTAGTGTGGAAATAGGCAGAAAAGATGAGCAACTCCCTCCGGGATAAGTCTGAATTGATTTAGGTTGCGGGAAATCATTTTCCATGTTGAACATATTTTTTTTTCTGGAGATTTCAATGACAAGATTTTTTTCCTAATCTGTATCACTGTCACAGAAAACATTTCAGTGCCTCTAGAAACACAGGACTCAAAGCTGGTAGTTCATTTCTCCAGATGTTAACATGGTGTGATACAGCACGGCTTTCTACATATTAGCATTCAAATAGCATGCCAAACTCTTGTCTTGCCATGGTATTTTGCAATGTTACTATCAGTTCCTTTTTGGCCTTTATCAGCATTTGCTATTCAACCCAGAAAGATACTTTTCTTGCCTGAAACATACTGACTGAAGAGTTTCTCGAACATTGCTATCTCTATGCTAAATGTGTATAATCATAGCGTACTGGACAGAGAGAATGTGCGTGATGCAGAACAGAGTGCCTCTCTCTAAAAGACACTGAAGATGAGTAATGAATCTTCATTGTACCCCGTTAAGTCTAGGAAAATTAAGGTTACCCAGGACAACACATCAGTAAGGAGATGTGTATGCCATTCTTCCCTTTCAGATATTCACAGACAGTAACTCCTCAGTTCCTTAGTGGGTAGAGAAAGAACAAATCCTTTACACTATCCTGAAATATATCAGAATAGGTGCATCTCCTCTTCCTCAACAGGCCTGGCTCTGATCACTTGATTCCAGTACCAGAGAGGAGGGATTTCCCTTCTCTCAAAGACTGTGTGTGCATAAACTTGGCAGAAAGTAAAGAGCATTAGTAATAACAGATGTTGTGATGTTTTACGATGTTTACAAGACCCCTTGTGTTCCTTGCATCATTCAAAATTATATTGAAATGATTGATTCTCATTTAACTAATATGAGATAAATTGTTTGTAGAACAGTTCAAAGCTCTCTAAAGATGCAAAGAAAGGCGTCAGAGTCTGTCTCAGGAATGCTGCGATTGGACTGACTCCAGCCATAAAATACTGGTATTCGATTAAATGGGAAACTATAATTTTGACTTATGAACCAATACTCAGTTCTCTTTCTTTCCTCCTGGAAATAACGTATTTTAAAGATATGAGCTCCACTGAGGTTCTATTGGGAAAATGATACTGATAAAGGAAAAATAACCCATCAGAATGAAAGGAAAGCCAATTTTAAAGTTTCTTTGCAAACAATATGCAGTAATTTATAACTATTTAACCTCTTCTTTCAACATCTTTTCCCTTTGGCTTTTATTTAGCAAGTTACTTAAGCCTATAGCTTTCTTTAAGTAGGCTGCAGATTAAATTCTTTGTTGAATTGTGGTAGGCACAGTTATATGTTCAGCTCAGAATAATAAATATCTGCTTGTACTAGTACTACGTAAAATTTAATCTTTAATCTCACAAGAACTCTGTGACAAGAGCAAAGGACTTCAAGTTTCATATAAGCCTCTTGAGGAGAAGGTCTCCATGGGCACCATGCATGAAGGACACCTTCATGTAGAAGTAGCTATTGTTCTGTGAGACTCTGATGGTTCACTGAGCAATTTCTGGTGATCCTGGAAACCTGAATTCCTGGGCTCATGCAGCAGAGAGAATACTGATATGTTTGACAAAGGAATTAGACTTTTTTCTTTTTCTTTTTTTTTCTTTTTTTTTCTATCATGGAGACATCACATTCCTCCTCATGGTGTCAAAAAGAGAAGAGTAGTCAACCTCTGTATTTAAGTTTCTTCCTGCTTTCCCATGTGATGGTTAGTAGTAGAGGAATGATGGACAGCACCGGGGCAATCATATCCACGACAGGCGAAAATTGGTTGGGTTTCTGGTTTTCATGAAGTAAATTTATTTATTTCAATCTGAGTTTTAACAGAAATTTGAGACATGCTGAAACAATACAATTTGCAGATTCACTGAAAGACCTGGCTAAGCCAACCTGGAGCTCTTACATCTTCTTGATCTGAACACTTCACAGAATGAAGCAAGGAGAAAAGGCAAAAAGTCAGCTTATTTACCAGTAACCAGCATCCTCTGAAATAAGCAGTTCCTATGTATGTGCACTCAGCGGGTGGAAAGTAGGTAATACACAATTCCAGTTCAGATTAGCACTTTTCTACATAAGCATTAGAGAATCAGGAGTATTTGAGTCTCCTTCCACCTCCCCAGGCTTCCTATATGCACATAAACACGGCACCATCTCCACCACAATGTCGATAACAGGCAGATTAAAAAGTCTCTGGTGGAGAGGGAAAAGAGTATGGAATGTAACATACACTTAGACCGTACACCTTGATATATTTCAGTTGCCATTATTCCTGTCTTTGAGTCCACATACACCTTCATGTTGTGAGTAGCTATAAGCTGTAATGCCGTACACACACTAGAATACTCCAGGAATACTTGGAAGAGTAGGGAATGGACTCCAAGTAGATGCTCAGCAGTTGTCAGGGACATTGTCGAGCCTTCAGTGAAGCCACTGAGTCTACTTGGGACAATGGTCAAATATGCTACTGGTAAGTGGCAATTGGTAAAAAGTTTGGATTCAGTACATTGCCTATCTGAATTCTGTGCATAGAGATGACTTTCTCCCTTGATCTAGCAGCCGGTAGCTCAAATGGCCTCAGAGATCATCTAGAAGGTCTAGTTCTGTATATTTAAAAGACCCTTGTAGTGTATGCATATTTAAAAAGAGCAGACTCATCCCCAGAAGCATGAGGTTTTGCGAGGGGGAAAAAAAAAAAAAAGAGGAAAATCAGGTGAGCAAATCTCTTGTTTAGGAGAGTATCGAGTGGCCATAGGAGGAAGAAATACAGGGTACTGTGTTCTGTAAGGATATTATATAAAGGAAATAAATCATTACATCTTTCCTCTTCTCCTAACGGAGTGTGAGGAACTCATAACACTCAGATTAACAAGTTAGAAGGCTGTTCAAGGCTCAGTGGGTTGTCCCATGTGGGTACTGAGTACCACATTTGTGTCCTTCTGAGGATCCTATAAAGTCGGGAATAGTCTAATCAGTCTGTCGAGGAACCTCAGCACCATACCTATGAGCAGAGCCTGTTGATCAAAATCAACATACAGGTGCATTGGGAGGGAGAACAAAGCAGATGCCTTTGGCTGTAAAAGACAAGGAAAAAAAAAAAAAAAAAAAGTTGTCCAAGGTGGAGGGCCCAGAGTGCTCTCTGTGGCACTGCCAGTTTTACATCTTCAGCCTCAAGGAGCTATTTCATCATGGGGCAGAGCCTTCCAGCACCAGCTCCATGAGAAGCTGGAGTGACTGAGGTCCTCTCTGTCACCTCTGCAGTGCCTGGGTGACCAGCTGTACCAATCTTTAGCCAGGTAAATCAGTGCCACAATTACTTTAACGCCGCTCTTAGCAAAAGGAGAAGAAGCACAAGCCAGTTAACAATGGAAACCTGTGCCCTTCTGCCCCTCTTAGCCGAATAGCCTCTTCCAGGCGAAGAGCAACGCTGTCCTTCTCAAAGTATTCCCATCTAAAAGGCAGAAATTTACTCCTATCTCAACTGGAAGATTAAAAAATGTTTTCCTGTAATCTGGCTCTGAGCTGAATCATATTGCTTTAATGATATATTTTTTTTACAGCGTAAGAGATGTTCTTCTGGTTCTTTACCTTGTACCATAGCCTCTCATCTTTTCTTTTCTGTCCTCCGCTTCCTGAACTCATTCTGCCACCATTACCAAAACTGCTTTTTGCCTGTAGTGCTAGGAAGCCTTGAGCTGGTTCTACATTCAAAAATACTGAAGTTAACTGAGGACTTTGGAATGTGGAGGCAGAGGAAAATTTGAGTCATATACAACTGTACTATTTGAGTGAGACTCTTTGTCTCACTTAGAAAGAAATACTCTGAAATTTTAGGTCTGGGGTAATTTTAAAAGTTAGTTTCTACTCTTTGCTCTTAAGTTGTAATTTTAAAGCTTAATCCTTCTGTATCTCAAAATATATATGCTGTTTTTTTACTCACAGTTGCATCACTTGCAAGTGACTGGGCGCAGTAGTCTGAAATGCGTTGATACAAACCTTGGCTATAGCAGCAACAGTGAGATGAAGCTATGTTGGCACATTTGAGGTCTGATGAATTACTACTTTGAGTTTTGCGGGAACCTGAGACCCAGCTTGTGGTATTTTGGAATAAACATTTTAAATAGAAGGAACAATTTTCAATAAACTGTAGGGAGGGTGGGAGAGAAGCTTTGCTGTTAGAAGAGGAAGCTGGAAATAAAGGCTTTTGTTTCTTCCTGCTTGGAGAGGTCACTCAGTGTCTCTGAACTTCCAGTTACCTCCTACAAAAAAATATTACATCTGTTAATGTGAACCATTGTAGTGCTCAAGTACAAAAAAGGACAAGCTGAATGGCAGAGCTGGTCTTTGTTTTTTTTTTCTGGAAAGAAGAAGAAAAAAAGAAGCAGAATAAAATGGGTGCAAGTTGTAAGGTCTTTTCTCTCCATTTTAAATTGCTGTAATAAAAAGGGCCAATATATTAACAGCCACACAGAGAGTAACGCGGAAGAGGAAAGGAATGATAAGGTGGCCTTACACTCTAAGAAACAGAGCTCATTTGGCTGGGTGCAGTATTGCATTGACGCAGGATGGATACCCGCTCCCTTTAGTAGCTCGCTCCAGCTCTCTGCGAGGTGTTACCTGCCCTGTGCCATGGGGATACCCCTTCCCTGGAGATACACATCTGCTCCCAGGAGGTGCCAGCCAGGTCAGCTCCTCTCTTACCCTGTGCCTGGAGCCAGGTACATACCCCTTCCAGCCAAGGTGAGTGTGCTCAGTGCTTCCCCGCAGATCCCTGGCTTCCAAAAATGATGGCCAAGACATATGTGCACACAGGACAATCCCTGCTCTCTCTTCCTGGTTGCCCTCTCCTTTAAGGGCCTGCTGGCAGGATGCGCTAGTCTGCTCATGCCCTGGCTGTGGTAAGAAACCCTCTGGTGGGTTGCAGCAGAGGGGAAGAGGACTGTGGCAGTAGGCTGCCACTTGCAGGCAACCCAGCTGGTTCACATCGGCTGGTAAAGGCCCCCTGGGAAACGTGTGAAAAGAGGAGTTAACTTGTTTTTTGCACATTCACGGTCCCTGCACAAACTCACACACCCAATCAGTCATGCCTCTGATAACTCCTCCAGGCTCCTCTTATATTCTTAAGCAGAGAAGCTGGCACTGACATTGCGTTTACTGACAGCCAGCTGTGTCCTGCTTGGAAAGTAGCACTTTGCTCCCACTTCCCGGCTTCCCAGAAGAACCCTGTGGAAAAAAGTTGAATACCAGGTCTGTATCATAATGAATATATATGAATGGCTCAAACTGAGATCACACAAGGAAACTTATTTTTACACTTCCTAAATTTTAAGTGCGTGACTTTGCACCTTATCAATATTCATAGGGGTTTTTCTTCTTTTACATTTTGTTATTGTTAGGGGAATCTCTGACCACCAATTAAGTACTATGAGCAGTCCCAAAGAAACCTGCAGGTTATTGGGAAACATATTAATTTGTTCCAGATCTCACTTTACTTATCACCATTGGTTTTAGAAGCCAGCAACTTTAAAGCAGGGCTGCAAATTGTTTCAGCATGTTAAAACCCACAGTGGTGTGTAACTTTGTGTATGCCATGTGCCTTGAACAGAGATGTGCATTTTATGTCAAACATCCAAAATGACCACTTAAGAACATGGCATTTTATGTAGATTTTGGCTGCCCGGTAAGTGTTTGACTACATTTCCACTAAGTAATGATATCAAGAGCTTTGTTAGATTAACCACAAGACCAGTATTTATTTCCTATGGCTTTCTCAGGGGACGTCCAGTACACTAATCCTGCCAAAACGCAACAGGCTAAAACATTGCAGGGACTGAGTGTGGTTTAAGACTGTAGCTGACAAACTACTGTCAGGCACTAAAGTCCGGCACAGACCTATGTAATTTAGGATTATTGCTACTATTCTGAAAGGTGAAACAAATACAACACAAAGTTGGTGTCAGCACTATAGTTTGGATGATCACTTGAACATATAGCTGAAGTTCTGCTGATGCTGGAACATCAACAGATGTACTTTGCAGTGTATCTGCTTTCCTAAATATTGCATACTGTTGTGTTTCAGCACTGAAAACTGCTGCCACAGTCCATGCATGCAAGCAAAAATTAGCCACTATATTTTGTACATGTGTGTAAATCTATCTTTGCTCAAAGGTCCAACAGAAGTGATTATTTCATTTCCACTATCTATTGATTAAACATTTTAGCCAGATGATCTGGTAAAAGAAATTATTTGTGCAGAATCAAGCAGGTAGGCCTTCTGGAGCTGTTACTCTAATTTCCAAATGATATCTGACTCCAGGAGTTGCAGAAGCTGTGCTGAAGGCAATAGAGGTTGCATAGAGCTTGTCCTCCAGCACATCTCTCTTCCAGACCCTGTCAGACCCTGCCATGTGCTCAGAGCTTGTGCTCAGGGTACCATGGGGCAGAGCTGCTTCTGCTTTTGGATAGGAACTGTTCTGTCCACAAAGTACAAAACACTGGAGACTTCCTGGTGAGCAGTCCTCCTTCATGCTCCAGAGACAGGTCTCTGCAGTCCAACAAAAAGCTAAGGCAGTTGTAGGTACCTGACAGCGGTGTTTTGCTGGGAAATGGAGAAACAGAAAGTAGAACAAAATTCTACATGTCAGTTTGGGCACTTGGACGAGGAAAATGGGAACTGAATGAAAAGAAAGGGAGAAAAGTAGTGTAGGTAAAGAAAGGTAACCTTCAGTGGTCAGGTGTTTCTGACCCTTCTCATTAGCATTGATTGAATCTTCTCCTATCATATCTACTCTGTTCATAGCATGCTTTGTAATGGATGTCAAGGAATAAGGACAGAATCTCACTAGAAAATTGCTATTTTAATTTTTTAATTTAATTTTTTATTTCAATTTAATTTTTAGTTTTTGATTACAATGACTAAAAATAATGCAAACATACACTGATGATGATAAGACATCTGAAAACACACAGAATGTCTAATATACTTGTGCAGGGTGTGGAAAAAACAGGTTGTTGCCTTATATTTAATTAGTATATCAGCTAGGTTCTCAGGGTTCACTTTTTGGCAAAACTTTAATTGTCATATGCCTTTTATCTTAGTAATAACCACTAGAGTTCAAATAAGTTTTGTGGTATTACTTAAAACAAAACTGAAATCACTATGCTTTCAGTAATTCCTTCAATATATCAGTGATAAAGCACCAAAATTGTGGTGAGCTGACAAAATGGAATAGTTATGCCTTGCACGCAAGTTGCAGCATTTTAAAAGATCACTTTCAGCTGGTAAAGGATAAGAAGGAAGCAAGTAATCATGATGATGTTGCCAAGTGTGTGCTTTCCTGACTTGAGAACATTCTAGGTGTTGTACATCCTAAAATAACAAGGTAATTTCAAAAAATAGTGAAGGTCAGTCTTAAGGAAGTACTTTTTTTTTTTTTTTTTTTTTTTGGTATACAAAATGCAGCTGATATACCTGCATAAAAAGCCTTTTGCAGCCATAAATAGCCTGGATCCTGCCTGCCATAAATTATGCTACAGGAGACAGATACCACTGGTAGCAGCAATAGTAACAACTTCTGGCTCCACAGCTGGCTGTTGACAGGTCAGGAGGAGATACCTACACTCCTTTTCCCCCTTTCCAGCAACTTTATACTCTCTCCTTCATCAAACGCACATCAGCTGATTTATTTTCCTTCCATACCTCCCATAACCCAAAAGGCCCTTGCTGTTGGATTGCCATTCACTGGTTGTGTGAGTCAATGGAGTGCAGAAAAGTAGAGTCTGCCTGTTTGGAGACACCTAACTTGATGGTAAATACTTACACTGAGGAGAATCAGCAGCTGCTGACATGCCACCTGGTAGAGTGGTCAGCGTACCAACAAAGTAGATATAACTCTGGCTGGGAATCACTACTTTAGGCCTTGACGTACAAAAATCTGATTCTGTACTCTTTTGTCAAACATCCAAGTGAGTCAGTTGTGTGGCCCACTGTAGGAAGCAGAGGTCCATTCTGATTATGTATTTATTACCACTCTCAGTGCATTGCAGCATTAATAAAGTAATCACTTTTTGATAGTATTGGAAGTGCAAGAGAATAAATCTGTTGTGTACGCCCAAGTGACTCCTCTGTGGGAAAATGTTCAGAGGTAGCAAGGTGTGCTTATTCCTACGGTCTCATGGAAATGACCAGGGCAACTCCACCGTATTACAAGTTTATGCAAAAGATATTTTGTGAAACCATTTTTCATATTACTTGGTTTAGCCAGAGAATATCAGTCATCTCGGAAGATGAACGATTACAAATAATAGGGGACAGCATTTTTGCTGACTAGTGGCTGTTTCTGGTATTTGCCCACTAGATGGCTGTAATTGTTGAAGGTAAGTACCTTAAACTCCTAGAAGGGGCTTTAGATGACAAAAGACTACTTTCCATTCTGTTCTGAGCTCCTGCCTCACTTTTATTACTTAGAGATCTTTAAGAACTCAAAGGCAGCAGAAGGATGGAATTCCTCAAATCAAAGGTGCAAAATCTACCTTCATCGTTGTCAAAGAGGAACTTGCAGAAAGGGGTCCAGGCCCAACCTAATGAATAGGTACACCAAATAAGATATTATGAATGAAACTTGCCAGTTAGAAGGAATAGAAAAAAAGACTTATCAGAAAATAAACCATATTCTGGAGTTCAGAAAAAGTAGGGACAAACTGAGAATTTCCAGAAGTCAAGTTCATGACTTAAAAAGAGAAATTAGAGCAAATAACAATAGATAGGGCAAATAATATAAAGGAAAAGAGGAAAAAAAGAAGCAGCACATCTACTGTACCGTAATGATATTACACAGTTTAAAGATAATCTAAGTATCACATAGAAGTTAAATGAACACTCAGTCTCAGCTTTCGATATTGATGATCATGGAAATCATAAAGATTGTTTGCCTTGAAGTAAAAAGGAGGAAATTGAATGGGAATGTAGGTATGTTATCATGTCTAAGGTGGAAATAAGGCTCAGGTAAGATACTCAGATAAGACACAGTAGATAGCCTAAAGACACAAGAACAGACTCACTGGGTTAGACTGAAACTCCATCTATCCTGACTTCTCACTTAGGATTAGTCTCTGAGCCTCCAAAAATTTGTGGCCCAGGAATTTTGGAGTCAGAGGAAGTGTGGGGAGGGTTGTAATTACTAACCTTCAGTTGTTTCCTCTTTCATTGAGTTGTTCAAACTTCCCTTTATCTCCTTTTAACTTTAAGCATCCACAGCGTTTCAGGATAAGAAAATTCAGAGGTCATTTGTAGAAACACCCTCTTTTGTTTGCTTTGAGTATGTCTTCTTCAGCTGGAAGAGACAGTGAGAAACAGATCCCCATTCTGGCTCTCCATGTCCTCTCCATGTACTCCAGTCAGGGGACTGGACAATCTCCATCTGTGAGACCAGCCAGGAAACTGCTCTTCTAGCAGCAAGGATTTTTAGCACAGCTTAAAGTTGAAATCTCTCTGGAAATGTAGGTAAATAGAAAAGGATAAATGTCACCTTGATTGCATAAAGCATTCCAGATCAACATGAAAATCTCTCTTTGAGAAAAATAACTGATCTTCTAACTAAAGGAAATATAGTAGATCCAATTTTCTGGACTTCTAAAGAAGTATTTAGTACTATGTCACTTGAGAAATATTTACACTAGAGAAGATGGAAGTTAGTACAAGTTACATGAGCTGCATGTAGAGCTAGTTAAAAGGGAAGTAGAAACATGCTGTGCTGCAAGGACACCTGTCAGACTGGAAGAAGGTGCCTTGATACCCCATCTTGGCACTGATGCCACTAAATACGTTTGTTTCATGAGATTTGCATAAAAAGAAGGAATAAGCTAATGAAAATTGGCCATGATAAATCAAAGGAGAAGTGTGTCAATACAGATGAAGATCAGACCATCAGATGACGCTTTTTAAGAGAAAATGCCTTTGAAGATGACTACAGCAGAAATGGATTACAATTTAATAGTACAAACAGCCAAAAAATGCAGTTAGGAATTGACTGGAACATCTGATAAAAACTGGGATTCTGTGAGAGGAAACTCCAGACTTGAGTGGATTTCTCCATTGTGCAGTAATTTAGAAATACCAGTGTGATTTGGGGGAAAAAAATTTTATTTGCCCTCAGATTTTTTTTCAAGACTGGCATCTTAGACAGAGGTAAAGAGATGCTATTTTACCAAGTGCTGGTGAGCTTGTATTGGAATTTCATTTTCAGTCAGATTACTCCAGTTCAAGACAGACTAGTTTGGACCACAGTAGGTGCAGAGATGGGAAAGGAGGGTTAGTGGGGTTTTCTTTCTACTAATGTAGAAAGAAAATAAATGCCAATGTAAGTACAAGAATAGATGGCCATAAACTTATTATGACTAGGTATAAAACACAGTTTTTTTGATGGCGTTTGACCAGTTCATAAAACTTTACTTCTGTCAGTCCATGAAGATCTTCATTTTGTCATTCGCTGTCATGGACTGATAGGCCACTTGCTTCCAGCCCCTCCTTCCAGCTTGTACTGGCAATGCACATTCCAGCTCAGGGCACTGCCTGCTTGGTGATACCTTTCCTGGTACAGAATATGTGCCAGGCTTGAGCAACTGCCAACAAAATGTACAAGAGCCTTGGCACATTTGTCTGTGGTTTCATCAGTTTCCAGAACACAGTGTCCTTCCATCTCCTCTTTTTGGAGAGCCCTGTCTCAAGCTGCCTATTTTTAGCTTCTTTTTTGCCCACTCTCCATGATGGGGATTTTGCCACCAACCTCTTAAAATGCTTTTCATGTGCTCCTTGCATTTCTTTCATTTCTTTCACAATTCTCTCTTTTCCTCACTAATTGTAAAGCCTGCACAAGGCTTTCTTTGAGATATTTCAAAAGGACACAGCATTCCCTAAACACAAAGTTTTCAAATCCCTTCCTCCTTTCTGTCTGGAGCCATACTGTCTGGTAACAGTCTATATTTTCTCATATCAGCTTAGCTGTGTTTTCTAGTCATCCTATTAAGGTCTGAGAAAGCTGTAGTGTAAGACACACCTGGGAAGGCATGTACATTAATTACCTGGAAAAAAAATCCCATTGAGCTTAAATTTCAAGAATTCAGGGAGTCTTTTTTTGTATGTTAATGTAGGGCAGGTCTGGATTTGTTTTACACCACTGTTAAAGAGAGAGAAGTCTGATCACAGAGTTAGCGCTCTTCACTCACTGCTCTGGTCCCTTCGTTGATCAGATTTAGGATCTGCTGGAAAACGCTGCAGCTCCCTCCAGCATGCATATCTGGTTTTCCTTCCCATGCAAATGAGGACATGAGGAATGGAAGAAGAGAGGCTATGTATGTGGGACTTGTTTTGACTTTCCCCACTGTCAGTGTGAATTTGGACATGCTTGGGGCATGGCCTTGGACCAGAGAGTGGGCCCTGAGGTCCCACAGCATTCTCATAGCTTGGTGATACTTAGACTGTCACTTATGAGTAGTATCAATTTATCCTGTGATTGTTTAGGTTTGTAGTGATCATTTTAAAGGAGAAACAACAGAAGGATGGAGAAAGAATGTGCTTTGATCAAAGCTTTGCCAGGCCTGGTGACAGAGTTTAGAAAACTTTATCCCCAGATTCAGAAACAAAATAACATAGGCAATCAACATAATGTTTATTATTGKTTTTTTTAATATTTTTCCCTTTCAAGAACTAAACGTATTGTCTCCCACTCTTGATGTATACACATCACATCTGCTGAGATGAAAACACACTCATGGATTTCAGAAACAGAAAGACTTACCGTGATTACAGAAGCATAGAAAGAGATGCCCTAGGATACAATGCTGTTTCACATTTAATCACTTAGGTATATTATCTAATGTGACGTTTCAGCAGTATATTTGATGAAGGATATGTAGGAAACATAATAGATGGCAAGCTGTTTGAATATCACTGTTATGACACTCTTCTGTGACTTGGTTTACACATTGCACTTCAAATGACAAAGTGACAAGTGGGGGCTCTGTACCAAATTATTCTATTTTCCACGAGAGGTGTATATCGATACACATCAAATACACATCAGATTAGTCTTTGGGAACCCACCTCTTGTTATCTGTTTTTTTTTCCTTTTTCTTTTTTTCGTAAAAGATCTGTTTCGAATGTCTCTGGTACATCTATTCCAATATAAATGCACCATGGGTTAATGCTTGATTTGAAATCTGTCTCAAATGTCTGTGGTATATCTATTTTACTATAAATGCACCATAGTTAGTGCTTGATTTGAATTCCGTCATAGATATTTGAGACAAGAATGTGGCCAGCATTTCTTTATTCCTCTTATGCCAGTTTGTTAGGAGCTCCCCCAACATTTTCATTTCTCTTTTTCTTCCTCTTTTATAACCCTGCTACAGGAATCATTTTGAGAACCAGGACTTTTTCCCAGGCTTCTGATTATGTTGTAGGTTGCAGGACACAGAGGAACAGCTCTGGGTGTTCTGGTTTTAATGATATTTTCATGAACATTGATAAGCAATACTGCTGCGAAGAATCACAAGTAAGAACAACTACAGGAGGTTGGGAAAGAAGTAAGTGGACAGGGACTGGCCTAAGCTAACTTCTGGCATCTCCAAAATGCATAGGGATCACAGAAATATTTCTTGAAGTATTTAAAGGAAATCAGGGACATTTTGAACGTATGCCACCAACATTTACTCAACAGATAACCCTGGGTCACAGTGACCATATTAATATCAGAATGTGAATAAGAGATACTGGGGAGAGACTGTTAAGGAGGACTGTTCTGGTTAAACATAGCTTGTATTTTTCGCAATTGTGTGAAGATTATCTTGAATAGCCTTCCTGAAACTCTGTGTTGCTACTTGATAATCTTCAGAAGAGGGCAATGGCTTTTCTAAGACTGATTTCTTGGACTGAACATCCTGCCTGACTTCTCTCAGCAAAGCTCCCCCCCAGCGACTCAGAGCGCTGGCTAATGCAACATTGGGCTCATGGCAAGGAAAATACCACTCCCTTTTTGTGACTAAGTCCTTTTAGGCTCCCCTTAGTGCATCTCCTGGCAATGATTAGGAACATCTACTTTTTTTTTAAAGGCTACTCCCCCTCCCATAGGCGCCAGTCCTCTGAAGTCCTTAGGAAACATACCAAGATCTGAAAAGCTATTGTTTGGTATTTCAAATCCTGGTCGCTTTATGTCCAGCTGGTGGGAAAAGAGGAGAGACAGACAGAAAGAAAATAGGAAGGCATCAGCAGGGAAYAGGGTGGGAGGGTTGGAAGTTTAGCACAAAATGGATAGAACTTGGGATAAACAGACCCAAAGGAAGGAGAGAAGTGGGACAAAAGTAGAACAAGGTATGCTAAGTCCTGGTCCTGATAGATGTTCCACTATATGAAGGGAGAAATAATTAACAACATAAGCACCTCAAAAAAAAAAAAAATCAAGACCAAACAGAATATCAGCAAGAATAAGAAATAAAAAAATATTTAAGAAGCATCTGGAGGATAAAGGCAGGAGAAAAAAACCCAACCAAACAAAAAGCTAGTAAARCAAGTATTCTGTAAGTGGCTTCTTGGCAAGGACAGATGATTTTATCTGCTGTGCCACAGTTCTTCCCCTAACAGAATGAGCCATGGCTGCTTTTCCAATTTTTCCAAAGCATTTGAAATCTAGGAGTTGTTTGGATTGCTATTAACAGTGGATAATGTGGAGTGAGAGAGAAACATGTTACAGAGATGGCATTATCTAGGGGATATCAAGACAAAAACATTATAACAGTTATGTAACAGTGCTAGTGAGACTTTGTGGGAGAAAACTAGGACATGTTTAATGAAGATGAAAAGAGTGTCAAGAATACTTACTGAAAAAATCAGCAGTATTAGTGAGTTGACCTGACATAATTGTAACTTTAGGATTTTTCCCCACTATGTTTCTAGAAAGATTTGATTGTTTAAAGTTTAATACAAACTTTTCTGTTGATTTGAGCTTATCCCCTCCCATTCCCATCTCCAGGCTGCAGGTCATCAGATTTGCTCACTAACTGTGATGGAAAAATCCTCAGAACAAAGTTTTGTCTTTGGATGACGGGGCCAAACATACAGAGTATTTACAYAGTCCGATATCCTGCAGCAAATGCAATTATGGTCTGTTTGATAACTGGATGTTGTCTTTCTGGCAGATGTACATAAATGTACAGATTATATTTGAAGTTTTCTATGGGATTATTTGGCACATTTTGGGGTCTTTTCCTTGGATGAAATGGATTTGTAAAATGACTTGCACTGGGAACAGCTGAAAATTATAATAATCTCTTTCGTCTTTTACATCACTGAAAAACACAATGCTTTTCTCTACTGCAAAGTCCTGATGGTCTTTGTCAGTTGTCTGAAACTTGTATGTATCTTCCTTACCCATCCATGGAGTATCTAATTTCATCTCTATCTATCTCATGTATAGTTACATTATGCAAGATGATGGATAAAGCTTTATACACATTCAGCGCCACTATGCCTTAAACTCCACTTGAGTCATGGCAAAGTTTGGGCCATGTTTAGGAAAAGCAATGTTAGAAGAAATCTGGATAGAGTTCAGCTGTCTCATGTTTCARATGGTATTTGGCTGCAAGGCAGACAATAAATTGAGACCAAAAGATCATCTTTTTGGTGCTTATAAATTTAAACAAGAAAGAACAGATAAAAAGAAGCATAAAAACAAMAGGTTATACTTGCATTTGTATACAAGGAGTAAGGCACATGCCATTTCCTGCAGCAGAAATGCAAATCTGAATTTTGTCTCACAGATAAGTGTGTGCAGAACATTTAGTGATGATTAAGGATGGRATCTCTTATGAACTACACTCCTGGCTGCACAGGGAGACATGCTGATAGTTTCTTAGAATGAAGAGAGCCCCACAGAGTTTCTACCATCAAAATTCTGGGATTAATAAATAAGAATGTGAAAGGTATGAATGCTGAGGAAACTAATGGTGTTCTTATTCTACTCATTTACARACCATCTGTGGAGTATTTGTTGTCTGGAACTGGCATATGGAACCATAACATCAGTATAAGTTTTTGAATTAAAAGCTTAATGAAAAGAGTGCCTCATGGTCTGCAGGTTGGCAGTGATCCACAGCTGCCTAGATTTTGGATCCACTTATTGATTCAATATAGATTTTTGTATGCCACTCATGGTAACAGACATCGAATTGTCTTCTAGTGATGTCTTAATTTTGGCTATATGTAGCTGCAACATGTAGCTTGTTCTTTCTTTCATTTCCCTTCCTCCCCCCCCCCAGTATTCTGGCTTAGGAAAACTAAATGGAGGTTGCCAGACATTTCTAGTGGATAAAGGCAAGAATGTTCTCCTTTTCTCCAGAAGCACTAAGCTAGAACTTGAAGGCTGCCAACATAGCTTCTAACTGCTTTTAAATATCACTACTGCCGTAATGGAGAAATTAGGTCATGTCCCTGAGCTATGCTGTGAAGACTGAACAAACTTAACTATTTTTATGAACCCTGGGTTCCCTCCACAGAGATATTAGATTTAATTCTGGCTTTGTGATCCCTGTGATCACTGTAAATGCCCAGARAGGTTGTGGAGTCTCCTTCTCTGGAGATATTCAAGACCTGCCTGGATGCAACCCTGTCTAACGTGCTCTAGGTGACCGTGCTGAGCGGGAAGGTTGGACTAGATGNGATCCCTGTGATCACTGTAAATGCCCAGAGAGGTTGTGGAGTCTCCTTCTCTGGAGATATTCAAGACCTGCCTGGATGCAACCCTGTCTAACATGCTCTAGGTGACCGTGCTGAGCGGGAAGGTTGGACTAGATGGTCTCCAGAGGTCCCTTCCAACCTTACTGATTCTGTGATTCTATGATTCTGTGATTCTATGATTMTAATGTTATGGCTCACAACCAAGCCAGGAGTAATAGGGCTGCCAAAGAACAGAACTGAAGAAAATGTTTACTGGTTTGATTGAGACTTCTGCATCTCTCCTCAGGTTGACTGCTATAATATTGCTATCAGTAAAGTACTTGCAACCCCATGGCCCAGAGGCTTTAGGGAGGAAAAGCTATATACTCCCTCTATTGATGGGAAGGGTAAAATGCTGTTACACAAAGCTTCATTGGCTAAAGTCATCTACCCACAATTACCCTGGAGAAATATAAGAGTTAGTTTATCACAGCTGCGCTTGGGCTTTGGGAGTTTAACAGAGATTTTATCTCGTACCAAAGACTTCATTTCTACATAGTCAAGACTTTCTGCTCAARATCACTGAAGAGTTTCTCTTGTCTAAGCAAACTCTGCCATGAGGACTAGAGATCAATCTGCCGAGAGAAATTTGGCCTAAGGTTTCATTCACACTGGCCTGGTCCCTAAGGAGCTAGTGTGGCTGTGGAACAGTGTTCACCACTAGAGAGAAGGGCCCCTCTGCCAAAGGCTTTAGAAGGATGCGAGGGGGGTACTCAAATTACCACAAATGTATTTCTGGGGACTTTTTTCTCCCACAACATTCATGATTGTATTCCCYATCCTCTTCTAAAGACTTTGTTTCTACACAGTCTTGGAGTACCTGTGAATGTGAGGAGGATGGGGRAATGCTCCTAGGGAAGGAACATTGAATTTCCCCAGATATTAGTCTCRAGCCAATCCAAATGCCTCCCGTCACACATATTCTATCTTCTACAAGATAGATGGCACTCAGAGGGTGATCAGCCTCTGCCTGGTAGCAGTGAAGGTCCCAGGGGCGGGTGCAGAGCTGTTGGAGGTGGGAATCCACAGCATCATGCAGCCTCTTCAGAGATGAGCCAGGTCATACTAGAAAGGAGCCTCCTACCCCCTCTTTATGGTGTATATGGAGCTCATGGGCCTTACAGGGATTGCAAGGCACAGAAGAAGTGGTGCAGGTGAAGAGCTGAAAGCAAGCCTCCAGCTCTCAGGTGGCTCRTTCCCTTTCCATACTACTCAGTGCGATGCATTTCCAGGACAGTTTCCTAGGGTTTATCTCAGGGATTGGCAATACCAGCCTTAGGACAGCCTTTTCTCCTTCAAAATCATCTTCTGCTCTTTGGGTGAAACTTCACAAAGTACCTAAAGACTAGAAGTGGAAATAATCACCAAAAATGAAAATGCATGGATTCTCTGTTTTTCCTCCCTGCTTCCTTTCTCCCCTGTGAGCTTAGATGAAATCAGCTGACTGCTTTTCTAGTGCCTTCATGCAGTGAGAGTGCTCTCTGTGCCACGATAAACTTTGTCTCTGTTAAATCAACCCTAGAGGCTTAAAATACACTTCTAAAAGCCCTTTTGTCTGACTGGCGCAATGTCCTGTATCCCTGGTGCTGATCACATTATGTCAGTTTTACTTGCCACTTTTCAGCTATCTTTACGCATTTTATTTCTGAAGCCCTATGCCAACGATCCAGTTGCACTGCTCCTATCAGAACAGAGTCACAGATGAGGAAACACATTTTAAAATGGATCACTTTAAAAGGATCACTTTTTATGAGAGAAAAGCTCTTTGTTAGAAAAACCCACAGCTCATGAAAAAATRCTCTTCTTGTTCTTCAGGGTGTACTACATATATATATATGTATGTGTACTATGTATATCCATGATATGTGTATGTGTGTGCATATATATATATATATATATATATAAAATATATACATATTTACGAATGAGATGCAACTACCCTCCCACCCACATCTTAAAGTCTAAAAAAACCTTCCTTGTTTCTATAATCATGTGGGGAAACTCTGCTGGCTGTCTATCTAACAAATGCAGAAGTTAATGTTCATTGCCCTCTCCCCTGTTCATTCTTGTAGCCATTGTAATAATCTATTATTTGAAGTTCAACGTGCCACACATTTCAAATG
Organism: Rhea americana; assembly: GCF_003343005.1. Lineage (NCBI taxonomy): Eukaryota > Metazoa > Chordata > Aves > Rheiformes > Rheidae > Rhea > Rhea americana. The sequence continues at coordinate 2,120,570 of NW_028185151.1, forward strand.
AATGCTGGAGGTATAGCAATAGGTTGGCGTGTGCCGTTCATGGCTTTAATTGTAATCTGTGCCCTGGTTTCTCCAGGGAATGTTTGACCTGACACTGCATTAAATTTATGAGAGTGAAATCCCTTCACAAAGGCAAGTAATCAAAATTTACTGCATGTCTTTCACCTTCTGAGAAAATTATTTTGTTTACAGAAAATCTGGAGATGAAATAAAACCTCTTAGCCTCGCAGAAGCAGGTCCCTTCAGCTGTTTTTGGAGTATTTTCTTTTGGCAGCTTGCAAAACTGCACAGCAATATGACTGGCCAAAATCTAACCCTATGACTGAAAATAAAAGAAACTAGAAAACATAGGTAAAAGGAACAGAAAGTTAACTTAAGTTCATAATTCAGAGCTGAAAATAAGATCAACCAACAATTGATCAATAAGATCAAGATAAATCAAACAGAGCAAGACACAGATTTAATCATTTGGTGCAAATTTTTAATACAGCCACTACCTTGTAAGCTGTCGCCACACTAGCCTCCTCCATGAGAGTGTGGAGGACCTTATGTAGCACAGTACTTCAGCACGCATTTGTGTACAGGCATCTTTCTAAGACCATTCATTTCTATTTTCCCCTCACTATCAATTAGAAAAAAACCCTCACCTGATATTAGAGAGATGCTCTGAGCTATGGAGAGAAGAAAAGCTTGTGCTGTTCCCTGCAGGTGAAGCCCTGTAAGCCCTGGTAACCTGGTCCATCACGCTTTGTTTATGAGAAAGACCTTCATCCAGCTCAGCACAGCTGAGCTACTGGTTAAAGAACAAAATACTACTCCATACACATTGCTATTATTGTCGTTACTATTATTGATTTGTTTCAGCTTTCACATTTATTGTTGAGAGTGTTGTTGGGGTAGAAAAGGCTGCCTGGAAGGRTGTGCAGATCTGGGCACTCCTGCTCAAGCTAAGAAGCATCTGCTCAGCTATATTTTGCCTCTCTGAGAGACAGATTCATTGAGGATGACATCATTTGTTTCAGAAAATGGCAACCTAGTATGATTCAAAGAAAAAATGATCCTCTTCCTTCACCCCCAGTGCATATAGCACTGTATATCCTCGTCTGAGGTAATTGATTCAGTCTCTTCAGGACTCTGCTGCCTCTGAGCCTAACATGGACCAGAATCCCGTCATACTAGGTGCTATACAGGAACAGCACAAGATTTTTAAAACTTACAATTGCTTTCTCTCATGAGCTGAATTGTCTTCAGTGCTTGAAGCTGGCCGTGCAGGGAGCTTGCAGAACAGCTGAGTTTAAGAAAAGCTGCATTATTTAATTATTATTATTTGTACTAATGCTGAACACATTTCCTTCTCTTCTCAGTGCTTTGCTGAACGCTACTTTGCAATCCAGAAGCTCAGGGAACACCCACCTTGCAGGTTTGGAAACACTAAAACCAGCTTTGCTGAGCCAACACCAGATTTCAAAGCACTTTAGGCACAGAGACCCTGAATACAGAGACCTAGAAGTCTGATGGGTTCAGAAACGGCACTGATGTAGCCATTCAGTGCTAATAAGACATACTTGAAAAGAATTATTTTCACAATTCCAGTAATTAAAATTATATGAATTACTGTTTCTTATATAAATTATATGAATTATGCAGATAAGACTGCATGGGATTACCTTACTGTCCTGAGGACACCTCACACTGGGTGGACTCTTGTGCTAGGTTTTGTGTACTGCTGTGTTGCATGGCAGAGATGTCATCACAGTGAAGGCTGTGTCACAGGATTGCAATAAGAGTAGAAACAGAACTGAAGCAGCATGAGAAAATGTCAATTCCAGTAATTGTACTGAAGGCTAAAAAATACAGCAGGGATCAGGCCACCAGCTGATCTCAAACAGCATGGAGGTATTGCTTCTGCTAAAGCGGTGCTGAGTCAGACTAGTCAAGAACTTGACTATATTTAATTTTTTTTAGTAATTCTAGATAGAATCAGTAGCAAAATGATGTTACGTTAAAATATAGACATCTGTACATACATACATCTTTTTTTAACCATATCTTTTTGTAGATAATTTTATATTTGACTTTGAAACATTTGTATTCTTATCCATTTTTTTTGTGTGTATGGATAGCTAAATAAAGACATTTATCTGTCTGAAATGTAGGTGCATAAAGGTGCATAAGAGTCCTGGGCTGAGGCTTCTAAAGACCAAAATAACCTAAATTTAAGGATTCTGCATTCCCACCAGTAAAGTTCCCTAATGCCTAAAATTCTGTGTAGTCCCTGGGTGTGGACACTGATATGTACCCTCACCACCTTGTATGCTCTGCAATGCCCAGTAGGCGTTTCCCGCAGGAGATGTACACAGTTGACTGAACCTCACATACCAAAGCAGCAGGAGGTTGTGGTGATGGGTCAGGACTGGAGGAAGAGTTGCTCAAAAAGAAATGTCTTTGATGTGTACCACATCAAAAACTAAGAAAAAGAGAGAATTATGTTTATTCCTGTAAGCTCCTACTCAGGGAAGATCTGAATAAGAAGCGGTATGCTTGCTGTGTAGAGCTGTTTTTCCTCCTATGCTACTTTCAGCCTTTTCTCACTCAGTGTGTCATCTCTGTCTCCCACCACACTGTGACTTGCAGTTGCCTGGCCCTATCCACCACTGTGTCTGAGGGCCCAATCTCCCCTCAGGCTGGTTGTTGCTCTTACTGTTCCTCAMCTCTGACACCTATCTTTAGTATTTCCAATTAGTTCAATAGAGTAATAGATGTGAATTTAGATGTTTTAGATGCCAATCTTTCCTGCTGTAAGGAACTGAGGCACGTCCTCCACATCTTGGATTCAAAGCCAGGTGGGGTGGAGAWCTGGGTTAAACAGCGTAATCACTCTTTTGATAGAACTAGCCCTTCACCTCTGGGAAGCATCTGTCAGCTTCAGGGTTTCTTAATAACTAGCCATTCACCAATATCTTAGCATACATGCACTGACTCAGCTTGCTGTAGAAGGTAGGTGACAGAGATTCATTCATGTAATTAAATTCTCTGCTTTGGTGGCCATTTTTWAATCTGTCTCTCTTTTTAATGAATAAGATGGTTTCACAGACAGTYTGAGGATTTAGATCCTTCTGAAAAGGGAGCGGTCACAAAAGCACAAGGCTTAAGCAGCTCCATGTCAAAGCATCCTTTGTCCAAAGGGCTGAAAGAGTGACAAGGAAGCAGATGAATCCAGTCAGTTCCCCAGTGTATAATGAAGCATAAGGAGTCGGAAGTGCTGCTCAGGGAAATGCCCACCCCAAAGATTTATGGAATGATGTGGGAAGCCCACAGCCAGGGAGAAGCCTTCTTTTCTTCTGACTGCTGTTTTGACTTCCTCAGGCTATTCCTCTACTCACAGAAAATGTATAGGGGTGACCCCTTCTTTCTCTTGTCACCGTGCCTGTAGCCCTGAACATCCCTTGCAAGGAGAGCCACTCTTGTGGAGAGGAACTTCTGTTCCCATATCTTGGGTTTTCTATTCAAGAGGTAGATGAAGATCAAAACCTTCTTTAGAAATGTCTAAGAAGAGCCCAGGAACACATTAATGGCCAATCTGGACTGGGTCAGTGGTCAGTAATGTTAAGCAGTCCAGAGTAGTAGGTAGTTCTGGAACGATCCGTCAACCTTATTCCATCCACTGGCTTCTGCCTTCATGCCAGAGGGCTCACTTACGCTATGAATACTGCATTGAACCTCCCCTGCTCTAGCTTGAGTGATTTTCTTATGCTTGTACGTCTACTCTCCTTCAAATCCTACCCTGCTCTAGGTGACAATGAGATGAGAGGGCTCCATAGAAGCTGTGTGAAAGGAGCCTTTTGCCTGCTATATGGTCTCTGCCCTGGGTGTCCTTTAGGCCTTCCTTCATTGTTTTGTTCTGGAAATAAAAATATAATACTTAACGTTGAGATTAAAATGCATTGTTTGAAGTGACATAATTTTCTGATGATTCTCCTTTATTATGAACATGTTTATCTTATACATGTAATGGATATCAGCTGTCATGCCRATATCCTTTTTCCATTGTTTTATTTTGTTATTTTTCTGTTGATAMTGATATATGGGAAGCAGGGCTGAAGCTACCATCTGCTCAGCGGTAGTACCTTCAGACAGCCATTTACTGAACTGTTTTACAAAAACTAAAATGATTTTAAATTATCACCACTGTTTCTACATGTTCATAACTGTTCTTACTGTTAGTATGTTTTTCTAAATATTAAGCTAGATCTCCACACTAGTTGTACAAATCCATCACTTCTTGTCCTTTGACAAGGGATTTTAAGGACCGTTTATCCCCTTCATTTATATAGCTACCTCTTATATATTCAAAGACTAWTATTATGTACTACATTATCAATATCTTCTTTAGGCTAAACAACTTCAGTTCTTTCAGTGTTTCCTAACATGTCATGTCATCGTCATCTCATCAGAACCACTGTTTCCAATTTATTTTTAGCTCCAGGACCACCTAGCCTTTTGAGCCTTTTTTCCTTTCCCACTCCCAGTTTAGATACTACTGTCCCGTGTCATGACAATGTTTTCCTTTACATCCAGAAAACAGTAAGTTAAATTTGAATATTCTTTTACTGCTCCTATTTGCCCCAATTTGATTGTTTACTAGTTTACACATTTGGAAAATGGTATGAATAGGTTTTGGCGTTTTCTTAAACAATCATTTCACATCCCAGTTTTTGACATCCTTCTGACCACCAGTGGCCTGTGCGCTGCATACTGCGAAATCTTTGTATACCCTCAATAATTTATTTTTGTTCTTCTTTGATCTMTTTCCAACTGATCTGTGTCTTTTTTTTACTGTGATTCTCCAAACTGGACAGTACTTTAGCTGAGGCCTTCTGTGTGCTGCACAGTACAGAAGGATTATTTAATGTGTCTTGCAAATAATACTCCCTCTGTATGCATCTCAGCACAATTTTTGTTTCTGCAGCATCAGGACATATATTGACTCTTCTGCATAATAATCATCAAATCCTCTGGTGTAGATCTGCTGGGCAGATGATTGTTCCTAGCTACATGGAATACCTCATGTTGGTCCTTGCAGAACTGTATCTTCTTCTTCAGATCATTTCTCCAGTTTATAGGAACATTCTGAATTAGCAGCCTCTCCTCTAACATACCTGAKGCCCTGCTAATTGCATTGTGGGAAYTACATCAAACATATTCGTAATTTAGAATCAAGTTATCAGACAAATTAATAATGAAGACAAACACCAAATAGAACCAAAGTCAGGACAGTTCCTGTCACTCCCAGTTAGTGGGGTGGCACTAATCTTTCTTCTATGCCCAATCTTTCTACTTTGTTAGTGAATAATTGTTAAGTGTATTCTGAATATGGCTTTTCAATCCGTTGTGCACTCACCTTGCAGCACTTTCCAGTGCATTTTTATAATATTTCTCTAGTTTATGTGCAGAAAAATCAGTGTAGGACAGTGTCAAAAGCTGTACCCAACTCAAGACATACAACATTTCCTCAYTACCATCAAAGTCTACCACCTGATCTTAAAATAAGCTTAATCAGGCCGGATATACTTTGACATSTCCATGCTGACTGTGCTCCTTTTCTTGTTATCATGTAGTATCTCAGAAAGAATTTATTCAATTCTTCATTCTAATATTTTTTGTACAKTAGAGATAAAATAACATGATTGTTAATGTATAGTTCCCTAGCTCCTCCCCTTTCTGAAGGTGTGAGTGCAATTCAGTTTACGTGTCATTAGATGTTAGTRCATTAGACACTCAATTTAAGACAATTATTACAGTTCCTTCTGTAATTACAGGAGAGAGATGAGCACTTCAAGAAAGCTGTTTTAGGGACCATTTTAGGATGAGGAAATTATCTTCTGGAAAAGATACTTGTCTGCTGCCAGTGGCTGTTCAACTTGGGCTATTAACATAGCCTAGATGCCTAAATTTCAGATGGTTTGTACTGGATGACGATGTCCATTCCATGTTTTCATGTCCATTGGCTTTGGATTCATATTTAGAACAATTCTCAGACAMAATTGTTAATGACTCCAAGATTATTTCAGCCAGTACTTTAAACACTSCAAGATAAAAATGAATCAGGAAACTGATGTGAAAAAATACTAACCCRTCTACAGTTTAACTTTTCTAAATATTCTGTATCTTCCTCTTAGTTTACCTGAGAAATGAATTCTTATGCAAGCTTGTGTTAATTATCTGATTGCACGTGATCTTTGTAGGGAAYGCTGATGCAAAGATTTAGTATTTTGCCTTTCTTGCACGATCAAACAGTGCCATTCCTTCTACATATGGTCGTCCAGCACTTTTTTCATCCTCCTCTTATTGCTAACGTACTCAGAGTATGCTTCATTCTTTTTGTTTATGTCTCTTGATATATGCGTATACTGTAGAACTGTAATTTTAGCYATAGAGTGATCTATTTTGAATGTTTACTGCACAGCTGTCCTTTAAATTCTGACATATCAAATATTTTAAGAACACAGACTGGGATTTACTCACATCATGGATTAATCAGCTGCAAATGTCCATTTAGAAAGTCTTTCTTTTATATGAGCCTCAAAGGGGCATTAAGGAATAAAAGAATAACACAAACAAGCAAAATTAAGAAGAAATGAGATTCTACTTAACTTTAAATGACATTAACTGATTTTTTTTCGTATTTCTAGACTGACACTGTTTGGAATATACATTCCCAGAACAAATTGCTGCTGTGATCGTGCAAGAAGGATGTTTTGAACTGAAAAATTAAGCCACATAATTTTTGATTGCAATGAGGTAGTAGTTAACAGTGTGATTTTAGCAAAGGAACGCAAATGTCTTTGTACAGTATCTACTGCTAGTCTTGCTAAACTGTTGAAAGGTGGTTGACATTGATATAGCCTATCAGTGTAGGAAAAAGCTATCCTGTCAAAAGTACTTCTTGGGCTAATAGAGGTGTTGGAGGTCCAGGTGTTGGAGGTTTTACTATACTGTTACGATTAAAATATTGTAACATCTGTATGAGGAAAGGACTGTACGTACTGGGATGCTCCTAGTGCTGTCAGTGCATTTGCCTTCCCAGGAAACCATCACTTGCATTTGATAATGTTTCTGTGCATCTGCTATATATGCTTGTTGCAAGTGAATGACACAGATGTTTAGGCAAAGCCCATAACCTTGAAACGTATTSTGGTATCAATTTTTAAGCAGCTTTCTCCAAGTCAGTTGGAAGAGCTGTAAAAGAAGTGATGGCACAGAGTAATGCTTACAAATAAATGCAAAGGATTACTGGTCCTAAGTGAAAGGTCGAAAATAACAATGACAACAACAAAAATTTTCATGACATTTCCTAAACTGCTGGACAATCTTTTCCCTACAGTCATAACAACCAGGCTATGACATTGTTACAAGCCAAGCATGGCTTTGGGATGGGACATCTTACATGAAAGCTAAATGCCATACAAGAAGTAATACTGCCTTGGCAGTTCGTCGAGGAAATGGTCATTCTTCCCTGGGAGTAAAGAATGAATCAGTGTTCGGGCACGAAATTAAGGGCTCCAGACCTCCATGCTCATTGTTAAAGCTCCAGCAAGACTTTTTGTCTCCTCTAAATTTCAAGCTGATAAATTATGTTCTGCTTGTCTGTTTTCCTACAGTGGTTTTATTTGGGCATAGTACACTCATTGTCTGTAACAGTTACAGTGTTGCTGTTTGTTGTTATAACACACAAAATGTTCCACCTTAGAAGCAGCTGCTTTTAAGGACTAAATAATGCAAGCATATGTAGCACATAAAGTACTTTAAGATTCCACACAATGAAAAGTCTTATATTTTGAAGGATTATGTTATTGTTCTTTTAGGCCCCAAACAGGAAATATTTGAGCACATTTTCAATTAAGTTGCATTGAAGTCAGTATAATTGAAGTCTATATTTTTAGCATCTGCTTCTAATTAAACACATCCATAAATGCTTTCCTGATCAGAGGTCTTCAATTTTGTGGAAGCAAAGAAACTCAAACATTCTTTTTGGCTACTCTGGATGCTGGTCCGAGTACATATGTTTGCAAATAGTCATTGTATTTCCGCCTTCCTTAGTGCTGTTTCAGCGATAGGCTATATCAATGTCAACCACCTTCAGCCGTGGACTGGGTACTGCGGGAGTACGGTTGTGCCTACAGAGTCCCAGTCTCAAAGCTAAGAGTTGTTTTTTGCAGTGCTGGAAGGTATTGTGCTGACATCTATACCGTGCACGGAAGATGGCTGAATACACGCAGAAGAACCATAAATAAAGAAGCATTGAAATTGAAGGAGGCCTACAGCTCTGGTTCTGCAAGTGAACCTACATCTTCCTGACGTGTTGATATGAAAGCATACTCCAAGCTCTATTCTTCAGCACAAAGATAGATTATTTAAGCTATCAGAAGTTTGCTCTGGCTGGAAGCAGGGAAAAAAACTTGCACAAACAAGCACTGATTTGAGCTGAGCAATGGTAACTATGTTTTTTGAGTGTGAAACACTGCTGCTAATCCACCTAGCTTTATGTTAGTATGGAGCAGAGCACGTGTTAGGCACTGGTTTCAGTTGTCCTTTTGCTATAGTATTGGGACTCAGTTATACTTCTGTTAGGCATTTAGACTTTTATAACGAGCTCACTGAAGGAAAAACTGAATGAAGTACTAGATCCATTAGAGCATATACTACAAAGTATCTAATAGGAAACAAAGTAAGTGCAAGCTACATGCCTGCTTTTCTCCTTTTCAATAAAAAAATGATAATTTTTTTTTTTGCATTATGTCAAATAAGGAATACGAGACTTTTTTTTTTTTTTTTTTTTAGCCTTTTTCCCCCTAGGGATACAGTTAAAAATAGAGACAAACAGATTTATTTCAGAATCTGTAGGAAATAACAGCAGCATTTTTTTTCTTTCTTTTTTCTTTTTTCTTTTTCTTTTTTTTTTTTTTTTCAGAAAGAAAGGCAGGATCTGGTTGTGATTTTGCACAAATAACCTGACAGCCATTTGCCAGTTTCTTTTACTGTGCTCTTCAGATCATTCTTTGAACGGTTCATCAACTCATGGAAAACAACATAAGGACATTTCTGYATCTTTCTCTGTCTCCTTGTTTTGGGAGAAATTTTCTGGTGTGTTTTTAACTCTGAGCTCCAAATGGATGGAGCATTCATGGTACACTAGATTTATACATGTTCTTTCCAAAGGCTCTAAATGTTGATTTTTGAATCTTCGTGCTCTCTTTGATAAACACATGCTGAGGAGCCCCTGTCAGCCAGGCACAAGGACTCTTGGATCTTGACAGCTCCATTGTCCCAAGRAATGAAATTGATTTTGGAAGCCTGGATCCTCCAGACTTGGCCCGCAGATAATTTTGGTAGCTCTTATGGAGGATTTTGACAAGGAAGACAAAACCTAAGGTCTTTTGAAGGATGTACATGTAAAGACTCAAAGAATAGACTGTAAAACATGATGATAATGCAATAAAGGGCATTAAGTCAATCTTTGCACAATAACTGAGAAAACCAAACACCAGATTCACTTATTTTGACTCAGCAAAATATTATATGGCACTCGTTACCTTGAGTGCTGGAGTATGAGTGCACTGCRGGGTGTCTGACCATTCAGGCTTCTGGACATCCAGAGTACTGCATTATCTTCACTACAGGCCTTATGCTGCTTTCTCAGGGTGGTAATAACCTCATCTGACATAGCTACTCTAGTTCCAGGCATGCTGCCTCCAGAGCTCCAGCTTTCCACTTTTCCAGTAACAGGGCTCACATGCAAACACTCCTCTGCTGGCACTTGACACTTCCTAGTTCCAGCATTTAGCACATTTCACCTTCTATCCTCAACTCCCTGGAAACCGTGTCTGTGATTTTAACCTCTCATTTTCCTTACTGCCGGCTCCAGACTTCAGCTCTCATTCCCTTATCCATGGCTACAGATAGCCAGGCTAAAACAACATGTAGCTACTTAATCATAAGCAAACTCTTGGGAATACTCCAATATTTGTGACCTTATTTGCAGCAGGAGGATTATATTTTGCTATTTCTCCATTTCAGAGAAGCTTGTTTAGCTTCCAGTGATTATGACATGGTCTTAAGCCTCTTAGGAGTTATATAATACTATATTTTTCTCACTATCACATGCCACACACAATGCTGYGCTCCTTATTTAAAACTTTTCTGCTAAAAAAGCCATTGTTCATGAATTAGTTTGATAGGATTTGTATAAATATGAATTTGTGACTTTGCCCATGAACTATTTAGCCCTTTTCATAAGAAACAATTCCTAGTGTTAAAGGTTCTCCCCACCCTAAAAATCAATTTATGTTCAGTAGTTCCTTCCTGGAGAAGATATCCCAATGAAGAGCTGCTTCTTGGCAAAGGTGATCTTGAGCGTTTTTACTTTTTTTGTATGCATGAAGTGATAAATACTTGAATAACAAAGATACCATCATTGATCATTTTTGGCCTCTTCCTCCTTCCCCCAAAGCCAACAGGCTTGTGACATTGGTGTCCATCTATCAACCCCAGACTACCTATTGGCAAAGTTGTATAAATATCCTTCAGATAGCCCCACCTTCCTAATAGATGATATTAGGATAATAACAGATACAACCAGCTGTAACTGGTTAGGTCTCCCCATATTGACATGTTGGGGTACCATCAGGCTCTTAGACATCTCCTTTGTCCTCCACTTGGAAAAGGTGGAGTCTATTTCCCAGGCCAGAGATGATCAAATTTCTGTATTTACAATAAAAAGATCTGAAAGGGTTTTATGATCTTGATTTGATCCAAAAAATGCTGAAGCTGATTACAGAGACTCATGCACACTTCAGTGTCTTTGGATCTGTAGCTGAAACAGGTTTTATAACACCTATTCTAATTTAAATTTGTCAATAAATATGTCAGGGTACAGTGAGGGTTAGCTGCTCCCTAAGGGGGGACAAGCTAGGAGCCAAGGGTAACCCCAGAGCCAGCTGTACCCTCATCGTCAGATACTGTCCCACATGGTCTGACCACGGTAGGAAGAGCCAGGGGCTGGGGATGAACCTGAACCAGGGTCTGTCCAGGGCTCCAGTCAAGAGCAAAAGTAAACAGGGCCAGAGACAGGGCTTGGACAAACTACAGCATATGACTGAGATGTCCATCCAGGACACAGGCTACTATAGCACAGGTCCAAGGTCCATCCAGGAGAGAGCAGGAAACCAGGAGAGAGAGCTGGAGACTGGGACTCCTACAGCATCACTGAGGCAGGAACTGATGGCCCCAGGCTGAGCTGAAAGAGCATCCTCGGCCTGTGGATATCACTGTGGGTGGGGCTGCAGGTGAGGTGGATTAGTGTCCTTAGTGCCTTTACAGGTAAGGTGACATTTAAGACCACTGTTAGCGACATTGCTTGCTGTTTCTTTTATTTTGTAGCTGAGTTTACTAGGAAATAAAGCTTATACACACATCTCTCAATACATTTTAAACTGACTGGCCTATTTCACATACAGTTGGTAGGGGTCACCAAGGTATTAATGATACTCCCAGAAGCTTCATGAAATTACATGAACCTATTGTATTGTCTAGCTGACAGAAACAGTGTTGAGAGAGCGCAGTCCTAGTAGACACCTGAGAATCCACTGAAGACAGAGCTTTCCAAATGGCCCAGAGACAGAAGAAACTTTATTCCTCTCAGGACACTAGCTCTGAAACACAAGTCTGTGGGAAACCACGTGCCCTCTGAGCTGGCACTCGCCAAGTGACGCATTTGGCGGGCAGTACAGTTTCCCCTCCTTGCACCTTGTTTGGCAGCAGCCCACTGCGAGCAGCCGGCTGACCTGGTCAKCCCACATTGCTCTTGTTTTTCCCGTGAACATAAAGGTACACTGATTTAAGTTCTATGTTTGCAGTTAGTACTTGTTGCAGATTTACTGGTAAGGAAAAGAATAGAAACTGAAATAATAACAGATTTTACTGAACTATCAGAAGTAGGAAGCAATCTACACAGGCGATGCAGGGGTCCAAAAGAATAGCTACAGACCTTTACATTTATTCTAGTGTTTGGCAAGAAAAGCAGCCCTTACCCAGTGAAGTCTTTCTACAGAGCTGGACACAAAATACTCCACCCATGGGAGCTTAAAGAGCCTTACACCAGCTTTTTAACAATCTGTAATGGGTCAGGACAGGATATCCCATGTAGAAAGACTCACAAGCAATAGCAATTCCTCTATATAGTATAGTAGGAATGAAAAAGCAACGGTGCCCTCTTTTCTGTGGGCTCCCATGAGGCTGGGTTTGCAGTATGGAGAAGAACAATCTGTTCAGTGTCCACTCCTAGCTGGAATCTCAAATAACCATCTCATTTTCTTTTTCCAGAAATGAGGCCAGTTTTGTGCAAAGAGGTAGATCTGGAGGCACAGGGGGAGTAGATCTATTAAATCCATGTGTAAGTGCAATAGTTGTTTGGAAAAAACTTAGAATAATGCTTCTCAAAGTAGGAGAACTTGGATATGCAAATAGTAACCTGAAGGAATTTCCAGGAATACCTCTGTCTCCACTCGCCGTTGATATCATTATGTTTTGCTGAACCAGGCTTGTGATGGACAGGCATGGGTATTTGAAGGGTGCAGGAAAATATTTTGCAAATGAACCTGAAAGGCCGTGCCTGGTGTGGCACACTTCGTCTCATCTCCAAAATGAGATTATATGCACCCTGCCATGAGCTAGCAGTTGAGATGATTTGTGCCTGTGCGGACATTATCTCTATACTTTTTAATGCCTAATAATAGTCTGAAAAGTCATTACTGGTACTGATATAGCCCCTTTCCCTATTCCTTGTCATTCAAGCACTAAGCTTTGAGGAGCCTGCCAAGTCCCTGACAGTAGATTCTTCTCAACAGAGCAGAACTGCATGACACTGTTTGATCCAGGAGAAAAGGCAGTATTTTCATATTGTATTCCGATACCAGAAGAAGAAGCTTTCAAAGAAAGGGGAAATCCCCCCATCTGCGAAAGGGCTTGCTCAGGAGATATCACTCCTGACATTTTGTCAAGATAATTAGGGTAGGAAAGAACTCTTTCTAGGCTCAGTGCACCGAAGAGGCGCCAGGGCCTCCCACTCACAATCCTCATTAAAGAAAAATAGCAACAGCACAAAGCCCAAGGATTGTTTACTTATTTGTAGTATCTCAGCAACGGCTACTCTCTATCATCTGTTTTTGCTTTGGTGATTTCTTTTTTTATTAAGAAAAAATGCCACATGCTGCCACACAAGTAGCTAACCTCCTGCTGTCGGTCAGGGGCTACCCGTTATGTCTGGGTGGGGCGGAGGAAGGATTCTGCTCCCTAGTTGTTGGACCAGGTTTAGAAGAAAGGGGCACAGACCAGGACTTTACATTTGTTTTCTTTCCCTCAATAAATCAAGTGTTCACCCAAAAAAGTTCAGGCTTGTGACATGAGGTCAAGCAGGACAACTAATTTTGGCTGATGCAAAAACTAAAGAACAAATAAAGTTCTGGAAATGCCCAACGGGTTCATTTCAACATTTTCAGAAGGAAACATCCAATTTTGGAAAGCTTAATTCATAAGAGGAGGTTATGGCTTTCACAGTGAAGAGAAGAAAGAGATGGTTGTATGTCCTTCCCTCTTCTCGCCATTCTTATATCCTGGTGGCTAAAGCGCTTGTCTGAGTGCATAATTAATTACTTTAAATATTTACTATAAATTGGGATGATGTTTTAGTTAGCAATATTGGCAGACCTCCATTCCAGACCACATTTCCTGAGTGTTGAAACCGTCTCCAGAGAAGCAAAGAACCCAAATTAAAGTGTATGCTCTGCAGTAGTCAAGAGGAGCAGCATTGAATTTGTATATTCTGGGTAAATGCTGCGACAAATGAACTTTCATGGTTACAGATGGTTAAGGATGTCGGATCAGGGCATACCATCTTCTCAAGTTTGTTGAGAAGTCAAGTCACCTCATAAATCTAGCCTTTAATTTTCAAATTTATTTTTGTTAAAAAATCTCCAGAATGAAATCACATTTTAGGAAAAAAATCAATAAAATAGTTCTGAGTCAAATATTGACAGTTATTCAGAAAGCTGTGCTGAAAACTAGCAGAGGTCAGGGCTGACTGACTGTGAATAGTTAGCTATTTAGATAGCAGGTTCTTTGAGACAGAAATCATGTTATTGCATGTCTGGCTGGGACTGATGACACCTTGCTACTCTAGAGCAGTAGGCAGGGTATATTTGACAATCCTTTTGCAGTCAAAGAGCCAGAAAACCTTAATGAATTGTAAAAAATCTTTCTGGACTATAGATCAACCAGTATTTCTGCCTGTAATGGAAGTCTGCCAAACTCTGGTGAAGGAAACTAAAGGCACCAAAAARAGGGCAGGAGATGACCATCTTGTGGTAAGTGATGTTATCTGGAGAGGATGGTGGTACAGAGTGATAAATCTTGGCTTTTTTGCAGTTGTTGCTACAAGATAAAAAGAGGAAGTCATATGCTGACATCCATCTACCCGATTGGTTTTTTGTGCTACCACAGAGGCTCTCAGTGCCATCGGTGCCCCAGTATGGTAGGCACTTCAAAAACACWCTGAGAAAGCAGTCTTGTTCTGAAAGGCTTACAGATCACACAGATAAGACAGATACTGTGTAGACACAGATACTGCCTCTTTCACAGATGAGGCATAAAATTACTTGGATCGGYCAGCATTTCAGTTTGTCTCTAGCTGCAGCAGTGATTGAACCYGAAATGTGTGACTTCTAATGCTCTAACTGTATGGCCATATTTCAGTAAGAGTCAGAAAAGCRTCAGAACAGCAAGAATGACTAATCAAATCCCAGTCACTCCACAAGCAAATTTTATCCCAGCAAATAGGGCAGGGGGACCATGCTTTTCCCTCCTAGAAGCTGTGCTCCACCAGACAACTTGCTTACAGGCTCCTTTGTCCTTTGTACTTGCTCTCTTTGGTTAAGGGATTATCCTGGTCCAGCCAGCAGGGTAAACTCTGTATGTGCTGGCTTAACTGAAGATGGTGAGAAGCAAAGCAGGAATTGTTCCCGAGTACTGGAAACAATACTTACAAAATCACTTCACAGCAGTCTGTAATGCAGCTTGCATATATAAACAACTCTGAAGACCACTGGGTACTCAAAAACCACTATGGAAAGAAGTGCTTATGTTCTTCCACTTTTCCATCCACCTGAATTCCTGATCCTGCAGCAAAGCATTGTGATGCTACAGGAGCTGAGAACTCTTTAGGATGGGAACAAGCAAGGGGAGCTTTTAAGAAGGACAAAATATGTCTTTATATTTCTCCACATGGAGATAAATAAATGCCTCCAGAAACCAAAGGAGAGCACAGTAAGTTATGTGATATTGCTGCAGGGGCTGAGAACATTGGAGAGCCTCAATTTTCAACAATCGGTCAAAAATACCTCTGACTTCTGCCCTCTGCCCACATAAGGAGTATCATGGCTGAAGGTAATTTAATTATGCATACAGCCTCCAGCTACTGATTTGCATATGCATGATAAATATGCAAACTAAGTACACAAACTCAGGTGGCCTACATGACTGAAAATCCTCGGGCTATCCGTGCTCTCCCTAACACACTGACAGGCTGGAAATGATACTGAGCGTTCGCTACTTTTCTGCATTTTCCAGGCAAACTTGGAAAACAAACAAAACAAAAACGTTTGATGCCCTTGCAGGCCCAAGTGCTGAACTTGTCTTTTTGAAATACTATGTCAACAGCTCTTCACTAGCAGGCCCATTATTTTTATTGGCTTCAGTTCTCTGGCTAGTGTTGACAGGTTAATTTACAGTAACAGTGAGAGTCACCTTTCCTTGCTATACCAGAAAATGCAAACCGCTCTGCACTTGAATGCTGTGCTCTCAAGAGCAGGAATGCTGGAGAGCAAGTGAGCACTGCCTTGCAGTCTAGTGCAGGCACTCGAGGACTAGCACAAAAGAATATTCTTTCAGTGAATTAATTTTTGCCAGCATATATGACTCGAGCACGAATGGTTGCAATTATTTYTTACTGTGCTTGTTAGAGAGGACATATGGGAAGATTAGCCTCAAGAATGTCACTTTGGACATGGTCTTCCCGTGAGGATTATGCCACTTTTTTATTATTTTTTATTTTCTTTTTTCTTCTTTTCAATACATCAAAGTTCATCATGAAAAATTTCCCTTGGTAGCATGTGTTCAGATAGTGCTAAGCAGATCCCAGAAAACAGGCTTTGTTTACTGAGTAGGATGTGCTTAAAGGACTTTTTCTGTCTCCTCTCCTCTCCTCTCCTCTCCTCTCCTCTCCTCTCCTCTCCTCTCCTCTCCTCTCCTCTCCTCTTCAGAGGAAGAGGAGGAGGAGAAAGTAAAAGAGAAAGACTTTTGCTCTATTTTGTAAGGCCATAATGCTGTTCTCAAAGGTCTCAGACAGGCCAGGCTGACATGGTGCAAGTGGTGAAGAAGTGGTAAGGAAGCTGACGCAAACCACATATTGGAAAAGTAGGCAGTAGAATTCAGGGCAGTTAAGGGAAAGGAACGAGCAACACCAAGAAGCAAATTTTAGTAACCAGGGTGCAGATTGACGCATCCTACATCACAGGAAAATTAAAAAACTCACAGTGTGTCTCTGAGTTCTGTTTGTGTTTCTACAGCACTGGTGTTTTTATTATAGGCCTGCCRTACAAAACAGGTAAAAGAAGAATATTTTAATCCTACATACCAATCCAAATATCAAAACCTTTGGCTTCTTGGAGTTGTTGTCTCCCTGTATAAACTGACCATGTTCTGTGATTGCTCACTTAGTGTGAGGAAGCACCAAGATCAGATCAGATGTACAGACTCCCTCTCCTTTCAGTATTGCTGGACATYGTGCCACTAAATCTACAGCCCAGCTATTTTATTTTGACACATGACATTACAGATCTAGAAGAAATGCTGCCATTATTGTGACCATATGAGAGTTTGGGTTGGTTAGCCTCTGCTGAAATGGTTCTGGAAGTTTATATTATGTTTTTTTTTTTCCAAACTGGTGGTCATTCTTGTTTTTACCTGCTGCTGACATAGCAAGTGAGTGATCCTGTCAAAACAATTTCTGTATCTAGTTTATAAATTCATTAGTAAAAGCTTTTTGRAGAGGTTTTGGATCCTTCTGCTATAAAAATTTGACATCATTGTGTTTAAAACTGTCACCAATCTACTCTCATCACCCAACTTTTTGAAAGTTTTTATGGCCGCTCTTCATCTTACTGGCTCAACAGCAGCTCAAGATCTCAGGAACTGTCAGAAGTTCCCACCATTTTGGGGAGCTGCAGCAAACCAGAGAGACTAGATGGAAGAAAGGAGTGTAAAATTATTTAGGGATAATTAGATTAGATATTTTTCATAGTTTTCTCTGTTTTTGTGTGCTCACACACTTGTATGCACACACAAACAGGCRCACACACACAAATATAGATTCACAAAGAGAGATTCACAAAGGAGTGCTACTTTTCAGTTCATTTAAACATGTCACTTCTCATTCTTTAAAACAATAATCTCTGCAATACACTAATATAGAATACACATATTCAGGTTACAGAAAAAGAAAGTTTAATTCATGAGGATGTCAGATAAGGCTGGAGGGAGCCATATTCATCTAACACATACTTCCTCTTTTAGTTAGTATCTCTGTGACTGTTTCCTACCTGTAAAATAAGCATAAACGTCTGATCTCCCTGGTTATTATGAGAATAAATATGCTGAAAAAGTAAGGTATTCAAATATTATGGCAATGATGACCAGGAAAAAATTATGTGCAGCCAGCTTCCTTTTCTTATTGTTTAACAGCTATACTGCTGTTTTCTAAGGTTCTGTTCAAAACTGGAAATACATTTTGGCTATTGCTGAGAGTAAACACAACAAAACAGAACTCACTGAAACAAGTATTACAGAATTCAACTACATCTCTTTGCTGTTTCTGAAACACGGATAATGAGATTTTCTTAAGTTCATTACACTACTATTAGTCAGCCCTATATAAGTTGCATGGTAGCCACTWCCTGCAGTAACTTGTAGCATTGCATTGTCACACTAGTATTTTGTGAGTTATACTGGGGAAAATTGAAGAGTAGCTCATACGAATTGATCTTCTTTCTACATTGGAGATAGAGTATGCCCTTAAACTTCTAAGCATTACTGTTTTTGCACAGTATCTACAGTCTTTCCAGAAGGACTCTGGGGCTAGAGTCCCAGCTCAGAAGTCTATCCCTGAGCAAGACCCTTATATTAGCTAAGGATTCACAGTACCTCAGTTATAGGGAGACAAATGGGGGAGAGCTGATTTCAAGAATGTTTTAAGTATTTTTCTCATTGAAAATCAAGCTGCTTTAATACATTTTAACATGGGGATGGGCAACCTGAGGGCCTTCTTAAGACAYGTCACCTGTGAAAGTGACATGCAGATTTAGGAGGAGAAGGTAACATTTGTATGCTGTACAGCAGTGTTATAGAGGCAGATAGGCTGGGGGTAATGCACTCTGCATGACCTGTTATACAGAAAAGCAGCTGCAGAGCCTACCTAGACTTGCAGAGGTGGGGGGCTCCTTCCCTGCCCTACATTGGTGCTGCCGCCCTGGCAGAAGGGGCTTCTCTGCTTCTGTGGCCAGCGRGTGGAAACGTTCCCACAGCCACCTCTGCCCAGACGTAACTCAATCACTGTGTGACAGCAGCACACAAAGGCAGAGGCAGAGACACTGTGTCGGAAAACCTCTTCT
Source organism: Rhea americana (assembly GCF_003343005.1). Taxonomy (NCBI): domain Eukaryota; kingdom Metazoa; phylum Chordata; class Aves; order Rheiformes; family Rheidae; genus Rhea; species Rhea americana. The sequence continues at coordinate 2,139,349 of NW_028185151.1, forward strand.
CTTCTCAGCCACGGCCTCCCTTTATGCAGTTTCTCTTGCTTGCAGAAAGAATGACAGCGAGATGGAGTTAAACACACATTGGTGCGCCAGCAGCAGAGTATGCCCCCSTGCTATTGAGACGATACGTACTGAGGACTAAGGCAATAATAGAGCTGTCTTACACAAGGCACCAGCCATTATAGTTTAAGGATGAATGTTTCCAGCAATTACTCTACATCTCTGGTCYAAGGCCTGCTATAGCAAAGGGTGTAATAAAAATAGACTGACAGACATCGCTCAGAGAGCAGCAGAAAGCCAAGCAGGAGCTGCCRCTGTCCCTGCTGTTCCTTCTGCTTCTGCTTCCCCATGAGACGCTAGGGAGAGCGTGGCAGGGACGAGTGGAGCAGCACAGCCCACTGAGCTGCTGTTGGGATGTCCCCAGGCTGGAGGYGAGCTGCTCACACCCTGCCAGCAGCCACCTCTTCTGCCTCAGAGTGGGAGCTCCAGCCTGGAGCCCTCCAGGGATTGCCAGCTGTGTTTGCAAGGGGCCCAAAAGCCACCCTGTAATGGGAACACACTGGTTACAGGAGTAACCATTTCAGCAAAGTGCATTGAGCCCAAATGGTTTTGTAGCTGTTGTTACAATTAATCAGCTCTAGGGGGAGGACAGAGAAATTTGTCCTCTCATTATTCTAATACATACAGAAAAAATAAATGCTATGTTCAAAATCAGACCAGAAGACTGACAGAGCTACAAATTAAACCCTAGTCTCCTCACGTTCAAGGCTGCATCCCCTTTATGCCTTTATGCAGTTATCCAGAAGAGAGGCAGCCTGCTAAAATTATTTCCATGAGATGAAAAAAATGGACTTCATAGCCAAGTCCTTAATTTAGTAATGTGTAACATCTGTAACAGATTTTTTTAAATGAACATCTCTGCCCTGGTGGCTTCCAAGCACCAGAAATATTACACATTTTCCTTTGCCCTTTGAAATCATCATCTTTTGGGACCCACAAAAGCATCCCAGGCTCACACCATGATCATATCTACAGCTGTTGTCCAGTGAAGAAAGGAAAAAGTGATCACAATCACTTGTTTGTAATATGGCCAGGACTCCTCCATGGTAGCAGCACAGTCTCAAGCCAAGGTGAGACCTATAGTTTTGTTGTGGGAGCAGATCAGAAAGTGTTTACTCCAGCAGTCTTTTAGTATCTACTCAGAAGTCTTCTCTTGTTTCCTCAGTCAACAAGCCTGAAGAGCTAAAGGAAAGTTTTCCATCAGCCAAAGACCTTGTGTTACTCACTTCCTTTCTCAGTAATGCTGTGGCCCTTCTCAAGAACTTCCTGTTTCCAGCTTCAGTAATTCCCTACTTTTATTGCTGGTGGAAAAGAGCTTGCTCCAGTCTCTTACACCACACTCCCACATCTATGACACCCTGTGTTGTGCCTCACACAGCAGCAGAGGTGGTTGCTAGTTCATTTTTATGTTCTTAGGTAAAGATTTGAATCTGCAGCCCCTTGGGGAGAGCATCAGTTGGCTGTTCAGATATAGTATTATTGCATTCAGATATTTACTCTCTTTATTAGACATCTTATTTGGGTCAGAATAGTATGTAATTTTGATGGGAGCTTCAGATAAGGGAGAGCATAATATTCTTCATTTAGATAAGCACTCCAGGCAACAKAGCAGAAACCACAGCAGAAAAATACAAGTTCCCACTACAAGCAGAAAAATTTAATTGAGTCATAATAGCTGGGAAAAACTACAAGGATCGGTATTCTTGAGCAAACCAGCGCTGCCATCTTTCTCCCTTCTGATCAGTTCCACATTGTTTCTTGTGACCATTCCTGATGGGTAGGACACACAAGCCCTTGCTTCAGAAAGTCATAGTTTTTGAGCTAGTCTTCTCTCCTAGTTTCTCTTTGTTCCTGGCAGGGTCAGAAGAAGACAGTGTAGCAGTTAGTGTGAATTATGTCTACACATAATTGACTGAGAGATTCAAATGATAATGGTAATTCATATCCTCATTTGAGATGTCATTACACTCCTTATATAAAAAAAAAAAAAAAAGACACACATCATCCTCTTTATTATACTAAGAATGAAAAAAAACCCAAACTCCCGTATTTTGACAAGAAAGCATTATTGTCACAGTTGTGACAGTCTTGGGAGTCTTTTAATAGTTATTTTTACAGTGTGTTTTATTTATAAGGAACACAAAGAAAAAACCAAAATATCTGACTTAGAGTTGTTGCAAAGTAGCTATATTTTATATATGCAAAGTAGCTATAAATAGCCATACTAATTGTTTTGTTCCCTTTAAAGCTGTGGGTTGTGGCAAGACAGCTCTTTCTGCTGTGGCTAGTAAACCTTAGCTTTGGGCTAACGTTATGAAAGACAGTTTTCAAACTCATTATGAACAATTCATGAGTAGGAATTTGACCCGTTTATCTGCCTTCTGTGATTCACTTAGAGGCTGCAAAATGGAGATTTCTTTGTGATTTTAAGCATATCCTGTCCCATTACTGCAAATAATCCATGTTATATTTTCCCTTGATTATACCAGTAACACATAGGAGAGAAAAAATTTTTTAACCAATAGCAAGATACAAAAAATGCCTTCTGCCATATATTGCAGTGAATCAATAACTCATATGAACAAAAACAACTTGTTGCCTTGCAATGATATTTGCAAAGTATGAAAAATCAACTTTTCAGTATCTCTGTGTTACTTAACGAAGAATACTTATTAAACTATACAATGTAAAAAAACTCTTTAATTGATACTTTCTATGTCACTAGATAATGAATTCATTTGCAAGAGTGATACAAAACTTGAGGGGAACTGAACATGTGTGCAGATTGCATCTGGCCCTATGTAAGTCTTCAGCGCATTGGATTGGCTTCCTCAAAGTGTTTGCWGGGCACTAAAGGAAACTCAGGAGTTCACTGGCTGAACTGATACGGTTGATTGATATGTAGAATTTAGTTAGCTAGAGTTTTAGGCTGTGTAAGCGATAAGTGCCTCACAGTTTCATAAAAATCATGGCTGAGGTTTCTGTAGGGCAGTGAAGGGCTTTATCCTAAAGAAGCTGCAGGCAGCGGATATCACTGCTTTCTAAGGGGCTCCACACACAGAGTGAGGGTCCTAATGAGGTCAAGCTCATGAGGTCTGGGAAAGCATCCTCTGGTGGGTGAGCATGCAGATGTACTTGTAATATGACGCTGGAATTAAAGAGCTAACGCCAGGACTACAGCCAAAGTGTTAGGGTTGCCACTTAAGGTTCAGCTTATGAAAAGAATAAGTTAGTGAATGAGTTTAGATAGTGAGCAGCGATTAAAAATGTTTATGTGCCAGATATGGTGGTGAAAATGGAAAAAGATGCTACCATGAAGTTGATTCTATAATTGTTAAAAATACCTTCTTAGTTAGGAATTGTCATACTGGACCAGTATGCGGTTCACCCAATTTAATATGCTAACTTTAAAACCAGTCAGCACTACCCACTCTAGAGGTAGGTGAGAGCCCCTTGCATTACAAAGGTAGGCAGAAATGTGTTCCTAYCCAGCATGTCTCTTTCTAACTAGTAATATTTAGAGTCATCTAAATACTGAAGCAATATCTTATCTGAATTTTTGCAGCATTATCATTTGTAACTCTATATGTTTTTATTCCTCATATAAATGTCCAATCTATTTTTCAAATGGATTAGCCATTTGCTGTTTTTTTTTTTTTTTTTTTTTTTTTTTTTTTTTTTTTTTTNTTTCCCTAGCTCAGTGGTGTAACACGCAAAGTAAGCCCTTCATGAAGGTACCTGAATCTTTTTCCTGGTAGTTACAATAACTAGAGTATTTCTTTAGCTCAGTGGTGTAACACGCAAAGTAAGCCCTTCATGAAGGTACCTGAATCTTTTTCCTGGTAGTTACAATAACTAGAGTATTTCTTGGATGCCACTTTAAAGATTACTACTTGGCTTTGCCTTTGTTCCTCACTCAGCAATTAGCCCAACAAAAGATCAAACTGAATAATATCAGAAAAAAAGATGTTTGGAGAACTCATTGCTAATCCTGTGACATTGAAAAATAACTCTTTATTGGTCCCAGCTTTTTCTTCACTCTGTAGCGGAATTTTGTGCAGTACCAGGAGTATAATTTTATGTAGAATYGTTCTGTCTAATTGTTTCTATCATTCAGCTAAAATTCTTTAAGTTCTGGAATATTATTCATCTGTTGATTCAGACTGAGCAGAATCTSTGAGGTCTTCTGATATGTTAAATTCATTGCCCAATGTCTTGGCAGCCGAYTACTGCAATTGATTTAAATGTTGGATGCTTCCTCTTACATCACTCTCCCGACGCCCTCCTACTTATGCTTCTGGAAGGGCCTGCATTTTTGAAACAACAGGCGATAGGAAATGTATCACAGTACTCACAAAAGGGACTCCTGCAACTAGAATTTGGCTAGACAAAATGCAACAAATAAAAGAGCTGGAACATATCACAGCTTAATCACAGCATCCCAAAGCCATTTGGAGGGAAGATGGGCTTTACCAGGCCTGTTAGCAATAGAGATAAAGGCAGCCTAAATTAAGATGTTAACATGCAGTATGTTTTGCCTTCCAGAAATGTGTGATATATGCATACCAAACACTAGTTAGCAAAGAAGATTGGGATGGATCTTAGGAAGATAKTTTTTAATGGGCAGCCAGCTACACACTGACTTAAATTACCTGGAGAAACTGTGGAATCTCCACATTCAAGGTCTTTAAGAAAAGATTCCATAAACGTTTGTYAAGAATATTTAGCTACAACTGGTCCTTCCTTGGGGTTGAAACAGAAGGTCTCTCTAAGGCCTATAATCTTTTCCGTAATTTAAGGGTCTGTTTGTGATTCTCTTGTGATGCCACAACTGCAAGCGGATCTGCTCTGCTGCTTGCTACTTGTTTGGAAACTGTTTTTTTTTTTTGTGACGCAAATATTGCCTGCTATTAGTATCACAAGTAACTCTTCACTCACCATGCTGTTTCTTAATGCAGACCTTAAGAATGTTCCATATATAAACCATGTTGCTGTAAAATTATTTTTCTATGGAACAGGGTACCATAGCACTTAATTTGTGATTCTTTTCCTTATGCATTAATCTTTGATRCTAAACCAGCCTCATCTCTTTGAGAGCTGTCTAACTCTTTCTTCTCCAGAAAACCTGGCTTACTTTGCTCACCAGTATACTTGCCCTTTGAAAATTGGCTTGCAGTTAGTAGACAGAAGTAAGGTCAAGATTAGTTCAAAAGAAATTAATAGTCAGAAATTTTAACTTGCTAAGCTGCATACAATACATCCTTCAAAGGATATTCACCAATTGCTGTAATTGCTCTCTTCAAGGGCTTCCAAAAATCTTTGGACATGTTAATTAATGTTGTTTTAGATATATGTCAAAGCATTTGACCTGAGAATTTAATTCTACAGTTCAATTCCATAATGATTGTAAATGATAAGACTGCTGCATATTTAAAAGAACATTAGTGTGAATTTAGCTAGCTGTTGGCAGTTTAACAGTGACTAACAGATATTAAATAATCATGAAATTCTCATGGTAAAYGACACTTTTATAGGAGCAGGGGCTGGGAGCTGAAAGCAGAAAAAAATACTTCARGCATTTCATGGTGACCTTCCTATTCCCCTGGATTTTGCACAGTGTTCTCAGCACCAGGGCAAGTCTGGGTTGGTGGAAGGGCCTTATTCTTGCAAGCGTGGATGGCACATAGTGAGGCACATCCCATCATTTGGTRGGATTTTGACTCCTTGATTTGCTGAAGTCCTTGCAACATCCTTTGCTGATGGCCCTGGGAGCAGGATTTTCCCCAAACACATCTGAATTCTTCAGCCTTTCAGAGTGAATTGCATCTTCCAGTATTTCCAGTGTCAAGGCAGAGGTGTATGAATTCTACGCCCCTTCCTGTGCCAGATGTTTTTTTCTTTTTTAGAGTGAATGACAAAAGAAATTAATTGTCTATGGAAAACAAAATAAAACAAGTTGATGCTTTTATTGTTGTTGTTCAAAAGTATCTCTTCTTTTTAATTACAAAAATGGTGGCAAATGACTTTTTCCCATCCTGCAGTGGCTATATAAATTTCTGCTACTAAGAAACAAACATCACTGATTTGAGCGACTTATTCAAAGCAGGTCACAGAGCTACAACTTATTGTGTCAATTCTCATCATATAACTTATRTGACAAGTTTTATGAATAAAATATGGGCAGTTGCTGCCTGAGTGGATGCCACATCTTTAGCTACCCCAAACCACCATCCTTCAAGAGGAAAGCTTTCAAAAATTAGGACCATGTTTCAATCCAAGCAGCACAATATGCTTTTCAATGAAGTGTAATATATTGTTTTTAGCTGAATAACTTTCTTCTTCTCCCCTCCCTCTTTTCCTCCCCTACTTAGGAAAAAAACCATGGCATCTTAAACTAAAGCACACTTCAGCCGGTCTCCCTGTGTGTGCTCGGTGCCAGCAGCCACAGCACTTCTTTCATCTTGGCTTCAAAGTGGTGCTGAGAGGGGGAGGGGGCATCTAATGAAAGAAGGGAAAACAAACAAACAAACAAACAAACACAAAACGGGGGAGGAAATGAAAAATAGCGGTCTACCTTTCAAATCTGAGTGTCGCCCGCAGGCACCCTCTGCAGTGGATGTTACACTCAGCTTCAGCCCCTTGTATATATATATTTTTTTGTTATTGCCACTTCCCATGCTGGGAAGATTCTTGTCATCCCTCACATATTTTATCCGCAGAAAAGGCTGCCCTGCCCTGTGCTTGGTGATTGAGGCTGTGCCCCTGGTGTGCCACACTATCAGTGGTTCCCAAGGCTGCCTAGCCTGGGAAAAGCTGCATGGAAACGGTCCAAAATCAGCATTACATGCATTATTGTTCTTACTCTCTCTGATTAGAGTGCACACAATGAAAACAACAGCAACAGCCTCGTTTTCTAGCCCTCCTCCCAACACAAGGCTGTTCTTAGACTATTTTTCTTTCTCGGAGTCTTCATAGAAATTAACTGCTTCTGTGCTGGTGGGTCCCAGCCATCACAGCTGCTTCTCCTGGGGAAGCCTCAGAAGCTTAGTCTGACTCAGAGTAAGTAACATTTTCCAAAGCTCCTAGATGACCTGGAAAATGAAATCTTTWTTTAAAATAGATCTAGATGTAGACTATTTCATGCACCACTGAAAAGTGCTCAGATACTGTGGTAATATGCATGGCAGAAGAATCCCTGAGAATAATAATAATAAAAAAAGCTCAGACATTTGCTCAGTGGATGCTTATGTGTTGTGTTAAATGCTGGATRCAAAACATACACGGCACCTGGGCCTCCCCAGCCTACCTATACCATAACTTTTTTGCTTACTCCCTGGCCAGATAGAAAGAGTCTGAACTGATGGAGGACATCAACACCCAAACTACCCCAGCCCCAGTGACCACAGAGCCATCTGGCCGGCAGTGGACATCAGTCTGAATTTCCTGAGGCTGTTGAGTCTGGATCTTCCATGCCATGGAATAGCCAGTTTGGGATGGGATAAAGCTCAGAGATGTTGCTCTCTTTAAGAAGTGTCATMCAGAGCTCGCTGAAGGCATGTGGAGATGCCTCCCCAGGCATGCATCACTAACTGAGGTGTAGGATTTCAAGCTGACTCCCATCTTCTGCATTTCTTATTCCCTGGTATGAGGTGGCATCTCACAGAAAGGAGAAAATGTGGTTTCTTCTGGCTTAAGGTGTTGGATCATCTCCCAGAGTGCCAGTTGTCCACACCCTGAATGCCCTCAGTTAGTTGCATGAAGGTAGGTTGGTAAGGCCATTTCGGAGAAGAACTCTCAGAAGAACCCAGATAGCTCTGGGTGCTAAACATGACAGAAGTCAAATGACATGAAGAACTGAATATATTTTTACACATTTAACCACAATAACATTATTTTTTTTTCAGCTATAATCCATGCTACTGTCTGATGGTTTTTTAAACAAATATGCATATCTGTCTGCACAACACTACCACGAACACACAATATGGAAGCAGACATACATAGTAGGTGATGTTTTAGGTTTGGACCTATTTGWCATTTTTTCCTGTCTCACAACTATATTGTAAAAAGGTATTATTCATGCTATATAACATCCTTCATTCCTTTGCATCGTAAGGACTCTAGAGAGCTGCAAGCATCACTTGTTTCCAGTGATGCAGAATTTGCAGAGACTTTGGGGGGATTAATGATAGATTTTCTTGAATTGGCATCCTGCAGACAAAAGACAGATGTTTATTTTTAAACCATTTCAGACCAGATTAAAACGTATTTTCTTTGTTCAAAAGAAAAAAAAATTGATAACTCTYTAGTCAATACTAAGTCTATTCTTCTGTTTTTAAGCATGATTAAAGTGAACCATGGAAAATAAAAATATAAGATTGAGCAGTTCATTTCCATTGCTGAGTTCAGTGTCACAGTAATTTAATTTACAGAATTTTTTCTAACTTCCATGATTGCCAATTCAGCTTGAAATTTTAGAATCTATTCAGCAATTTTTTTCTGCTCTGTGTATCATTATTTGTGGAAAAAATGTGAGAACAATTCAATTTACTAAGTTTTCTGAGACTTTATGGCACAATGCAGAGAAAGATTTAGTTTATTTTCTATTGACTTCCTATTCCTCAGAAAAAAAAAAAAGTCCTTATGAGTCAAAAGTAAACCCGGGCCAAATGAGCCAAATTCTGCCCTGGTCTTAAATGATTTCTATATCTTTGGGCAGGATTGACCCTTAGGTTATCTTTTATGTCGTAAGTCTTTGGGCTACTGGGAGCTGCATTAAATAAAAGGTAAATAGATGACCATAAGGAGTCATTTTAATCAGTTTTTTGAACTTTTCCACTTTTTTTAAAAAAATATTTTTGATACTCTGTATGTGAACTTAAATACAGCTAGGATGGGACTTCTGTATCAAACACATTTCCTCTAATAAAAACCTGGAAATTGGCTGCCATTACTTGTTCTCCTTTTTCTTCCCAAATCAAATAGTTGTGCCAGCTACTTGCTTTGTTTAACCATTCAGTCAGAGAGATATCTTGGCTAATCACAGTATCATTTTCTAGTGTTCACTGGAAGGAAATCTCAAATTGTTCTTGAGAACTCAAATATTAGGTTTATTATAAATCTGATTAGACAGAGGAACCAGTTCCCAAAGGTAGAATGAACATTGCTCCCAAGGAACGGCAAAAAAGAAAACTATTTAAATATCTTAGAGCCATTCTAGTAACAAGTTATCACAGGAGACTACAGTTTTYCCAAAGGTACTTGTTTTTGGAAAAGGCTTTTCTCTACTCTCATTAATTTATTTGCCTATTAGTTTGTTTTTAATTGGTTTATAAAAGTCCATAATTTAAAGGAAAGTGCCAAAATGTATCTCTGCATTCTTTACTGATATACCTCGTGTGAACTGAAACAGTTATTTTTACCAGTGCACTGGGCAAAGTCATAAAAACTGTGTTGTGCACTTCATGGAGCCCCTGACTGTATGTTCTTGTCTATGTTGCTGTAAGCCATGCAGGAATGTCCATTCAGGGGGACGATATCTGTGAAATAAGTAGACGTTTGGAGCCCCACCTCCGTAAAAGTGCTATAATTTCCGGTTTAGATTAGCTGTTAGCCTCACTGAAAGTTGGAGGAGGTAGGCCATAAAGTTGCCTTGGGAAATGATATTTGCAATCGAATTCAACTAGATACTTAAAAAAAAATTCCATCTTAAATCTACCCAGACCAAAGCAAGACCGTATTTTGTGCTAGGACATAAATATTCTGTGTGGATTTCTGTCTGCTGAGTCATGGACAAACATCTGACAGAGGGCAAAACCCTGCATTATGGCCCAGAGAAAGCCTCYGTGGTGTTGTTTTCAAGTTTCCCTGGGGTGCATGACAGCAGGACTTGGCGTGGGCGTCCCCGCGGCTAAATCGCCCCGCGGGACCGGTGGGAGCCGTGGCTACTGACGGGGCAGCCGTGGAGGAGCTGGAGGGACATGTTACGCTCAGTTTCCATCCCGCTGCCAGGGCACGCAGGGCTGAAGCAGCCACGGGCTCCCAGCCGTGCATAGCACGGTGGATTTGGGTGGCAACAAATCAGTGAGGATTTACTGAACTGTCCCTGCACATCAGYCAGAGCCCTGACTTACCCCTTGCTCCACAGCCATCATTTCATACAGGCAGTTTCTTTTGGGCCCGGCTGCAGTGAAGCTACCTGACTGTTGTCTGCATTTTTTTTGTAATAATTTTTTATTGCTATGACAGCTGAGGAGTTCCTTGTATACCTTTCAAATACAACAACATGCAATAAATTCTAACTGTAAACAGGCTGGAARGCAGTTTTCTTTCTTTCTTAATATTTTATTTATGGGGAAGAGGCCATACAAATAATTGAAGCTGCCTGTTTGCACCCGCTGAAGTCTGTAAGTGGTTTGAAATATAAACATGTCARCTCATGACTGAAGTTTGAAGCACACATGTGGCCAAGAGCTGCAGACYGTTAGTATAAGTCTGTCTGTCACACTTACCTTCCACGTAATCGCCTGATCATCTCACATATGGGCAGCTTGGAAGCAGGGAGTTAGTATCGTATACGACCCTGGTGTAAGTTTCCATGGAAAATTTGATGTGGAGGAGAATGGAAACACGCACACGACATGAGGCAAACTTATGGTGTGTTTTAGACAGTAAAATGCAAATGGTATTTCAGACTATTTTTTTTTTCTTGTGTGACATACAAATTGAGATCAGCTGAGCCTCCAGGAGTGRTGCATTTAAAGGAACTGAAGTACTATACAGACATACACGGCAGAAACAGCAGACTAAAAAGTCAGCAGGGAGAAAGCAAGGGATAGAGAGGCCTGGAGAGTTGGAGCGGGATGTTGGACAAGTTTGCTTGCATAGATTTGGATGTAATGGGAGATTGAAGTGTTGCTTAATATGATGCAGTAAAAAAAAAAGAGAAATGACACAAAATCCAGGATGACTTAAGGAGTGGCAAGAGTTTCAAAGTCTTTTAAATGAAATATGTAAGCATTGAAACACCTTAGGTGTTTGTAAAGTATCTTTGGAGTGGTGAATCTTGGCTTGCACAAATTCTTCATGAATCCTACTAGGTCACCCAGCTGTAGGGAGCTGTGTCTGTTAGATGTGCTGAGAACAGCCAGGTTGAACTAATAATAGTGTTGCGCAGAAGCTCATTTTACTGAGTACAAGTCAGACACTGAAAGGTCTTCAACACAGTTCATGGTCATGAATGACTTCTGAACACCAGTGTGACCTCCATAATTCATTCATAGTGTAGTGAATCAGTTTCTATAAATATTTAAAAAAGATTGTCAAAACCTCTGCAATCCTAAAGCCTTAGTGTGTACATGTGTGAGGCTTTCATCCTCTCCAGTTTTAGGATGAAAGGGAGATAGCGAGATGTTATTTAGATGTATGGGATTAAATATGAAGGATTTGGAAGAATGTCTAGAGAACTATTTTTCATAGCCGTGATGCTAAATTAGAATAATGAAGCAGACGTTAGGGCAAAGCTATTCAAGGGACTGTTCTTAATGCACAGAGGAAAATGGAGATACGTCTGGGACAGACAGAAATATTTAAGAGCAGCTATCATTGCTGAGCTCTCTTTGTACAGAGATAGAATTAATGAATAGGATTTTGTAGAAATTGCTGTTAAAGTCCGCTGGGCTGAATCAAATTGAGAAACGTATCCTACCAAAGTGGTCAATAACATACGGTTAGTTTAAAGAATGAGGAGGTAAGTCAGGAACAGCATTCCATCAAGAATAAAGTTGATGCAGAGGTCTGGTGTAGACTTCTCACCAGCTTTACACTGGTGTCACATTATTGGCTACAGTAGATGCAGCCCTGATTAATTGCCCTTGTCACTCGGTTCCTGGGAAAGATTTCTGAAGGCAGACTGATACTCCAAGGGGATGTCAGCTGTGAGCTTATTTGATTAGAGTCTCAACTGAGAGCAGATCTATAATGTTTTGAGTTGCTGGGCTGTGCAATGACAGCGAGTGTTTAGAACTGCCATAAGTATAGGTTCTGCCTCCTATTTCTCTGTGTGACTAAAGGCCTCCCTCTGACACATGCGCATAGCTCCTGTCAAAATCAGTGGGAATTATGTGGAAGTATCTGAGGACGATGAGATCATCGTGCACTTTAGTTTTCATCTGTTATGAGAATTGTTTCACTGCATTGTTCCAGGGTTTCGTTTGTTAAGAACTGGTTTCTATAACTTAAAGCCTTAATATTAATGATAATAATGCCTGAGATCTTTTTCTCGAGTTTTCCAGAATTAGGTCATGCCTCACATCTAAATTTAGTCTGGGTATGACTGTTCTAATATTTTTCTCTTATTTCATATTATTCATCTCTCTTCTGTCTGCTGGCTTCATTTCAGACAAAGAAAGTCAATATTTTCTCTGCAAGTTATTTCATTTTGTTGCTCTATGATATCATAGCAAATGTCAGCTGATCTTATGTAACACAGAGTTGAAGACAGGCTGTTGTGCTTCCTTTTAMAAATAAACAGGTTTGGATAAAATAGGCTTATGATCAAACTCAGTATTTTGCTAAAAGTGGTTAAAGAATTATCTGCTGGTGAGAAAGTCTGTCTGTTTTCTGGGTGGTCTCTTGTCTCTCTTCCACTTACATTTGATCTCTAAAACACTGATCATTTTGTTAGTAACAAAGTCATCATTCGCTCATTCCTTAGCAGGTCTGAGCACATTTTATGGTTTCTCTCTCCTGATAGCAGGACTGCTGGCATGATTCAAATGTAACCTCTTTCTGCTTGTTCTTGCTTACCTTGTAGGGCCAAGGCAGTACAAAACTTAACTTGTGGAAGAAAACAGCAAATGGCAGCCCCTATTTTTCCTTATGCTAAAGGGACCAAGTCCTCCACTGGTTTGAATGCAGCTACGTCTGTTATCATCAGATGAAAATTTGGGTTAAAAACATGAAGAACCTCTATTTCATTGGTCTATGATTTTGACAGGAGCTGGAATTCTCTGATTGAGTTTATAAGTCCAAAGTGGCCTAAAAAGTTCACATTACACATGGATAGCAGTTTGTGATCTGCACAGGCAATAGGAATTAATAACCTGGTAGGAGGATTTGAATTTGGCACTGAGTGGCTATTTTCCTTGGTAGGACATAACTGGGGAAGAAACAGCAAGGCTGCTGGAGCTGCTGATCAGCCCTGATGGTTAGCATGCTTACACTTCTTCTCCCMGCACAATACATGAACTTCTGTTGGCAAAAGGGCAGCATGAATGTATTTTTAAATTTCTTCCTCCACGTAATCAAAATAAAGAGAACACAACACGAAAGCTGCTGAACAAATAGCAGACAAGCGAACCCACCCACTCAGCCTCCCCTTCAATCACTCACGCTGCGATTGGCTTTCAAGGTCCGTCCAGGTCATATTATGACTCCTTTATTAGTGTTTAAGGTCACCAGGAGACATGCAAGTGCATCCTATATCAGGAAGTGTAGTATGTCTCAAGAGTGAAATATTTGGCTGTTAGTAGGAGCCGTGGCTGTGACTCGGAAATCCCGGGAAGTGAGTTAAAGGCAGACAGGCTCCAGGCGCCGCACTGCCTCGCAGCAGATAGAGTGACCTAGAATAATAGCGGCTTTCCTGCCATTCTCAGCACGATGGTGTATTTCTGTCAGACTTTCCTATTGAGTTCCTAGAGGCCATTTTCCATTCTGTCCAGCTGGCCACAGGCTGCAACTCAAAAGAAAAGACTTCCAGAAAGGCAGGTACACAGCACAAAAATGTGACACGCTCTGATTTCTCATTGTTGCCAGGAGATTGCTCCTGCAGGAAGCCTGATTAGAAACACGTAATGCACACATTTCAGGGGTGAGTGCCAGTCTGCAGGGCTGTATGAGTGGGTAGCAGATTTATTTGCTTATTTATCGGCACCAGACTGTGGTTAGACTTGGCAAGCATGCGTATGCACGCGCACACGCACGCCCCCGCGCTATCACACAGCAGGCACCGCACCCCTGCACCTACAGGCACCCGGGTCTGAAGCCTACCTACTGCTGCAGAGAGCAACAGAGGGCAAGAAAAGCAAGAAAAATGGGTCATATCCACCTTCTGATGTCTTTGAAGTCAAGGCTGGATGCTTTCCTGGCATCGTACAGTCCTTAAACCAAGATTAGATCAGAAGTGCTAAGATCCTTGAAATAAATTTGATAGATAATTTCATAGCTTCCTCAGCTGCAGACATGTTGACTCTGTGACTCTTTTGCTCTTATTGCAGTGTGACTCAGACATAAGGCAGCATTAGACTGTATACATTCTTTTATATGCAGCATGTCAAAAAATAGCTAAAAGAAGCAGCTGCTGGCAAAAACTGATATAAAAAAGGAGGTAGAGATAGGATGGGTTTTCTTTAGATRCAAGATAAAGTGCAAAATACTTACATTGTATCAGTACATGTAAGGATTATATTGACTTCTCTTTAATTGTCCTAACATAAAAGAGAGGGAGTGAGACAAGGATGTGTAAACATCAACAGTATCTTCAACATATGAAATGCTTGTCGATTATTTCAGCTCTGATCTCACTACAGGATAAGGAACCCTAAGACACATCCAAYTGAATAAAAAAAAGTGAATGTTTTTCCTTATAGCAGAAATAGTATATCAGGAAATCATCATCTCTGTCTAATATATTGCAATCACAACAGTTCTAAGCCCTCTGGYGTGTTAAACACAAATAAACTAAAAAAGAAAAATCATGACAGCAMTGATGCCTACAGTAGCTTCATATTTACTCTTGTTAGAGTTCACYATTTTCAGACATTTGTCTCACATTTAGTTTTTCCAGATTGTCCTCCACCAAAAAGCATGTGTGTGTGTGTGTTTGTGTGTGYTTTCGTATGTGTGCATTGACGGACATACATACCAAACATATATATATTAAACTGCCTTTTTGATTTAATAAAAATAGAGGTAGTCAGAAATGGTAGAATACAGTTTGGAAAGCTCTAAGGCTGATTTCAGTTTGCCAGGCCTCTGTTTTCCCTTTCCCCAAAATGTCTTCTATATTTTAAAGAAATATTTTTATTGAAATTTCATTTAAAAATTATATTTGAAGCACAACTTAAAAAGAAATAAATTAATACCTATCTTTGTAGATAAAGAAAAAGACTTGGCAAGGAGAAAAGCTGAAAAATTTTTTCAGTGCTAGTAGCACTCAAATTAAATGCCTGGGCTTAAAGGAAAATGTCAGCAATGTGTGGCCAATAGTCATCTTCTAAAAACACCAGTTGTCTGTGATACATTTTTGTGTGTTTTGGCCAGCTGCAGATTAATTCTTTTTTCTCTTTAGCACATTGAGAGGAGGGGAAAAGCTACGTTTTTATAACTGCTCAAGGCTCTGAGGTAGGGCTATAGTTTTAACTTCCCAACTCAGAGAARATTTTCACACTGCTCAAGACATTTTGTTAATACAGTTGATGTATGTAAAAAGTGGTGTACACACATGCAAAAAAAGTTTTTACTGAAGAGTCAGCTTTTTCTGAAACATTTTATCCTGTCTATCCAATAATTTCCCATTATCGGCCGTACTGCTGGCACATTGCCATTTATAGAAATAATTTAGTRCTGAATTTTTCACCAATCTGGCCTGTGAGACATCTGGCAGCTCTCACGGGGCATTTCCAAGCAGCATCTCTGCTCTGGTTAACAGCCACGGGTGCACRCAATGTGCCCCTAAGCGCCACGGGCCACCAGCTCACTGGCGGAGGTTTGCTGCTCTGTGCTGATTACGGCAATCATATCAGATTAGCGAGTCTAACATTATGAAAGCTAGTTTTGAAAGACCCATTTTTTTATATTATATTTAATTACTTGCARTTGTACTGCAATGAGAACCATCTACGGCACATATCACTATCTTTAGAAGATCCTCTATGGTTAACAGTATTGTTAGCACCCAGAGGACCATTAGGAGACTTTTGGGGAATATTAAATTCAGCTGATTTTGTGTGTGCTTTTTTTACAGCTGTTTCCTTATGTCTGAAAGGTTGTCTCTCTTGCTTTATCAAAAGTAGCAAGGATTTAGCTATGAGACGATCATACTGGTGGGCTCAGAGCTTTCTCCTTTCCTCTTTCCAGAGAAAGCGAGTCTCCTGCATAGACCATGCAAGCTTTTGCAGGCCTGGAGAAGATGCAAAGGGTTGTGTGCAATCTGTTTTTCTCACGCAGATCTGAGATCAACAGCATGACAAACCTGGCTGTTTCAGACATACATGGCAGACTCAGATCGTTAATGAGCACTTATTTTAGCTGTCACTGTATGACAAGTCTCTTCTCTGTGAATCTGTTGAAAAATATTTACTGCTTGAGTTAAAAAAAAGAAAACACAACTGTGAGACAGATGAAATTAATTAAAGGCTTCACTTTGCTAAGTAAAATTTCGGATTTCCCTCCACGTAAGCTATTATAGGTTTCGCGATGACTACGCTAAATATTAGCACACGGTATGCTGTCATCTTACATAAATAATATAAGGATTGCTGTAATCCTGCATAAACCCCACTTTGGACGTTGAGAAATATTATGCAAGTGTCCAACATGAAAAGAGTTGTGTTTCATATTCCACCACTCCGGCCAAATAGCATGTTGTCTTTACTGGAAAACTGGTGTTCATCAAACGAGTTTAAAGCTAAGAGTGGGAGAGGGTGGGACATTGCATTCTTGAGAAATGACATTATAAATAGTACGGTACTACTTTGTCTTTGTGCTGCTAGTAAATCTGGGATATTATAGTGTAAGCAGGGAGAGCACGCCATACCRTGCTTGCGTTCCCTGCTTCCTTTTAATGGTCCCTTTTTTCTTCAGGCAAATAGACTAAATAAGGTGCTCTGTGCTCACCAGGACTTCCAGCTCCCCTCTACTTCATTCTTAAAAGCTTAAAGCTCTACATGAAGGAAAAGCAAATATTCTCAAACTTTTAGCATGCAAACATACCAAAAACAAAACAAAACAAAACAAAAAAAAGAAGAAAATCTGTAGGACTTTGCTTTTCTTTCCTTCCCCCCCCCCAAAAAAGAAAAAAAAAAGTCATCGAGGAAGGATGGGGCAAAAGGAGATGCCAAGAGCTTTATTTGAGAGGCTATATCACAGAAATGTTTAGGTAGAAGTAGTTTTTGTGTGATGGTCAGTGTGTGCACGTTAGTGGCTTTCTGGAAGACACAAGACCTCAGAGCACATACACTGAAGAAATTTATTTTAAAAGTGTCGTTTTTAACCTAGGAGTGTTTTGTTTTTCTTTTCATAGTGTTTCACCTGCTAAATGAGAGGTAGCATTTCTTCTTCTTTTTTTGTATAAGATCAGATGTTTTCCCAATAGCTGATGTAACAGACTGAATTCTAATGCGTGCTTACTGTTCAAGACGTGAAAAATAACTTTCACTGAGCAGGCTTGGAGGTCTGCAGTACCAGCCAGTGGTGTGTTGTGTCTGCCCTAGGGGTTTTGCARACTTTGATGAATGTATCAGTCTCATGTGTAGGTGCTACTGATGTGTGCTCTTGCAGGCAGGAACTGGGTGGAAGCTATTTAGCTGAAAGATGCTAATGAGCTCTTTTATCAAAGGAAACAAATGGCATAACAGCAAGTGTTTTATTAATTTTTTGTATGTACTTCTATGGCTCCTTGGAAATGGGAATGGTGTCAGAAATCTTGCAAAGGATCAAGATGGAACAATAAATAGCCATAATGAAAATAGTCTTTTTTTCTAAGTTAAAATTCCGTTTCTTTGGGAGCATTTTCTGGAGGGTCCAGCAAGATATGGAAGCTTGTAGTGTGTAAAAATGTGATTTGGTTGCCTCAGTCCAAAGGTTATGCAAGGCTCTTTTCTCCTTACCATGTTTTCCATCTCTCCTGTTATCTTTCTTCTCTCCCTTTCCATTTCACCTCCCCTCCCTTCCTTTTTTCTCCCATCAGCACACAGCTTTTGCAAAGAAACAAAATCACCTGTGCAGTCCTCTGAGTTCTTAGAAACAGAGGATTGAAATGAGAAGGAGCTTGTCTCCACACTGTTGGAGTCTTTGAAATACTGCTGCAACATCAACACTTCAAGCCTTGATGCATTCTGGAAACACTTCAGGAGATGCAGAGATGCCTGTCTGTAACAAAGAAAAAGAGTATAGAAAATATTTTTTTTCTCTTTTCTCTCTACTTTGCAGTGGGAAGGGAAACAGAAAAGACTAGTTGGAGATAGTGACTGAGTGAATGAGGATAAAAACTTTCTGTGCTCCAGCATCATCCAGCGAAGGATGCATCCTCATCCTGCAGGAGGAGGGATGTCTGTGTGGCACAGTGCCAGCCCCAGCTCCTTCTTTTTTCTCAATAACTCTGTAAGTATTGTTAACATTTCAGATTGATTTGAATAARTCTGAAGAGCTTTAAGACCATAGTATAGAGCCTGTGTGTTTCTCTAKGGGTGAAAGTCCCTGTCAGGTTCTAGCAGCTCTGAGCAGAAGGAAGCAGAGAGTGTGTGTTTGAGACAACTCATTAGAAGAGTTTGTGAAGTGGATGGGGTATTTATCTACATACTTTCCTTTATATTTTCAGGCATCTAGAACAGAGATATTAATTAGAAGACCCAGGCTGTGTTTTCTGTTCCCAGAGAACCACAATATAGACTATTCCTATTCATCTAAGTACTTGTTATACTCATGTAATTCATCGAAAGTCTGAATCTTGAATAAGTAGCTGATAGTCAASTCTACCCACAAACACTCTCCTGACGAATCTCATAAGCTGTCAGCTTTTTTACACTGATTGACCTGCAGCTTGCWGTTCAGAAAGCTCTTGGAGTACTCACTCTTGCTAAACTTTGCTACCTAAACTTTCACTTGAAAGACTTAGAACTGCTGCCCAGACAACAAGCCTGGAGTGATGTATGGGTTTATTGCAGTCCAGAGCTTGTGCTTGTTCCTGTTGAACTCTATGAGATTCCTGTTGGTCCATTTTGTCAGCCTGTGCATGTGTCTCCAAATAGCACCCCTGCCCTCCAGCATATTGGCCRACTCTTATTCTCTCTCCAATTTTTGTCACCCAAAAATTTACCGAGGGTGCACGTGATCCCACCTTCCAGGTTATTAATGGAGACATTAAACAATATTGTTCCCAGTACTAATCCCTGAGGGACTCTAAAAGTTTGTGACCGCCAGCCGGACTTTACACCCCTGATCACAACCCTTTGAGCATGGCAACCCAGCCAGTTTTCCACCCACCTTATTGTCCACTTATATAGTCCACACCTCACCAATTTGGTGATAAGCAGACTATGGGAGACTATGTCAGAGATCTAGCTAAAGTCAAGAAATACAGCATCTCCTGTTTGCCCCTTGTCCAGAGTACTCCGTCATAGAAAGCAGTGAGGCTGATCAGGAAAAATTTTTCCTTAATATACCCATGTTGTCAGCTCTCAATCCTATTCTTGACCTTTGGGCGTTTGGAAGTTGTTTCCAGAAGAATTTGCTCCATCACCTTCCCAGCAGCTTCAATCAGGGTGACTGGTCTATAGGTCCTTGGATTCTCCTTCTTGTCCTTCTCGAGGATGAGTGCAAAGTTTCTTTTCTTCCAGTCCTGAAGAGTCCCCAAAGTGCCATGACCTTTTGAAGATGACATAGGGCAGCCTCACAACAACTTCCACCAGCTTCTTCAGCACCCTCAGGTGTATCCCTTGTCAGCTTCAACTCCAGCTGTGCTTTGGCATTCCTGACTCCATCCCTGCATGTATCTGTAATCCTCCCAGGTAGCCTGTCCCTGCTCCTGCTCTCTGTGGACTTCTTTTTTGTGTCTGAGTTCAGTCAGGATCTCCCTGTTCATCTGTGATGGCCTTCTGCTACACTTCCTCAACTCCCTGCACACTACAGTGGACTAGCCCTATGCTCCAAGGAGGCTGTCCTTAAAGATTTGAATATGGTTTAGCTGGATGTAAATCTCCAGCATTCTAYCTTAACCAGTAGTGAGCGCAAATCAGCAGCAGCTGAGGTAGCTGCAGGCACATTGCATTTACTCTTTTCTCTTTACACTGATTTCTATAGAGTTTCAAAAAATGGAAGGTCTGTGACTACTTTAGGGAGGTTTAAAGCAAACTTAGCCAAGGAAAAGGGCCAGTTAATGCTGTAAGATAAAGTCTCTGACATGACAGAACAGTCTTTGTAAAGAGAAAAATATTGTTCATATGACAGAAATGTATTTCCTGGGATGAGATCAGAGGATCTTTAATAAACTTTTCCCAAAACCAGAGACCATCTAGTTTTCATCATTTCTTTGTCTCAAATGAACTTCTGTTCCTCCTTCCCTTACACACAAAACGGTATGTGTCTTAAAGGAAAAAAAATGATGGCTTTTCCCACCTCCCCATAGCTAATCAAAAATGACACTTCATTAGAAGTGTCATAGATTCTTGTCTCTCCAAAGAGAAGATGAGAAAATAGCCCAGGATGACTGGTGCACAATCACTGCATTAAATGTACTATTCATTGGTGTAGTTACTGCATAAGTGCAGTGTAAAGCCTTGTATGGAACAGAATAAAACATCATCCTCTTTAAAATATTAGATTTTTGGATGTGGTTTCTTATATTCTTAGTGTGATGGTAGATAATATATCTAGTATTCCCACTAATAAGAAAGGCTGMTTCCTCAGTCTAGGAACCATGAGTCAGCTCCGCAGTCTGGGAACATGTAATGAGTGCAGCCGGTAAATTGTCAATTATTGTAATAGATTCTCAGTTTACCACTTGAATTTTTTAAATCAATATAGGTGGCTTTCCAAAAGAGCTGCTGGAAGTGAGGGATACACTAGTGAAGGGGGTGAAAATTTTATGTTATTCACAAAAAGCAAATTCACATCTAAAAAAAAATTAAATAGAAGCAGATAGGAAGCTCAAATGATAATGCAAGGCTAGGTATCAACCTGCACAAAGTGATCTGTTTATTTATTCTCTGGCAGTTATAAATATGGTTTTAAATGAATTTTATTTATTTCTCCAGTACATGTTTGTAACTTCTGCAGTTGGTAAATTTTGATAAATTTGTACAACACAGTACAGCTACTTAATTAAAACTACAGATGTAGTTTTGACTGCTTTATATTTGGGATAAATCTAGCTTTTGAAGTCATGAAGGCAGAGAAAACAATTTTTGGTTTGAGTTTCTTGTTTTGTTTTGTTTTGAGGGCACTATTTACTCAACAGTGCCTCTAGAGAGGCCTGCATGAATAGTAGTGCTGCAGAAATTTTTAGAGAAACCCTGTAAAAAAAACTGTAAAGCAATGCAAATTGCATAACAAACACTTGCTATTCTTCAAGGAATGAGGAGGCAACGAAAAGTCTAATGCAAAAATATAGTCAAATGCTCATATCTCTATTGTGTCTGCTTATGCTAACATAACTAGTAAAGCTAGGGGAAATGTTTCTTCAGAAAACTCAAGGTATTCTRCAGGAGAAAATCAGTTCCAGAAAGCACCAGAATATATGGTAAACTTCCTTTAACTCACTGACCACAGAAAATACCTGTGACCGTTCATATCTTGCATCTCAGGGCAAACTTAAAATTCAGCTCAGAGATAAAGCACTAAGCATTCTGGGTTATAAAACCCATTGTACACTATGCCAAAAGTAATAGCTATGGAAGCAACTAATTTAGTATTCCTCTGAGGTGGACCCAATTTAACACAATGAAAAGCTGCTCCATGATTACATCAGAATTCGTTCTCCTCCCTGAAGCCAATAGCCAGGCTGCCATGAACTAAATACTGTTCAGATTTCTGCAGTTCAATTTATAGGGATAGTTTTGAAGTGTTACCCCTAATGTCACAAAATGAGAGAAACTTGCTCTGCAAGAGAGATAAAAGTGGTATGTCTTCTGGTAAAGACCTAAAAGTAGGTACTGAGGGGCTTACAAGGGCTCTAATCTTTTTCCCTTTGAGGCAAACTAATTTAAGGTATATACTTTCAGGCTTTCAGCAGATCATATGAACTCTCTAGGACACATGCGGGTAGATCAGCTACATTAGTTGCATAAAATTGATTAACAGAGATGTGCAAACACAGACATAGAGAAAGCTTATAGTCAAGGTCCAGCATGAAATAATTGGTTATTAATCCATTCAAAAATGCTGTACTAACATAAAAATAATTTGGAAAATACCTTTTTCTGTGAAGGACTCACTTGTCCACCTCAAACACTGATCCTGTTGTAACTTCCAGTGAAGAAGGCTCAGAGTTATCCTGTCAGAGGCTGACTTTCCTCTTCTTCTCTGGTTTCACAATAGTGGAGTAGGGTAATTTGAACTGTATTGTACTGAACAGTCAGTTTTGCTCCTGTCTTGATTTAGGAACAGGACATTGAAGGCTCCTCTGAATGTAAGGTTCATTTATATGTTACTGAACCAAGCTACCAAAACTATAAAACACAGAAGGAAAAATCTGCAACAGAAATTGTAGTAGTGGTGGATTATAGAGCCAGCGAACTCCAGGGACTGCTGGAGGTAGGAGGCTTTGCAAAAACTTGGTGCTTCCCTAAGTCTACAGCTTTTGTCTTCTGATGTAATTTAGAGCATCTCAAGAGTTGATCTGAGCTGACTGGAGTGATACAGAAGGCTCGCTGTGTTGGTTGAAGGATGGCCAAAACTCTCTACACTCATTTAACAGTAAAAACTCATTTACTGTTAACATGTACTTTTCAGACCTCCCAGCTCTCCCTTCACCTCTTCTGTCCAGTGAGGAAAAGAGAAAAGTCAAGTTAGACATCTGTGTTATTTGTAACAGAGGAATCTTCACTTGCTCTTTATTTCTTTATTCCCACCTCACCTTTTTAGTTAACAGTGAGGTTCTTCAGCTGTTCTCTATAATTTTGTTCACTGTGACCTTGAATCATTGCAGTTGAGGAGCTTTTTATTTTACTAGATGTGGAATTGCCTCAAGGTAATCTGCTGGTAACAGATATTTCCTTCCAGGAGTGGGATTCAGACTTAGATTGTTGCTTGGTTATATGAAACCACTGATGATGGATGAAGTTTCTAATTTTCTGCTGGATTTCATTCATATTTCAAAGAGATTTAAGCACAATAGGTACTATGTTGTCTGGTGCCAGACACACTGCCAAGTTTTTTGAGCCATCTACAATTTATGCTTCTGAAAGAAAAAAATTTCTCAATTGATAACTACTCCAGATACACARAAGGGAACAGCACGGGATATAAAATTAAAGAGTTTCTTCATCTACATGAAGTTAAGGGTCATGTTGTCATTCTGTCTGATTTGCAGAGTGGATACTTTGCTGTATTTTCTGTTCTTAAATCAAAATGAAGCATTGTTCCCTCAAGGAATGCCACAAATTTACCTCTTCTTTGTGTGCAACAGCTACCCCTCATTGGTCTGTGGTCCAGTGTGAAAGCATATATGACTTTGAAATTTTCAGTAGTTAGAGATTTATAGGTTTATTTTACATCTCTGAGAAAACAGGGACAGGAGAATACGTAAACACAGAAATATAGAAAATGTTTCTATTTTGACAGCTGTACTGAGCATTTATGTGATGAAAAATTAGGTTACTAAAGATGACAAAGAGATAATAGTTTTGCTTATGAGGGCTAGAAATATGCCATTTCATATATCCCTCCAGGAAGAAGATGGTTACACTAAGGCAATAATCTTTATTTATAAAAATGTAGGCACAATGGGAAATAAAATTTACATTTAATAAATGAAAAATTTCTATTATTGAACCRAAAATAACATCTTACATTGGAGTTGTTAAGGAACTTAAAAAGGAGTCTAGTAGAAAACAGCATAAAATCTTACAGCAGCTGCTTTTAGGTTGGAGAATTTGTTACGCTGAATAAAACAGGAAACAAGGAAAGACTTTATTATTACCTCTTATATTCTAAGGTTTGTGGGYTTGCTACTGAAGTAGAAAATAAGACAAATAAGTCCTGGAATGGCTGACTCAGTGAACATAAAATCCCTGGAGTTTCAGAGGGAAGTGTCTGCAAGTAGGCTGCACACAATGACTACTACATCATTGGAGCAAACATTAAAAAAAAAAAAAAAAAAGAAACAATTAAAAAAAAGGAACGACACTGTTATTTTAGAGTGCAAGAGGAGCATAGCCTGGAAGGACACATGAGGGGCAGTGCCACTGAGTGTACAGGTGGTCTTGTGCACTTTATAGTCATTGCTATCTGAGCAGTACTGGAGAAATGRAAGTGAGAAAGAAAATGCAGTGGTTTACAGTTTCTTAAAAGAATAGAATTATAGGCATGAAGTTTATATGTTACCAGCTATAACAGGAATGTAAAATACTGTTTCCTGCAAGAGGCCATTTTCAGAACAAACATTACAAGGATAACAAATACAAATGCTTGCAGAGACAAACTTGTTAAAATGTTTGTTTTAGCGCGGAACYAAAGTCAAACCACAAAGAACACAGGAATCTGAGTCTCCTCATATTGCATTGGGTGGCAGGGTAGTATTCAGCAGGCTCTAGATAAAGCCTGCTGAAGGGGTAAAGTTTTCACTGCAGTGATTTAGGAGCCTAAGTCCCATGGACATTGCCCATGGGCACTCCTGTGTCAGAAATAACTTCCCTTCTTTCAAGGGTGGCAGGACCAATGATGTGCCTGCTCTTCTCCCAGCCAGCTCTGTAAAAGTAAATTGAAATCATCGACAACTTTGGCTGTGCTTCAGCAAGGTGCATGTTGGCTCAGGCAGGCTGGGAGCAGAGACAGGCAACCACGGAGGCAATTACCTCTTGGGGGTTATCATCGCATGGATCACCCCAGGGAAGGGACAGCTACACCTGGCCAGTCGAGTAAAAGAAAAGCATAAAGGACATGGAGAGGTGGGAGAAATCATTCGGACAGTAATGCTAGACAAGTACTAATTCAGTGTGTTGCTGTTTTTTTAAGGAGAGATTCGTGAATATTCGCATGTGATTGCAGAAGGCTGGAGAATTCATATCTGAGTATTTGTTTTGTAGTGAGAGGTGATAATGTTTTAGAGTAAAACACATGTTTTGTTATGTATGATTTTACTTTCTATGGTTAGACTGTGCAGCTCTTCAAAAAGAAAAAATCCTTGAAGATAAAGGTTATGCCTGTGTTAATAAATAAAAGGGACCAGGGCCTAGAAGTAAGCAGCATGACACAGGTTGTGCCATAGAGCTGAGCCTGTTCCCCAGAACAGGACAACTGGGCCCTTGCTGTCCCTTGGGGACAGCCCCCATGCTGTGCTGTCCACATCTGCTCCTGSGGTTGCAGATTGTGTTGTGGACCCTGATACCTAGTGTCATCTAGGGAGCTCCAGAAAACCCCATCACGTCTCCAGCGGCTGGTCTAGAGGGCAGGGCTCTCCCATAGGCATATCCTTCCTGTCCCTTCTACCGGCTTTCTGTCAGGGTCTTCAGTGTCCCAGGAGGCCTCAAATGGCCCTTCTTGTCCATGTGCAGGTGACTGAAAGGATCCAGCATGTGAGGGTCTTCTTCTCTTTAAGGTCCCTAGACAGGAAGTGGAGGGACAGTGGCACCTCTGGGGACTAAGGCAGATTGGGGCCAGAATAGCCAAGCAGCTCTTCGAGGACTGTGAGACCACACTAGGAGGCAGTTAAAATTTCTAAAATTAGATGGCAAGACTGGAATACGCTAAATATGCCTTTTCTTCCTTTTAAGCAGGTCAGGAATAGTATAATTTGTATAAAATGGTTTGACTTTTTTCTTTTTTTTTCAAAGGAGATTGTACTTGGCAAGTGGCTTCAACTAGAGACTGGTACAGTGTGTAGGGTATTTTTTTTTGTCTGAAACAAGTTTCTATGGTGGAATAGTGCCACCATTCACACCAAGTGAGGATTTGGGATTGAATTTGATAATGTTAGGGAACACTGCTGAATTTGTTAGCTTCGTGTCGGGTTGCAGTGAACATCAGATACTATACAACAATTTCCTCTTTGTTTGATCTAAGTAGTATTCTTGGGCCTTGAATCAGGTTTTTCCACTGTCCTGCTTATGTTAGGCAAGCAAATGCCTAACATAATGGCTCATTTAACAGAGGGCGATATTGCATTGTATTTTCATATACCCATATTTTATTTGATAGACATATAAAGAAAATAGATCTAGGAAGAATTTTACCTGAGTTAGACAGTACCACTGTGAATTAACCATCTCAGCTTTTATTTTGTACCTTGTACAGTTCTCTCTTCTTAAGGGCTGAGGGAGTGCATATGCAGCTGTGTAAAGGCTGGGAAGGGCAATGTTACCAAGCCTGTTTGTGAAGAAAATGCACGTAACAACACTTGGAATACTTAAGAGCAATTTATGTAGCCATCTAGATAAAGTTACAGGAGTGAACTGTTATGCTAAGTGCATAATACTGTGTTAGTCCTGCTTATCTCATTTCACTTACTTGACAGACAGGTCTTGTACAAGACCAGTTCATGCTTGTGCGAAATAAGCAGTGAGAATAATTCACAATCATTCTTCTTTAATGTTTCGACCACCTGGAGCCACAAATGGGCATGCAGCCTGAGGAACCGGGAAGCRCCTTTCATAACTTCCTGACAAGCTCACACTCACTTTATTTGACATTGCTTCACGTACAACACTTCTTAGAACAGATGTAGTAGAGTTTTTTTGAGGAGTACCTGCTCGTTGCTTAAAACGAGGGAGCTATTTCCCTCTCCAGAAGTCTCCTTTCCTCACCTCTCAATGAGGAGTAAACTCTATGTACATGTAAGGATATTCTTAATGTCCTTTTCCCTCTCTTTAACAAGAGTTTGATCTGTTATATACTGGAGTCCATTTCTCTGCTAATGTTGATAACACACTTTAAGCATTTTAACCAAATGCCATCACTTTTTGTATTGGCTTAATTTAAATAGTTCTCATTGTGTATCATTAGTGATGGGTGAGCAGCAGAGGGACCGTCACAGCAGTAAATGCTCTAGAAGACTAACACTACCTGCAATTCAGAAAATGCTGCCTGAGCATACCTGAGAGAAAAAAAAAAAAACAAAAAAAACAGTATGAATCTACAAATGCTACTCTCACAATCCTGTATGGACGCTTTTCATCCCTGGCTCAGGGCAGCTGGAAATGTTGGCTTTCAGAAGTAAACCCATGTACTTACTTTGAATTTGACCTTGCCCCAAAGCAAATATGAATTCAGAAATTTGGATTCTTGGATTATCATCCTGCCCTGCTCTTAAATTTGTGCTGGTTCAGCTACTTTAAGTCCCTGTGGAGCCAGAATTAAACTGGCAGAAAAGCATAAAATTGGCACAGACTCCATAATATGTGTGCTGGTGAATCTGACAGAGATGTGATTGTATGACCAAGTTTGCACTTCATGGCTCGTCTGACAGGGCTCAGCTCTCTGAGAGGCGCGGAGCAGAGAATGCAAAAACTTTGAAGTCAGGATAAAGCAGAAAATTTCTTTCGTGGGCCAAACCAAATCCTTGGGCTGGGGCCACGATCAAATGTACAAAAGGCTTTGGTCAGCTCTGAGCATCGTTGCATCAACCTGTTTCTAGGCACCAGTAGAAAGACCAGAGAGCTGACACTTAGGGCTGGCACTTGCAAATTAAAGGATAAACTAGAATTAGTGATTAGACATAATCACTGTTTACCCTGACTCTTATGCTAGAATCAACTTGCTTTGAAACAATTGTATCATAGAAATACTTCTTTTAGCAGAGAAGGGGCAAATTCTTGTATCCAGAAACTCTCACTGATTTTATTTATTGCTTTCTTGAARTTCCCTTCAAACAGATTGTTTACAGAGATCAGACTGTCAGTGTTGGAAGTACACTTGTATGTATTCTGTAAGAATAGCAATAACTCCAATAGCAACTTATGAACAATGGTTTTTGCAAGGAAAGGGAAAAATGTAGGAAAATTTTTTATCGGCTTTCAGGAGTGCTTTCTATGGCCCTTAGTAGTCAGATAAAAGGATCTATGTGATGTTTACACAGCCTCCTGCAGAGTAATTGCCATAGAGGTTCATATAAAAGCAACAGTAGAAAGGTGTAAAAGTCATTTASTAGGAAGAAATAGGAAGCAATCAGCAACTCTTTAAACAAATTATACCATGAAATCACTCTCTCAGCTTGAGATAAGTACTCAGGATCTGTTAAAGCTATAACAGTCCTGTGGCTTCCCCTCCCAAGACATTTTTCTCCTAAGTTTTATTTATAAAATGAGGAGATGCAGTGAAGTTGAGTATTAAACTGGTGCTGTGCATCCTTGTCCTCGGGCTATAGCTGTTTTCTGGTCCTTCTTGTTCCCCCACACATGTGTGTATGTATGTGCAGGGACTTTTCAAAACCCTAATTATGAGCCATGTCCTTTTGCAGTGAAGCAAAAGCCTGCACAGGTTAAGCTCATTAGAAACGGCTGCTGATAGAAGAATCATTTGCAAATGTCTTTGTGGTAGGTAGCAGAGCTTTTAGGTGCCCTGAGAGGGAATTGCTTGGCACAGGKGAGCTGGGAAAGGAATGTCCTTGTGGGGGAGAGCTGAGGGATGGGAGGATTTTTCAGGACTGCCTGTGAAGCCAGGCCAGCTCCATGTCCGCTCTGGCTTCCCGGGGCAGATGTGCTGTCCTGGCCCTCTGCCTTCCGAGGGTGAATGTCGCACCTCTGGGCAGCCTTGCCCTGTCCTGGGCGTCAGGCCAAATCCTCACTCAATATTTGGCTTGTTCCAGCTCTGGGTTGCCACCTCTGAAGGATCCTTGAACTGTGGGACCAGTGTGTTGCATTACAGGAAACTCAGAAGCATTTGCTTCAGAAATTACCATGAGTCTGTCACATTTTTGGGTGTGCAGGTTTTTTGGTTACTTTATTTACTTATTTATTTTAACATCTACACTGCTGGGAAGGGAGAGGAGCAAAAGTGGAAAATGAATATGTGATCAAACATTTTTTCCTTTTGCTCAAAATTAAAGTTGCCTATCCTTTATCCCAGTGCCACCAGAAAGAGTGTATGTGCAGGTGGGGTCTAAGCAGATGAGCTCTTGAGGAAAAAAAATCTCATTTTGTAAAATCTTAGAGATGTAGGGCTCCAGGGAAATGATTCAAAGAGAAAAATATGAATAGGAATGGGAGGTGGCAATATGCTGTGTGCCTACATGCAGAGCCGGGTTAGTGAGCAGGGCATCAGGGAGCTGATACAGGGGAGCACCACAGATGGGATGAGGTAGGATGGCCTGCGGGTAAGAGGAAGGGGCAGCAATTGGGCAGGAATGGGACATTACAGGGCTACTTCTGTAACAGTGGAGGAATCGGTCCTTGACACTTGCAAACTGCCCCTGCAGCATCTGGGAGCARGCAAGGAAGCAGCAAAACTGCTCCCAGGAGCCTATTAGCCCCAGATGGGCCACAGGATGATGCTCAGGGCCATCCCTGGCCTTTTTCCGGAGCTGACATAGTCAGAGTGACACAGGCACAGCAGAGCAGAAGTGGATCAGGGAGAAGCGTGGTCTCTGCCATGAAAGAAGGGAAATACTCCCAGTGGTCCCAGAGGGGTTTATGATGGACAGAGTCAGGGCAGGCAGCTCCCAAATCAGTGAGAGGCTGTCATGGAAAGGACAGGAGCTGGGAGTTCCCAGCRCAGATTTACAGTGGGAAAAAAAAAGACAAGAAATCCACAGCCACRTATTTTTATGTATCATTTTCTGGTYTGGGTGAACACATGTGGCTGCAGGGATAACCTCTGCCTCCTTTAGAGTGAAGGTGGCACTGAATCAGGCCTCATTTTCATGATCCAGCGCTTCCCTTCCTCAGAGGGAAAGAGTTGCACAGATTTTCAGCAGTGTTGCTATAAAAAGCTGTGGTGAGCACTAGTTATTATATTATGTATTTTTGGCCAGCCCAGCACCAGGTAATTTGCAGTGAACTGCTGTCCTCTTTCCTGGAGGTAAATTGACTCAAAAAAAGGAGAGTGAAAGAAAGATGTTGCAGCTACTTCTCYACTAGCCATGTTCTTAGACGTACTGGAAGATGCTGCTATTAGTTTTAGTAGAGTAACACACATTCTTCTTATCAACAATACCTTAAAGTTTACTGAATGTTTTACCCTTAACTTGCGTCAAAGTATATACTCAGTTTTAGCACATAAAACACTGATCAGTCTCCTTTTTAGTGTTGAATCTTTATTGATGTTACCATTTGTCAACTGTCACTAGTTGCATTCTGCATTTTAYTACTGTAGTTACAAGCTACTGTATTCTCCTAGCTACAGGATTTGACCATTAATATTAAGTAGACATAGGTTTGGTGCGCAAAAATTGAATCTATCTCTGGATTCAAATTTTTMAAAAATCCAGGCACAGTGCAAGATAGAGTTTGTTCAGGCTCATGTCTGTATGGAAAATATTCAACCCTGTCTCAAGGTTTGTTTACATGTTTTTTGATTTCAATATTATATGAGCCAACTGCAATTTAATTAGTGGGGCATTGTAGAAATTCTTCTTCTGAGTGTAATTTGCTTTAATCTCTTGCCTGAGGAAGAAGTTTAGCAATGGAACCACAGTTTCTCCCTAATATGAGCACACATCACTGTATTTGCTTTGTCCTCGCTTTGGATTAGATTCTTTCTTTGCTGATTTTTAAATATTGCTTCTTTCTCCCAAACACATCCTTCCCATCAGGAACTGGCCAGACAGCCCACGCTTCTTTGCTGGTCCATTCTGGTTTAGCGTACATGCTGTATGCTGAAGAAACATTTGCTATTAAGGATGCTAGGCCTGTTGAATAACAAAGTACTTGGTGAACTTCTTCTGGAATCTAGGTTCATAACTCTGTGGATGCTTCAGATCTTTATTTTACAGTTACTTACAAATTTGTGCCGAAAATAAGAAATGAAACTATTCTTACCTATGCAGTCAGCAAAATCTAAAGAGTAGCACATGTGCAGGCATGTACTTGTTGTGATGGCATTGTCACACTGGGTCTTTTGAGAGCATCTATCTCATTGACCTCTTTGGTATGAGGCAGCCTAAATCCTCTTCATGATGCTTTTTTAATTGTATTTACTCTGCTGGGAAGGAGTCTGCCTGGACATGCTCTCAAGCCGAGAGCAGGAGGTGAGCCTGACCCTTTTCCTTCAGGAGAAACAGCTGTGCTGGAGTCWGGCTGAGAGGAGAGGTCAGCAGGTCACCGTGGGGTCAGGGTTGCAAGAACCTGATTTTGAGTAAAGTCTTGGTTTCCACAGAAACAGCAGATCCTCCCTCCCACTTTTTGATCTCCTTCTTTCATCTCTCCCAGCTCCTCCCTGTGGTCTTGCCATCTGATGCCAGCTACTCAAATTCATCTTTCAGCAGCAATCAGAGAAGCTGCTGACACTCTCACTATGCATGTTTTTTGCARGCCCAGCAGCTAAAATGCTCTTCTCTGCTGGAGGCAAATCTAGCTGGCTACAGCTATAGACRACAGTGTAATGTGCATCCTAAAAGTAAAGGCTGAACAAGCTGCTGAAAGAGCAGGGCAGGATATACCCCGTTAGCAAGGTGAGGACACACCAGGGCATAGCTGCACAAACAGGGAAGGGAAGGGAGGAGAAGGGAAATTCTGTAACAGACAGAAAGAGCAAAGTAAGACTCCTCTTTCGCTACCCCTGGTTTCTGCTGGGAGGATGTGCATGGGAAAATGAGTGCTGCGGCAGTTTACTCTGTAAATTGTGAGAGCTGCAGAGTGAACTGTGTATGTTCAGCTGGAATGATTCAGTTAGTACTTCTTATAGTGTTTTTTTCTCTATAGATTACCATGCACTTGTCTTTTCCTTCACTTTCTAATATTTTGGACTGACAACCTCAACAGCTTCCTTTAAATAAAAGCTAATACTCAACAAAGTGTGACAAACAATGAGTGTTCAATACCACAACTTCTCTTCTTCTCCTCTTCCCTCATCCCTCCTGATGCCCACTATCTCTGAAGATTGGCATCCCCTCTTGCTTTTAGGAATAGCAAGCTAGCAGATRGGTGAGCTGGTAAAGCTGAAGAAAGCCCCTTGCATGAGGACACCTTTCAGAGTAAACACTCTGTGCCTCACTTACCTGTAAAACGGGGATGGTGCTTCCTTTCTAAACGGTGTGACTATTGAAATGAATGTCATGTAAGAATATTAAGAAAACAGCTGGACAACGTATCTGAGGAAAAAACAGTGTTGGATTCTTCTTCCTTGCAAATGAAAAGGCGAAGCCTTCACTTAAARGAACAGGATGAAACAATATATCTGAAAGAATCGGCTGTGAAAAAGAGGAGAGAAACATTTGTTGGTGTGTATTTATAAGCAATGGTTTCGCAGCACTCTACTGTCACACTTTGCTGTGTCCTTCTTAGCTTCTCTTTGCAGAACTTGAACTTCATTTGGATCTTTCTGATATCTGGTCAGAAACTTCACTCTGATCACTGCACAAGGAGGTACACATGCCATTCAACTCATCTCTCTGTGACAGGTAACATTTTGATGGCTGCMCTGTTCTCATTCTGGACATAAACAAATTTTACAGTAATCATACAGGTTTCAGTACAGTTATTAAGGGCTGACCTCCTGATGGCCAGGCTCTGTACAAACACAGGGAAGGAATTTACTGTCTCCAAGCTGCAGTGCTGTGTTATAAAGCCTCCTTATTTGCAGAATAGAAATAAACAGAAAGCAGCATCCTAAGGTTGCTTTCACTGTGCTACTGAGGTATTTTGGCCCTAGAGTCAGGGATGAGCTGCTCATCCTTCATAATTTAGTTCTTAGGCACCCCTGAGCCTGCCAGCAAAGGGGCCGAGTAGTGCAGGGGGTGAGGACTCAGCAAAGGGCAGCATGGGGGTGAAATGAGGATCTGCTGAAGGCAGCTCTCCTTTTCTTCCAGCATCTGTGATACAAATATGTCAGGATTTTGGTGAGGGTGAACCCCTGTGATAAAGGAAAATATGAAACTAAAAGGAGATGCAGAGGTAGCACAGTGATAGCCCTTAAAACTCCTCAGGCTTTAGGAAGGACATAAAAAAGTCATAGTTCTCAAACTGCTGAAGTAAAATACTAGAGGAGATAGGATTTTTTCTCTCTCTCTTTGTCCCTTTGTTGCCCTTTTCCTTCCTGTGACCTCTTCCTTGACACAGTGAGTCAGGATCCCGTGGTGGAGGAATGGTAAACTTCGAGCCATAGATCCTCTCTGTCATAGCCACACTCCAGACCCAAATTCCTGCTGATCTCAATCATCTCAGCTCAACACAGCACTCTTCTCTGCTGCTTGTGAAGTAGCTTTAACCTCCTAGCTGCCTGAAGAGAGGCATTTCTTGGAYATCCAAAACAACGATTTACATTGTGGTAAAACCTTGGTATTATCAAGATTCTGCCTGAGTTATAAAACTGCATTAAAAAGTAGAGCTCACAATTTGATCTTTCTCAGACTATAGGTCTTCTTCTGTTATAATCACTTGGGGCTTTATTTAGGCAATTGCAGGCCTGGTAAAAGGSCAAATTTAAAAAGGACTATTCAGCCACCTCAAAGAAGGGCAAAAGGATGTGAAGGCTCTCATCACAGTGCTGTCACCTCTGCCTGGCTGGTTTCTCCAGAGAGGGGCTGGCTGACACCAGGCTGCTGGTAGGATTACTTTCTAACTTCTTCTGAGTGCCTCACCAGTGATTTGTGGATATGTGTTGCACAAGACCCATTTTGCCTACGGGGAACTAAAGCAGATGGAGTGACTTGCCTAGGGTTACCCTGGAAATCTATTGAGTGGGGCATTAAAATCAGATATCTTAGACCAAATCCTCTCTCACACTCTGAAAAGCTTGTTAGTGTCCTTTATACACCTGGGGTATGCAGTGCAGTTCTGTGTTTTTGCATGGTGTCCCAGCTGCTATCCTCTGTCAGGATTTCAACAATTAAGTACCAAACTGGGGTGTAATTATTGAGGGAGTTAATTGCCTTGGCATCTGCAGGCTGAAGGAATCCAGGCTGTGTGTGATAGGTATGGGGGCTGGGTGTAAGTGTGGCACCTCGTTCAGAAGTTTTTTCCTTCCACTAGGGAAATTTGAACTTTCCCTTGCAGTTACACACCAAACCACTCTACCAACGAACACAATAGCATATATATACAAACAATAAGTACAGGAAAAACAGATAGTAATAACATATTAAATCCCCAAATCATTGCTTTAGGGCCTTCACAATTGATAAAATAGGTTTTGAAAAACTTGAGGGCACTTAATCATTCCCTAAACTATGGTTAGTATTCAGAACAACGCTCCTCTCCCAAATCAGCATTGATTCAGACCTTTTCTCAGCTACACAGTAGGTAACACCAGAAAGGAGCTCTGTGATTGCCTCTTCTCGGACCTGCGGGAAGGTGAGTGTGAGGGCTGACACTGCCTGTCCTGAAATCTGTGGGAAAAATTGTGCTAGTTTCTGTGGTAACAAAAGCTGTCCCCAAAGGTGTTCTTTAATGAAAGAGCATATGTCAGACTTCTGGAGAAGTTACACTCAAGTCTAATTTCTGCATCTGTGCTGCAGATTAAGCCATGCAGCAATGGCTGTGCATGACAGACTGTGCATAAACTGTGCTTTGAAGTCTGTGCTTCATGTGGCAAATCTGTACTTTCCAAAACAATAGCCACTTCTTCCTGTTACTTTTAAGAAGAGTGTTTTATAGACATGAAAAATATACTTGAGTAAACTGGAGAGTTTTGAGCAAAGAAATCCTCCAGAATCTCAAACTCCCTTGTCTTTTCAGTTGAGCTAAATATCTCATGGCCACAGTCAACATAGTCATAGCATAACACATAGAAAATGCTATCCCTAATCCTAAAATTATGGATTTGGTTACAGGTAATTGTCTTTTTAAAATTGCAGGTATAGAAGCAAGGTTGCACGTTCTTTATGTATTGAATATTAAGAAATATGTGAATCAGAACAATTTTGCATATAAGCAAATATATAAACATTTGCCTGAAGTTTAGGAGGGGTTTCAAATAAAAGTTTATTCATTCTATTATAGAAAAGCAGGAAAAACATAAAAGCTGATGCAAACCAAATCTACCAAAAGTGCCTTTTAATTATATTGTCCTGTCAAGCATTTTTGTATAAACAACAGCTTGTGAAGATATGATTTTGGATCATGGTAGGTCTGATTAAGGAAAGAGATCTACTGTAGCATCAAATCTATCCCATAGCAAACAGTCTGATACCAGAATCAAAAAAAWTTCTTTTTCAGCTTTTGCCTTTTGGTGAAAAAGTTTCCCCCCTTGTGGTTGTATTTCATCTTAGGTTTCCCCTTTCTGCTCTCAGGTTGTGTAATAAGTCAAAGCAAGGGCATCTAATCATTTCTAGGACGTGACAACATTTGGTTCAGATTCTCTTATCAGTATCACCTTTGCTTCTGCTTCTACCTCATCCTTAAAGAAGACCAGGCGATGTGCCTTAGAGATCAGTCACACGTCGACTGCTTCTTCAAACACTTCACGTGGGAAACCGTTCAGAGGCATGATTGCTGAGCTGCAGACCTGGAAAATAACTGTCATCGAGACCTTTACATCTGTCAAAGGAATTTCAGCCCGGTGATACCGCTTTGCCCCTATTTTTTTTTTTTTTTGACTTTAGCAAACTGTTGGGTTCTTTATAACTGAAAACTACTCCAGTGGTGCATCACTTTGGAAGGGACCCCATTTCACACAAATGCTTTGGCCAAGAATAAGATACTTTTTACCTTGTTCCCATTGATTTACAGAGGAATCACCCAGCTCTCCAGCATGGATGTGCCTCTATGGAGGACAGCTTGAGTGGGCTGTGAGTGGAAAGCCCGTGGCAGGTTTGCACCAGGCTGGGCCCTTTCCTGGAGGTCGGCAGCAATCCAGCAGCCAACGGCTCTTCTGGAAGCCGTGGCCCACACAGCTCCCAGTGCCACATACCCACCAGCCTGGCAGAGGCTCAAACAGGGTCCCGGACTGTCCCTTCCGAACCAATGACACCCACGAGAGCTGGCTGGGAGCAGGGAGGGTGGTCTCAACCCAGCTGTGTCTGGGCAGGAGGGATGGCCTTGCTGCAGAGTGTATCACCTTTGCCAGTTCATGGCTCTACATAGATGTTTGAGGCCTGCTGAGTTTGCTAGAACTGAAGGTTGATGTGCACTGATGTGTTTTGCTAAATAAAGACAAGCTCAGATTATTACTATAAAAGCACGTTGTTATAAGTTTTGTTGAATCAGGATCTGATTAATGGTGGCAGGATATGGCCCACTGTAGAAACACTAAATGCTGCTGCATATGCTTGCATTAAAAATATAAAAGCTGTTGCAAGCTGATCTGTATCGTATCTCTTCTAGCTAAATCTGGCAAAATACTTAGTGTTTCCTTCTTGAATGACATTACGCACTATGGACTTGGAATTTAATGCATTTAGTGAATTACAGAAAAGAATTTTGGTTATTTAGGAATATGCGTACATGATTTTTTATTCTTAAAAATAAAGTGTGCTCGTGTACAAGTGTGTTATGTGAATCCTACATAACTGAAAAGCCTCTTTTTTGAGAGATGTGTATGTATATTCTGAAACTCTGAGTAAAAAAAATGCAAATGATATATTATGAATATGTTCAAATGCATCAATATTAGCACATTGCCACGGTTGTATATAGAAAGTAGAATGTATTTTGTTCTCTTACACAAACTGCATTTAAATTCTGCTTTTTTTCCCTTCATTAAATGATATTTTTCCTGCATTTTTCAAATACAAAATCACATTCAAATAGGTAATATGTTCAGTTTTGAAAACAAATGTTCCCTTGCCTCTTCTTCTTGCCTCTGCCAGTAATAGCAACATTAAAAATACAGGGATAACTTGTACCTTGTCCTTGTCCCCCAGCCTGTTCTCTGCAGAATGCAGGTAGAAGGCTTTGGCGTTTTACCCTCCTCATTATATTAACCTTCATATCATATAATGAGCAACACTTTGAATTCACATAGTTCCCTTCTCTTGAATTTGAAATAACTATCCTCCAGTGAACACTGCAGATATTTAACATGATACTTAGTCTAATTTACATATAATTTCTCTGGTGCATTGTGTTGTTGTGGTATCCTTGCTGCCATTTAGAATAGAACACTAACCAGAGTCATCTGCAGAAGAGTATTTTCATCAGCCTTCCTGCACTCTGTCCTAGAAAAGAGGTTGGTTCTGAATATGGTTATAGTTCTTCAGGCAGCCTACACACACAGGAACAATACCAAATATGCCTCCTTTTCCCTTTTCTCTTTTCCCTTTTCCCTTTTCCTTTTTCCCTTTTCCCTTTTCCTTTTCCTTTTCCTTTTCCTTCCCTACCCCACCCTACAAGCACGTCATATTTGTCACTGCAAGACAATGTGTGTTGTTGGATGTCTTGTAGAACGTGACCACACGTTCTAGATTCAGCATAATAGGGGGAGATGATCCTTTTAATGCAAGAAAAAGTCAGCGGCTTGTAGTGGACTTAGCTTGCCAGTCAGCAGCCCTGGCTGAGGGGTTATCAGCTTGTGTGCTTCTGCCCAAGATGAGGAGATAGCAGCTTATTTCCAAGAGACCTTTAATTGGCTTTAGCCAAATAACACAGAGCGCTGATAAGTTATCAACCATTTCTAATCAGACACTAGTTTAGTTCTCCAATATCCAGGCTAGACCTGTTCGGACAGTGGTCATATGCCTGGAGCTGGAAGCAGCTGTTGGCCAGGCAGAAGTTTTGTTTATAAATAGGTTAGGGAGTAGCTAAGAAGCTGTCCACAAAAAACATTCATGTTTTCACATCAGAAGAAACAAAATACGTTCCCAAAGGGAATGTGCTTTGTTTGTGTACACGGCAATACAGCAGCCTTTCTAATTATCACCTAGTCAAAGAGGATGTTTTCTGTTTTGTGTGTATGACTGCATGTTGCTCATTCCTGGCTGTGTTTTCACTCCTGTAATTTCAGCGCTCATCTGTAACGCTGGAGTGCATGCCCAAAGAAAAAAGCTTGTGAAGAAAAGATGTGTAAGGAAAAAGAAAGCAATTCCCCTCCTCCTTGAAATTCATAGCAATATCCACCCTCACAGAGTTACAGGTTCTTCAAAAAGGTGAGTGTTGTAAAAAAAAAAATAAAGCATTCATGCTGAGGAAGCGCTTGCTTAAGTAGCAGTAGGTGTCTAGTTTTTCCTGCTTTCAGTTTCCCCAACATCTGAATTGCAGCCTCTTTCCAAACACACATATGCACCAAACAGATACTTTTATTTTCAATACAGATGCATCTCCTCTCCTTTGTACAGTACCATAAGCACAGGCAGAAGTTGTCTCTTGCAGGGACCCTGTTATGAGTTTCCAAGAATGACATGCAAGAGAGTGCTCTCATCCATTTCCTCTTTCCAGCTCAGTGAAATCACTGCCAGAATGGTGACTATATTTCATGATTAGTAGAATAACAGATGTGTTGGTGTAAAAGAAGATCTCTCACAGAAACATTTAGGGTAAGCTATTTGAAAATTCTCTACTTCTTCACTTCACTGCAGACAGGTGAGGGGGCCCTGCTGTGCCCTGTGGAAGGGCGCAGCTGAGAGTGCTTTGCCTAATTCTCAACTTAGATCTTGCCAGGTACCTTTAGGATAAAAGAGCTGCTTTGTAGACATGGTGTTTTAAAATAAAGATGTCATATTTAAAAGCACAGAGTCGATGAAATCTGAGATCATCTATTTCTGGTTTTCATTAACATAAGCTGCACATACTTGCGCCCCTTGACAAAGTCCTGGTTCCCTCATCACTCAGGAACCATCTCAGCCTTAAAATTG
Organism: Rhea americana; assembly: GCF_003343005.1. Classification (NCBI taxonomy): domain Eukaryota; kingdom Metazoa; phylum Chordata; class Aves; order Rheiformes; family Rheidae; genus Rhea; species Rhea americana. The sequence goes on from NW_028185151.1 coordinate 2,178,221, forward strand.
GTGGTCAGATTGTGCCACAGCACCTGGCAGTTGCAGATCCATGATTTTCCTTCGCATGTGACCCACAGCGCTTACAGGGTGTGGGGGGTAGGTGTCTAGCAAGTGTACTGGGAAACCTACTGGTCTTTTGTACCTGCCTAAACTCAGGAACTGGGAGATCCTTCTGGATGCCATGCTAGCACACACACAGCCAGTGTCTGGGCGGCTGAGGCAGTGAGGGAATTTACATGATTTTCATTTTCAAATGGAGAATTAGAGACATGTGCAAATGAAGGTTCAGATTCACAACAGTGAACTGAAATCAGAGACACCTAAATATTTTTCAGGATCTCTCCTAAAGTCACACAAGAACCTCTGCTGCTTCCAAGGAATAGATGAAGATTTAGGTATCACGCAACACTACCTTAACTTCTAAATCACGCTTGTATCTGTGGCTTGCCTTTCTTTCCGTCTCTTAGGAGATAATATTAGAGCACCAGGCCTGCCCTATCCCCAGTCAGTCTGGAGTGGTTCATTCCTGAGCATTTGCTCGTCTTCCCCAGGCTCATTTGCGATGTGTCAATGATGGTGATAAAAGTCTGCTGAACTGAAGTCAATGTAAACAGATAAGTACTGTCTTCACATTTTCCCTCTAYAGTGCCTCCAAGAAGGACTGGGAATATGATAGTACACTAAGTACAGTGTGTCCATAGCTGTTTTCATAGCTACCTTTCTGGTAGCCTCTCTGGAGACTAGTAACAAGATTGTTAATTCCTTTGATGACAATAAACCATCTGATTGTCTCTCATCTATGAAATGGGACATTACTTTATTAAATATAAAGTATAACAGAGATATCAGAGAGCTAGGCTTCAGCGCTGATTTCCCGGGGCCAAGCTCCTTCCCTGCTGGAAGAAGGAGCTGGCTGTGACCTCCYGGAGCAGCTTGGGCATTGCCAGCTCGAGAGGCTCATGTGCCCCCTCCAGCCTCAGGCCATTCCTATCAAATAGACTACTTTAAATCTGCAGCCTTACTTTCAATTTATTCTTGAGAAACAGCAGGCCCTGCAGTCACTGGGAAAGAAAAAAAAAGAAAAGGAAAGAAAAGAAAAGAAATGCTTCAAAGAGCACAGTTGTGAAAAAGCCATGCTCTGAACTGGGGTGAGGGAAAGCAGCTCAAGGCATATACTCTACCCYGGCCTGTACTTAATTATGTGTTGGGAATTGAAAACAAACATTTTAAAAATGGCTACTGAGACGCACTTCTTGAATGAATCCAAGATGGTGGCAGATGTTACGGCTTCTGTGATAAATGATTTCAAAGGCACCGAGGACCATTGCGTTGCTAAAGTGACAGCGCTTCGTATTCTCTGACGGCTTTTGAGCTCTTTGGCAGTTTCTGTATTTGACTGCTTTCAGGACCATTTTCCACCCTGTATTTCACAATGTTGCCACATCATTCAAATGGGATGAGACTGAACAGTTTCTGTGACATTCGTGCATGAGGACGGCCACTGTGATCTTAAAGAATGTGGCACCCACAAAAAGACACATGGCTTTGATATTTCTATTTTATTTGGAGCCCTCTAATTTAGAAAGCCATGTGTCACCAGACTAAACCAAATGCTTGCTTGCAGTGATCACAGCCTCCTGCATCTGCCCACTCTTCTTCTCCTCATAGCAGTTAACAATTCAAAAAGCTGCTTGGAGAAGAGGACTGGAAAGGTCCCCTCTGCCCTTTTGAAGAAATGTTGTTCAGTGGCGGCCTATTAGCCAGAAGAGTAAACCTGAAAACTGCCCCAGTACAAGCCTAAAGAAACACTGAACTCTATAAAAAGCCTAGCAGCTTATAAATTTTAACCAAGAGTAAATCGCCAGCTCTGCCTTAAAATAATTGCATCTTTGGCAGTGGTATAGTGGGAAGAGTCAATACATTCAAATACAACAAGAGAGTTTTGGAAAATAAATATATCCTAAACACTGACTTGAGACTAACTGCCACATACAGTAGATGCAGAAAATTACCAGTATCCCAGTACCAGAGATGAAGGAGAAAAAATAGTTGTGGATGAGAATAAAACATTCAGGACAAAAAAAAAATGTCATTTAGCTCATATAGCCTCTTAGAAGGAAGACAAGTTTCCTTTCAGACAACTTTATTATTTTACAGCGTGCGCTTTCTATCCTTTCCTGCAGCTTGCCATGGCTTTGGAGGCGGATGTGCTTCCCCGTCTCCCTACGCAGAGCAGCCTCTGTCTCGCTGGCTGAAGCACGTTCTAGAAAGGCAAACATGGGTTTGAATCGTGGCAGGAAAGGGAGATGACTTTAAAGAACCATGTCYCCTCTGGGCTGTACTTCCTCATCACACCAGGTGCCTTGCTGCACCCCAGCTGGAAGCTGAGGTGCCTTGACAGGGTGCCACAAGCCCACCTCACCCACGCAGGGTTTGGGGCAGCCTTTYCCTGGTGCTCTCCAGCTCAGGCTGGCTGCTGCACCTTTCATTTGGAGGGTCTACCTCTTCRACAGCCATTGAGGGCCTCATCACTTGTAGGTAGCTTCTACCTTGATGTGCAGAGGGCAGTTGGGGACATCATATCCACAACGTTTTATTAGAACTAACTCCTACTTTCAATGGGTTTTATAAACCTAAGCATTTTGAGGATTTAGTCAACATCTATTCATGGGTTCAGTTCGGATTCCTAATCAGTTTTCAGCCTATGCCACTGTGTTGCAGAGCTGATCCCACACTTTGACTGGATGGTTTCCATGGATTCCTGTATTCGATATCTATCTAATTCTCCCAGTCTGCTGTACTGAGAGTCTCAGTGCCTAGCCCAGGTCCTGGGAATCCCACTGCAGCACAGTGTGCCTACAGCAATAAGTGTTTCAATATTAAAATCTTCCTTGTGAGCCTAGCCCCAATAATATCTGAGGCAGCTATCTTCTCTTTCAGGATAATGCTTCCTAATTGGAATTGCAATCAAAAATAGGCTTTTAATATATATATTAAAGAGTCTCTAGAGGTGTAGATAATGCTTTAGCTGTGATGAGGTTAAATGCCTGGCTGTTATGGTGCACTCAGCTGAGAGAGATCCTCCAGATTACCTATTGAAGGAATGTATTTTTTTTTTTGAGCTATCCATTCCATATCTTAGCAGACTAATTTCTTTCCCTTTGTTCTGTTTTTGATTCTAAAGGTATGATCTGAACAAATCAGTTCAGAAAAATGGTCTGAAGTGCACGTTTCTAAGAGTTAAAAGTACGCTACACTTCATCACAGAATGTGGAAAAAGGAATGATAAATATATTTAATAAAAAATGAGATTATGGTTCAAATTGTATGTAATATCCTAATAATGAAGCCTACAAATGATAATAATAAGCTTGAACCTGTATAGCAGAGGAATCATACTATACGGAGGCACAGATCCTTGTAAATGAAGTAATTTTTTTAGAGAGAATAGCAACAATCTGCAAGCTAAATTATGCTTTCTTCTTCAGAAGATGGGTCTCCATTCTTGCATGCTACCAAAGGTCATATCTTTTCTATTCAGTACAACGTTTACATGCAGTCCATGTGTGTTGTGGTGGCTGCCATTTGGATCCCCAAATTACCTTTCAGAACTTAGGTGGAAAACAACTGGCAGTCAATGCCAGGAAAATACTTACACTATCCTGCAATCAAGGTGATAAAACAAGATACATTGCACTGTATTGTATTATCTGTTTAAAAAATACATTGGAAGGATCAAATTGGGGAAGGATAGAAAGAAGATAAAATGAGTCATTATACTCAATTAAGTAATTAATTATTAGATACTAAACATACTGTTTTTGGTGGTGCTTTTATGCTGACAACACTTCGCTTCCCTTTGGCTGGGAAGAGTCATGAAATATGCGGTACCTCATCTAGTTAGTTCTGCTTGACCTCCCACTTGACTCTGTTACACCTCGCCTGTGATGGAGACCATGACCTGCTCTCAGGTTTCCCACTTGGGAGTGTTGAAGTGTTAGTCCCATAATCCAGTTTGTAAGTGGGCTGTAAGATGGGTGCATGAGGCACAGGCAAATTCCTGCTGTGAGAGATAAGTCTCCAGCAGTCGCAGGCATGCTGATCAGATGGGGCAGGCTGGGGTCAAGGCTCCAGATAAGCAGGAGGAGAGTCCCAGGAGCCTCCCATGATGTCCTCTGAGGGAGGGCGCTGCGGCTTGTAATCTTTATTTCACTTTGTATCAACACAGAGGGGGGAGATTTCTTCAAATATCATCTTAATCTCGGAAATTCTCAGCAGCAGTTCCTGTGACAACAGTATTACAGTTCTTGGCATAAGCAGACACTTACTGTATCAAACTCTTCATTCACTGGATGCAGCACCTAAGTGAAATCCACAGAATAATTGGCAGTGCTTCTAAGAAAATCTTAGTATTTCTTAGAGAGATTGGTCCCAGCATAGCCATCAAAAAACCAAACCAACCCAAAACTTCTTAATGTCTTCAATTTTATATTAACTATTTAGCAAGTGTCATTCACTGTTAAAAGAAATAAGAATGAAAAAAAAATGATATGACACTCGTACACCATGCTATAYTCTTGTCGTTTGGCTAGCAACGGCTTTTGGGTGGATAAAATTCACATCTGTGTATATATAATGTCTATTGGTTTATGTTAGCATCCTGAATAGTGTTTGGGAATCTTTTTCTGATTTTTTTTATCCAGAAACTACACCAAAAGGCCATTTCTCTTCGCCATCAGACTTTACAGTATTATAGCATCTCATGATTTATGTAGTGTGAGAGTGTGTGCATGTGGAGAGTGTGTGCATGTGCGTGCATGAGCATCTGTGCATGTGTGTGTGAACTTGTCACATGCGCATAAACATGCAGACACACACATGATGATCTTCTTGTTTTCCAAAATATCTTAGTATTATTGTTTGACTCTACTACACTTTAAAAACCCATATTTTTTTCTCTGTTGGTTTCATGACCTGAGCATAGGCATGGGAATGACAGTTATCAGACAGCAATCTCATTGACATTTGTGTTGCAGCTTTCCTGCAGTGACTTTCAGCAACCTGAAATATGACCTGTTGSTTTTTCACAAAAAGACTGGGAAGGTGTAGTAGAGTTATTCTGAGGTAGAATCAAGAAATGCTCACCTAGAAATGGTGTGACAGGCCCCCAGAATGTAATCCAAAGGCCAGAGCTGCACATGTCACCCCTTTAACAAGGCATGCTGAGCACTCGATCAGAAAACCACCTATGGCGAGCTTACAGGAAACACAAAATGTGGCGTGCCTCTGAAATCCTGTCCCAATCCCAGCTGTTGGAGCCAGGACGAGGGCTGGGAAGCTGTTGCCTTCCTGCAGTGAGAAGAGACAGTCTGCCCTTGTGTGGGATTTCTCCTCTGAGCAAAATGAGAAGGGCACGTGGTGGCTGCTGCTACCTTTCATATAGCACCTGATGATCCTCTTACTCAGATAATCCTCTTACTCTGACCACTCAGAGAGAAGAGAACTGGGGACTGTGTCCTCATTCCTCAGCGGGAAGGGTTTCAAAGCATTTGTTGTTGGGGCATCCCATCCTGGCAGCCTATTGTGGGTGCCTGGGGGTATTTTGTACCCCTCCTGCTGACAGTGTGCCACTGCTGACCAGCACCACTGTGCTGACTACTTCCCACAAGCAGTAGAAGCAAACCATGCAGGGCAGGAAGGAGGCCAGCTTGTTGCCTTACAGGGATTTGGGGTGGGGGAAAAAAAAAAAAGAAAAAATTTTAAAAAAAGAAAAACTTGACAGCAGAGATCAGTACTCAACTCTATTTTCCCTCCTGGCTGAATGCTGCCTGCCTTTTCAGTCTAACCGATATTTCCACACTAGCAGAAAAAAATCAGCTTTGCAAGCTGGAACTCAGCTCTAAGATGCAGATGAAATTCTATGGCCAGTGCTGTGCAGGAAGCCAGCATAACCCAGATGGTCCTGTCAGACCCTAAAATCTACAAAGAATTGCAACATGGAAGTACACTAAACCATTTTACTGGTGTAAATAATTCTCCTTCACTTTTTTTTTTGCTGTGAAAAACTGAATCTCTCGGCCTTTTCTCCGTTCTCTGGAAGAAAACCATGTTTGTGATAGTTTACTTCCAGCATATGGCTACAGTACAGGACAGTCCTTTCACAGGAGAGCAACTACCCTAGACATCAGGCAGGGCTGCTTTCCTCCTCATTCCCATTTGCGTGGTTGCATTTGGCACGTACTGGTTGGGATTGGGGAGGAAAACAGCTTCCGTAAATGTCGCAGTGTAAAATGGTGATGAGAGAGGAAATAACTGAGACAGAGGAAATGGGACAGGACAATTTTACTTGCACAAGCTGGCAGATAGGGAAGCACAACTGGGAAAACAAATACGCTGACAGGGAAAATAACAAATGAACAGAAAGAAAACACCCAAGAAAGACAGAGGCAGATCTAGAATTTGTAGGCAGGGTGTTTCCCTTTACAGTGTTATTTCAACAAAAGATTGACCAAAAAAACACTGAGTCTTTTTTTTTAAGCCAACAACTACCTCTATATTGGTAAACTAAACAGAGACAAAGCCCTGAAACTGGAGACACAGTCTGGTCACATCCGTAACTATTAAACTCTCTTAGCGTCCAAAAGGCAGTGGCCACAGGTAGACTGCCTTTTGCARCAGGCTATGTGCAGCACCACGACCAGAAATTCTTTGGAGAATTACTAGTTAGCTTAGCTAAACCATGGCAGGGACCTTTTAGAAAATTAAAAATGTGCATGATTGAGTGCATGTTTCCAGATTACAGTATATTTTATCACCTCTTGCTGCTTATTTTAAAGCCAACAGCACTCTTAATAAAAGTCAACTCCTAGAGGTCTTGACAGTGAGATGTAAGGATAGAAGAATTGTGAAAAGTGTAACGCATAGATGATGGGTACATTAGAAATGGCATAACTTCTTCATGTGATGTAATGTCCTTTCTCTAAAGTCCAGATCTTACAGAGGAAATTGTACTTGTGTGAGTATTACAGAACAGCCGCTCCATGTTGGAACACTACTTAGTCACTAGTGTGCACAAGTGTCTGCCCCTTTCTGCTTAACTATGAATGAGTTAATTTACAAATCAGTTTTTGAAAGAGTAGTTCAGATCACCATTTCTTTTAAGGTGACCCTCAAGTTTAAAGAATGTGTTATATTTATGAGCCCACCAAATTTTAGCATAATTTTGCCCATTCAYTCATGGTGCTTGGGTTACTTGGAAAGCTCTGCAAGCTCTGCAACTCTCTCTGGTCTGATGCAATGCTATTAACTGTTTTTGCCATCAATCTGTTTGCTTCTTTTTTTTCACTTGATTGTAACTATATGAGACAATAAGATGGTAAGCAAAGTTAGTCAAGAAGCTAAACYAGGGTGCAATCTAGGACAAGCTCCTGGTTGCCACTTTTATGGCGTTCTGTTGTAACATCATATTTGTCCTGAGAGAGAGAAGTGACCTCAGATTATATCCAGTTGTGTTGGTTTTGCTGTTCAACACGAATCCACAACAGAAATGTAAGCCACAAACTGTAACAGCCAACATTATGTTTAAAATTGTCTTTTGAAGACAAAAACTCTTCCAAATTACACAGGCTTCACAGTGGAAGCAGGGCAGGAGTTTTACCTATAGGAATACTTATGTTATCACTTGACAGTGCCAGACCAGAGCTGCCTGAAGGACTTCTGTCTCTGCTACGGATACAAACTGGAAGGCTTTTTTTAAATTTAAATTCCATTGATTAGCATCACTGATCTCTGTGGAATTTACTCCTGATTTTCACCAGTGGAAGCCAGAGTGAGGTCCATTGTGTTATACAAACTTGAACTGATAAGACACTGACCACCGGTTATTAGATAGCAGGCTGAAAAGGGACATGTTTCCTTCTCAACCACCTATTCTTGTTGAATGCCTCATCCAAGTCACCTCCCTTCGTAAAGAGTGCAGTTATTTCTATGCTGCTGTGAAACTATTTTTTTACAGTTACAATTAGTTTAGTTAAGCCAGAATTGACCTGGACARCAAGTGGAATTGGAGGACAGTAAGGAATTGGAGACTTCCTGTGTGGAATACACGGTAACACCACCAACTTTAATGGTGCCTTGCTCTGGTGCGAAAGAAAAGAGAGTCTCCRCTCTCTTCACTGACCTTATTCTTTTTTTTTCCTGTCTGGATGGGTGCAAGCTCTCTCCTTAAATGAAAATTATGACCCCCGAGGTCCGTTATGTTATTTTGGGTACAGGCCATTCTTTCAAGTAAGCTTATGTATAATACATGGGAACAATTTGCAGACCCTTATCAGAGCACCAGCCAAGGAGTGTCTAGCCCACTATCTGCACCTTCCGAGAGAAACAATGAGAAACYGAAGGCAGACAGGGAGGCGAGCGGCGGTGCACCCTCCCCAGAGGGGAAGGAGGGATCGGAGGAGGGCTAATCATCGCCCTGTTGGGAACATAATAGCCCCCGGGTAGGCTRCTGCAAACAGGAAGGGTGTGGACAGGATCTGAGTGCAGCTGCTGCTCTGCTAACAGCATCTGTTCCCACAGGCTTTGATCTGTGGGCATATGGCACTCTGCGCCATGAGATAAACACGCTCTTGGAGTGGGGTTTGTTTGCCTTGCACATATCTCCTTAATGAGCTGTGTGCCCAGGCAGTCATACGCTACAAACTCAGGAGCAACAAGACCAGGCCTTTCTGGAAGGGTTGTAGAAGGTCCTTGCAACCTTTTCACAAGTCCGGAAAAGATTACGTCATGTGAGTACCGCTCGCCAGCCTCAGCTTTCTCACAGGCAGACATAATCGCCATTCTCACTATTCCTCATGTAAAACTGGCTAGACTTCTTTACTGCTGCCTACCTCTGCAGCTGAATCCTTTAGAGCAAGGCACCAAGTTCAATATAATTAACTCTTGAGAAGAAAATTATTCTAGCTGGCTTCTTGGCATGTCTCTAGCACTTTGTATGCCCTTGCTGGAGTCCTTAGGTTTGGAAATGAGAAGGGGATTCCAAGTTCCCAATTAAGAGAGGCCAGAAACACTGTTTCAGTGGGAATAGACTTGGAGTCGTGCCCATGGSGCCAATCCAACTCCCATTAGCACCAATGGGAGCCTGTTCGGAAACATCAGGGGGGTGGTTGATGAGCCCTTTGGCAGGTGAGGAGAGAAACTGAATAAGTGTCATGGCCTTGGATGTTTTAAAAGACTCCGAGGTCTCTCATCTTCCCAGTAGTTCAAAAGCTCACAATGTGGAGAGTAGAGGGTAGGTAACAGTAGCTGGCAGGTCCCCATTTTCAGAGATTAAGTATAACATTGAGCATGGAGTTGTTTGCGTTTGCATGTGACATTTTAGAAAGGTAGGAGCCCTCCTGCATGTTCTCCCCAGGACATGGCAACCTGTCTGCAGATATTTTGCCAGAAGAAATAGTGAAGAAAACAGCAAGAAGGTTCGTGATTATTGTCAAATCATACTCTGCTCATCTTCACTGTTAATTGTAGCCAAAGGATTTAGGTTCTGTCTGTCCTCTGTGGGAGCCCACCTCAGCCTGTGATCTCTCCTGAAGATCCCTGGGATAGTGACGGGGTGCAGAAATCTTTCTGGAATTTTCTTCTTCCTCCAGTCAGCAGGCAATCGTATACCTGGTGTGTAGATATTGTTTCTGGGCTGGAGAACATGCACCTAGCTGTAAAAATACTGGAATGTGGTGGCAAACATTGGTAGGTGGGGCCCATTGTATTCATTGTATTGGCATAAAAGGCAAATATGTTACACTACTTTCTGACAAAGTCCAGCTTTATTGACCTCCTGGGGGTAATTGCCAGACTAAGCTGTGTACAGAAGTGCTTGCTGAACACTGTCTAGATGGGGACGGAAGGATGTGAAGAATGAGACAGGTGGACAGACATTCAAGGCCTTGTATGTATTGCCTGTTGTAAATCATTTGTATCCCTATTTTTAATGGATTTTTATTAAGGAGAACAAATTGGCAAAACTCTGCTTTAATTTGCAGCTGCCTAAACTTATTTGGCCAAATTTACTCAGAGAATTATGTGGTTGATGCCTGTTTACAAACTACGGTAGACTAAGTCCATAAGTTGCTACCTTTGATCAATATCTTGAGAGCCTGACAGAGTGAAAAATGAATTAGGAATTTAGGATCTGGCTTAATATAATTAAAAATCTCCCATTACTTGGTGAGGTGTGGTCACTAATAACTAAATAGATTATACTCTGTCCTTGTTCACAAGTTTGTAGTTCTTTCCCAGTGAAAAGCTACAGGCAAATACTTGTTTCTCTCAGGGATTACGCTTTTATTTTTTGATTAGGCATTTTAGACTTTACTTCAAGTCCCCCTCATTTGTTTTGTAAACTGCAATATTACTGAGGTTTATTAGTTTTTGCTTCTTCATTCACAGTAGCTGTGCTATTCCAAAATATTCTCCTTGTACAAGGTTTTATCTCATGTCTGATGAAGTCAAAAGAAAGATACTTTCTTTTGTCTTTAGGTAAGACATTTAACATAAAGCTCACAGGAGCATCAGGATGCACTTCACTACATTAGTCAGCTTCTTGCAGACACAAAATATTGCTACTCCACAGTGGCCTATTTTGGCAGGTTTCTGAACCTGAAGCACAGAGAGCATCCAGAGGGCTCAGAAATAACCTCCACTGTATGACACTTGAGCTTCAAAATGGATCTGGCCCTGCAGACACTTATTTCAGAAATGTGAAATTGTGGGAATGGGAAGAAAAAGAATTGAAATAACTCATTTTTTTCTATTTTGTCATTTTTCAAAGTTCCTTTTATCACTGACCATCCTAATATGCCTTCAAAAGTATATTCCTACAACATAAGGACCAAAGTCAATATCAATAATATTAAAATAACAATATTGGTTTTATTTATCACTACAGTATTAAAAAAATCACATATCAATTATATAAKAATTTATAAAAAATGTGAGTTACATAAGAGATGTATGTTATAAAAAAGTTTATAAGAAAGATCTCAGCAAAAACATTGACTAAAATAACTGCAGCTATTATAAAAATCTCTGAGTGTTTAAAGAGCAATAAGGTTTTACATGTTGCATTCATACCAGGAGACTGATTTCTAAATCTAGCTAGTAGTGGAAAGCTGTTGGCATCAAGTGGCTACACCAAAGGCTTTGATGTGAACCTACAGGAACCCACATGTCTTTTCAAGGMCCTCACCTTACCTCTAATTCCCATCAATACCAAGTCAGTGCTTTCCTCCTTTATAGCCCTCTTTGCCCATAGCAAGACAAAAGCTCTTGTATTTTTCTCATGCTTCCTATTCCTCCTAATGTACTCCCATGGTCCTGGGGGAAAAAAGGGTGGTTATGAAAGATGRTACGCAAATGCCATATATGCAAGAAACAGAATTAAAGCTATAATCATAATTTTGACATTTTTAAATTCTGTACAGCCCAGCTTTCCAACTGTGGCAGTTTCAATGAATGCTCACGTCTGTGTGGCTGCCAGTGTAGGATGCATGGGCAATGGCTGGTTTTGACTCAGTGCTTTGCTGGCTAGGACTGGAGGAGAAGCAAGAGTGCAGAGGTCCAGGAAGGCTCTGTGGGCTCTGGAAGCTGCTTGTAAAACAGATCTGTCTTCTGATGCATTGTTTGACTGCTTAGTTTTCTCTTTTCCCTTTATGATAGAAATGGGATCCACATTCAAGTCCAAAATCCGTGGCCACCCAGTTGCTCTGCATACTATAAATTTTGACCTGCCAAATTTTGTGATCAGAGCCTAATTTGCTTTAGTTTAGGACTCTGCTCTGAGTCKAGCCCTCCCCACCTGCCTTGTGCCAAACAGCCAAACAAAGGACTTCACATGTATCTTCTCACGTGGGAAAAGARGAGATTTGGTGCCTTCTGCCCCTCCTCATTTCCCCAGGATTCAGCCACGGGGTTGTTTGGTTGTTATCTTTCAAAGATTTGTGTGGTAGCAAGGCGAGATGGGAGTGAGAGATCTCCTTGAGAAATAKCAGTGGCAGAAGTTGATCTTTCATCAGGCACTGCAGCTGGGAAAAGACAGGGAACAGTGTTCAGTTCCAGCTTTGGAAATTACATTTTTTTGGCATMTCAGAAGATGGGAGCAGTGTATTTGGGAAGGCTTAATTAGATGCAGGATTTTTAGACTTTATCAGGAATAAACTTAAGCCCTTGCACACATTTAACCCAGTGCACTGAGATACTCAAGTCTCAGAAAATACTACTTTACTTCATATTTCCAGAGGCATACCATTTATTTGACTTCTTTTGACTTATTAAGTGTTTGTGGAAACTTCATTTTAGGCAGGAAATAACTATAATCACCAGTAAATATGACTTTAATAACTAAGATACTGGGAGCCATTCTTGGTTGGCACTGAACCCCCCACGCAGTAAGACCTTGTGATAAAATAGTCTATTTTCTTATCTGGAGTTGAAAGTCAGGACAAATCCAACTGATTAGGAAAATCTTCATGCAAGATACCATATATCCTCTCTAAAATTAAACTCTGGCTGAAATTTCATTTACTTTTGCTAGATGCACTCAAAATGTAAATATTGACAGCTAAAAATAAAGTCTATAGAATCTTTCCTTTTTGAAAATAATACAGTTCCCATCATATCTAACAGAGAAAGGAAGATAAAGCACAACTTGAGAAAAAGTTTGTGAATCTAGAAAATGTGTTTATTAACAATTGATTTCCATTTCTTAACTTAAATACCAGAGAAATGTTTTTGTGACATTTTTAGTCTTCCAGTCTGAGGAGGGTTCATGTGAAAATACATATGTGTATACAGGCTAGGACAGCCACTGACCCTGCTCCCATCGAAATAAATGGAAAGACTACCATCACTGGGGTATTAAACTTTAAATAGTATAATGGAAATGTTATGGAAAAGACTCAAGCCCTTTGCAAATAACAACCTTAATGGGATTTTTTCTCACCCATCCCCATTGCTTACAGAACACATGACTGTCCGGCTCCCTACTCAGACAGTCAGACACACAGTAAAAAGTAGCGCTGACCCTGGGAATCATGAAGGGGGAAAAGGACACATCCATAAACAGGGACAAACATCTTTCTCTAAGCAAAGCTGTCAGGTCCATTTAAGCGGAGACCTGCTCAATCTTTTCCTTCGGGGCCACTTTTTCCTGTCTGGGAACAGCTGTGGCATTGCCTGTCTGCTCCCGAGTGACCATCACTGAGAGTTTCAGATAAGGCAAGAAATTGCACTCAACAGTCTGACAATCCCAGGCTCCAAGACAGAACGGGAAGGCTATACTTTTGCTACTACCCTTTCAGAGGAAAAATAACCAAAGCACGTATCAGCTGAACAAAGCTTATGTTGTCTGGTGGGAAATGCTGATACTTAGCAATTGTCCTCATTTGTATTTACGTAACAAAAGTGCTTTTAGGTGGTCCAGCTGAAGTACTAGTATGGGGGCGGCAGTCACGAGCTTTAGCTATGTAGCTGATTCTAGGAAACTGGAGGCAGAGAAATAAGTTTTACTATCTGTGTCAACATTCACTTGTAAATACCTAGGAGCAAAGCTCACGTTCTGTGTTATAGTAAAGTGCCAAACACAGTGACTGTAGACTGCAAATATTTTTAATATATATCCCCTGGAGCTTAGAATTTGGTGCTTTATTTCTAAGCAGGAAAAAATGTAACTTTAAATATCTACATATACAGTGTATATATACAGTGTATCTGTACAAATGTTTACATGTGCAATGATATTAATCATTGCATACAAATAAAAATACAAATAAAATACAAATAAATACAAATAAAAACTATTCGTAATGTCTGAGAATGCCTGTAATGCCTGTCTTATGGTGTACCTCAGATACAGATAGGAATTGTACATGCCCTCTGCACACTGTAAAATGATCAGAGCCTCCCATATACCAAATGGTTGTATATGAGGAGCYGAAGGGAACAGCTTGAACTCACTGCATGTCTTTGACTTCAGAAGGATGCCAGRTCACTTGATTCAAACCACCTTAGAAATGCAGACATACTGCATGGATTAAATATTTTTATTATTATTTTTCCTAGGAAGGGGCCCAGTATCACGTATGGTGCTTTTTTTTTTTTTCTTTTTTAAAAGGTCCTGTAAAATACATATAACTAGAAATCATCCCATGCTCCATAGACCTTGACATAAGGGATTCTACTTTCTGTTTTTAGAATATGTAGGAGCTGTTGATAAAGGAATACAGTGAGAAGATATTGATGTACAAAATTATGGGCTGTGCCTTTAGCTGGTATCTATTGGCACAGCCCCAGGGACATCACATTACGTGCCATGCCTTCAGCTGGTATAAACTGGCAGAGCTTCAGTGACTTCACAGAGTGATGCTAATTTACACCAAACTTGTCTGGCTTTATATCCGTAATTATTGGCAGAAACAGTATACTGTTAGAAAGGAGAATTATTGTTTAAAAGCTTGAATGAGAGGCAGACGAGATGCTTTCAGTCTCTCAGGAGAAGATACATGCTGTTTTCCCCCTTTTCATCGTTCAGGAAACTTGCCAAATAAGGGCCTAGGCCCAGCACAGGCTGAATTCAGTGGAAAACTTCCTTACCCTGGGATTTTTGTTTTTGGATTTGATACTGCTTCAGTAGTGGGATGTGCTTGGCTCAGTGTAGGTTCAGCACAATACAATATTTTTGCTAGATGTATAAAATARTAACAGAAACATATATCAGAGGCAATTAATTTTTGTCTTTGGATAAGATCACACTGGATATTAAACTAAAATCAAAGTCTAGGTTTAAGCCCTAGATTTTCTTCTCTTTTATTTATGAAAGAAGTTATACGACATGGTAACAACAAGAGGACAGGGACAAACTTTACTTAGGATGTCCTTTCCCCTCCTGTGTTTCTGTGTGTTACTCTAGTCTGGATGTGAGGTGAGGAAGGTGAGAATAGCTGCATTCATAAAATATCCCACCAAAATAAGACAGAGTAGCTTAGCTAGTTGGCAAAGACAATTATTTGTAAATGCTGCTATATTACAAGCTTGTAGCAGCTAGAACAGCATGACCACTCCTCACAGAATCACAGAATGGCTGAGGTTTGATGGGACCTCTGCAGAKCAGCTGGTCCAGCCCCCCTTCTCAAGCAGGGTCACCTAGAGCACATCTCCCAGAACCAGAGCCAGACAGCTTTTGAGTATCTCCAAGGGCTGACACTCCATAATCTCTCTCTTAAAAAATGACTGAACTATTTTCATACTAAAAATGCTTGTTATTTGGTAAAATATAAAGGACATAATGGCCCTGCTAATGAATGCTGAATTTCATTCCACTGAATATTCAGTGGAAGAAAAGGTGAAACCTAATCTTTCTATTGCAGGCAACTGATTCAGAGATTTAATTTTCCTCTAAATCTGTTGAGTTGTCAGTTGAACTGAGCAATACATTTTTCTATTATTATCCATGTTCTGGTTTTGGTAGACTGAAGAAAGTTAGCCACTCTGAATAGTCCAAATTTCCAAGTTGACTTAACCCAACAGCACTGCAGTGGCTTCATGTTCATCAATAGAGRGTTGTGTCGAGTTATTCTACCCAACCCAAAAAAACAATGTTGTTTAGCTTTCAAACGTGTCTACTGTGACTGCAGTCTGCCATCACTATCATTAAGGAATAAGGTAATGCTSTTAGGTTAAAAAATGTGCATTCAAACTAACCAAAATATTTAATGAATTCATATTTATTTTGTCAATTCATTTCAGTGGGAATCTGATTCTAAAAAATCCRTATGATTTGTTCAGCTAATTACAATCTGAATTTCAGAGTCTGATTAATTTTTAATTTTTGTGTTTTGTTAATGTTTAAATTTTAGAAATGTGTTTATTTTTTTAAACAGAAATATTTCAATTTATAGTAAAAAATATTCTACTTAAAGCAAAGCTTCAAACTTGGTGGCTTTCTGCAAATTGATTTTTTAATCAAGCTAATCTGAAATAACTATACTCTGATTTTTTCCAAATGATCTCAAAATAAAATTTAAAAAGCTGCACAGCTCTTCTTATAGAGTTTTAACTGAGCTATGAACTAAAAGTTAAAATGATACAAGCTAATCTTGAGAAATTGTGTTCCTAACACAATATGAAATCTGTTCCATAAAAAGTTTATTACAAAGACTAGCATCTTGGGAATGTTTCTTCTTCTGGAGTTACTGTATTAGTCTCAGATTCTTTTGATGAGTTTCCTGAAGTGATTTTCATTTTCATCTTAAGCCTACAAAATACCCATTCCTGACACTGTGAGTATAATCTTATCTTTTCTGAAGCATGCTCTGCTTGAATATTCCAGTTTCATTTGGTGCTGATCAACAAGGTGCTATTTAAATTCAGAAAATAAAATGCAATAGTGACTTTGTTTAATATTCAAATATGTCTAGTTGTATAGGGACTAATAGGCATCAGTAAGTCTTCCATTAATTTCTAAATACATCTTCACTCACATGTTTTTCTGAAATTCTCATTACCTGTCTTTGCTTAAAAGTACTTTTTATTTACAATGGAATTATAAAGTCTTATAAGCAGAAACAAGCAAAAAACTCCATCTATTTTACCTATCACGGATGTTTTGCAGTTTTTATAGCAGTATACTTCACTGAGTCAAGACAGAGGCTGGTATCACTTCCAGAGTGAAGCATTTGGAGGATATTCCTCTTTTTCTTTTAATTTTAACTCTAACCACACAGCATTCTTACCCAGCAGTGATAATTCAGGAAAACTAAATTGGATGAAGATTGGTCTATGCTAACAAATTTCTAGAGAGGAGAAAAGGTTTCATAACCAGAGTCCAGGCCAAGGCATTGGAATTTTTCAGGTCAGTCCACACTCCTCTATAAGTTTCTTTCCTAAGCCCTACCTAAACAAAAATGTACAGACCTGCATTTCCCTTCCTCCACTGGASTGGAAGGATGCTATATAGTGCCCATTTTATTTCATGTACCAAAGCCTCTCATCTGGAATGAAATTGCATGATTACTAGAAATTAGAAGTTTGAACTAAATATTGGACTGATTTATGCTTTGAAAGTCTTTCAATTAATTGGAGTTTGTCCAGGATTTCRCCTAGGTGTGTGATATTTTCTCTTAAATATCTAGTATTTTCTTGGGCTCAAAACAGATGAATAATTTGTAGCAATTTCTTYATTCAAATTGCAGAAGTAAAAATGAAGGAAAGCTTTAGTGTTACAATACTGATGACAGTGAATGGATTTCCCTGATATTTTAATAGTTGTTGAAAAGCATGAATCATATATTCTACTTTATAGATATGAAACACCAAAGTCAGTCTTTGGAAACCAGGTGTGACAATTACTTGAACTGTGAAATTTTAGAAGTTGTAGAAAAATCACTGGGTAGTTTTCATATTTARACAGGATTAATAGACAATTTTTTTCTGAGCCTCTTCCAAAAAGAGAAACTACGGTTCCTTGCCTTGTTCTAGCACTGGGCTTGGTGGCCGTGGCTGGGGCCATCAGATAGCTTTGCTTGCTTGTCTGAGGAAACTGTTCTCAGGCTGGACTGATTGACTCCTCTGTCCAAGAGGAATATTCTCAGAAAGCAGGAAAAAGACTCTTTTTTTTAGTTCCTGCTGCTTTAAGGCAACTTTATCAGAGACTCCTCTTAGGAGTCCTTCCAGTGAAGGCTACTGCAAGACATCTTGTACTAACCCATCCCCTGTCTAATTGGGAGTGCTTCTGATTCTGTCAACTAAGGAGGCAAGCACTGGTGCAGGCATTTCTGGCATTTCTGAATATGATCTAAGTTGCAGGAGTTTCTTAGTTCTGGGGTATAATGGGAGAATCCAGATTATATTCAGTCTAAATTATGATCACCAGCCTGAGTGATAACGGCACCAGCATCCAGGAGCATTCTGAGTCCATTACATCTGGAGAAGCTGCTAGATTGCCACTAAATATATGGGAGCAGTATTTACATGAAATAGATTGTGTAGAGTATATTTATAATCAGCACTAATTTATTTCCTATTCTAAAGGTGATTATTCATGAAAGGAACCTCCTCTTTCTAATTCATGTTTTGACCATGCCAAATGATGAAGATTTTTTCCCTGTTGTGTTTAAATTCCTGGGAAATAGGTACCAAAGAGATTTCAAAGTTAATTAAAGATTCACTTGTGTAAAAAAGAAGTCCAGTAATACTGTGAGACAAATTAATTAATGGTAGAAGCAGTCTCTAGTGTTTTCCTCTGCAATCATTTTCAGACAAGTCTTCACAGTCTTGATCCTGATCTCAGTTAGAGTGGCACTGAAGAAAACAGAAGATTCTTAACACCAGGACACATTTTCTGCAGTAGATGAATGTAGTGGCTGCTTTTCCTTACAGCATGTAACTTTGAACTTCCAGTTATTACCTAAAATAACAGAACTGTACTGCAAGATAYATGTATTCTGCTAACAGAAAGATGTATCAAATACTGGTCCAGGGGCATCACGTAAGATTATTCCCAGGGTAAGCAGGTATGAGTCTGGGAGAAAAGACCTAATCACAGCTCATAGTTGAATGACAAAAGAATACATGGGCCACCTGCTGCCTCCATTGCGTTTGCACCTCCTGCRAACCTGCACGCAATAGCAACCCCAGTGCCAAGCTTAAGGGGAAGCTGAGAAGTGAGCCTCATCCAGAGAAGTCACAGGATCATGTTACCTGCATTCATAAAAAATAAGCGTGGGTACAATTAACTTCTCAGCTATCCTTCATTAGAGCCAAACAATCCCACGTTTGGAGGCCGCTTTGCCTGCTTCCCACACTGGTTTTGTGATATCCTAGCTTTCAGAAACTGCGCATTACTAGCGTTACAGACACTGAGATCAGCATCTTAAATTACAAAGCAGCTCACTGGATTTGGGGTTTCCTGTTCTACTCAGGCGTGTTGCTGGGTTCCTGTTGGCCTCCAAATCCAAACTTCAGTGCATACTACCCTTCATTTTGTAAGCATATTCTCTCCTTGTTTGGGGCTTTTTGTTTTGTTTTCTTTAATTCCATGTCCACAAGGGATATAAGGATGATTATATACTTATTTCTCACTTATTTCACTAAAGCATAAAGAGTTAGCACTCTGAGAGATAAATTACAAATTATTTTGTTATAAAAAAGTTTTGTGGGACGCATTTGGAGTTCGGAAAAGATACCTCCCCRCACTTCCCCCTTTTTAATCATCATACTCCGTTACATCATTCTTTTTTCATTTATTATTTTTCTTCTTGTACAATGTACAATTTAAGGCTGTGGGCTGCAAGACCAGGCATGTAGCCTGAGTAATGTAAACATGATTAACCTGAAGCATGTCCCTTGCTTGGGGACAATTCATGTGAATAAAATTATGCATTTCTACTGATATTACAGGGAGGAAGCTATAAATCATAGCCTGCCGATGAGATGATTAATGTAGAAACAGAAATACAAGAGGATAAGTGAATGCTAAAATGCTGACCTTTTTTGCAGCAGTATGTAAAGGAATAGACTTGGCTCCACATATATATCCTGAATTTAGTCAGGAGCACAAAATATAATTAGGGGCCTTAAAGAAGCAGGAAGGTTTGAAGAGAATACTGTGGAACTGAAAGTAGCTTTAGAAAAAAGAAAAAAAAAAGAAGTGTTGTCACCAAACCTAAAAACAGACATCCACCAGGCCACCCTCCAAAATGTCCCAAACTCTGAAAAGTCAGTATCTTTGTTGTACAACACATTTTTAAGACCAGCTGATGACAGTTTCCAGACCCATGGCATGTTCTTTAGTAAAAATGAGTTCCTTTCAGGCATGAAAGCATATCACAAAACTGTAAAGTTCTTCTTCGCTTAATATTACATTAGCTGGGACAAGGAAATTTGTATCAGCAGCTCCGTAACAGAGTGTTCCCAGCTTGTTGAAAGTGTTTGACTGGCCAATAATGACAAGTGTTAGGAAAAAGGAAGATATTCAAAACAAGAAACGCTTGCTACAAAATTTCTTAAAGGCAAATTTTTAATGCCTTAAGAACTATACCCGTTTGCCCACAGTGAGAGGCTTAGTCCCTTTCGTCAGAAAGCCTTGGAACCTCAAAATGTGAGAAAAGTTTCTTCTCAGATTACAGAAAATACTAACTCTCACTTTGCATATTATCTAGCATTAAGCAATGGAAGTTTAGCCAAGAATATTGAGGAAGACCAGAACTGAATCAAAAATCCATTACAATTACAGGCAAAAAAGTCACTCTGATCTTTGAATATTGACTATAGTGGTAGAAATTTTATTAAAGAAACAAGTAATCATGTGGCATTAACATTTTTAAAGTCTGTTTCTGGTTTGCAGAGTGTATGAGACACTTCCAGACCTTCGGCTACCCTTCTGTCTGAGACCCAGGCCAGGTAGGAATGTGACAGGCTGACAGTCATGGCACTTAAGGCATGTTTCTTGCTCTCCAGATTACTCCTGGTACGGTACTTAAACTCTTTAGTCTCTTAGCATATTCAATCTCCTAAAGCACAAAGTAAGAGATAACAAGCCTCACTTTATCGGTTCAGTATTTGTAGCTCTTTTATGCATCAAACACAAGTCCCGTGCTGCTTGTTGTTCTTTTTTTTTTCATGTAGGAATGTCTTGTTCATTTGTTTTAGCAGCTTTCTGTATCAACTGCTGCAGTCCAGATATAGGAAAAAATGTGAAGGATTTTAACAATTCGACTTAATATAACACTCAAAGAACATGATGCAGCCTCTCTAATCACATGATCAAAATGTATGAACTAGCTCTGCAGCTAAAATATAACAAAGGAGTTATATAAATTGAATGACCTCTGCTAATACTTATTGCACTTACACTGTAGAGATAGCTCACACATTTTGATGATGTGGTTAGAAAATCACCTCTCTGAGTCTTTTGATCGTCAATGAAGTAGTCACTAGTCAAGTGCTGTCACAGATAGTCACAATGCCTGCAGAGCTGCAGTTCTGAAAGACAGCATGACACAGTCACATCCTTTACTACATTTTTAGAAAAATATCATTTCAGTCATAATATTGAAAGCCTATTAATGACAATTTCTGTCYAGGATCACCATGTAGACATACATATAAGGAAAAAAGTAACAGCTTCTGTAGCTATTACAGATTAGCTTAGCTTTTTTTCTGTTGGAGGTTCATTCATTTTGGTCATTCAGTCTATCAGTCTCCTTAATTCAATCACAGATTCCATGTCAGAGGAGTATAAGAAGTGGAATTTTCTCTATTTTCTCTTAATATCTTCATATTACTTTTCTCTTTTGGTGCAGCCTAATTAGGTCTATTGTGTTGTTCTCTGCTAAGAATAGAGTGGTTTTCAAGCTCAAAATTATCATATTGCAGTACTACCTGATATGTAAAGTGTTGGCAATTGCTAATGTTCAATGAGTAATTTTGAACTCCTGAGAAAAACAAGTGATACTAAGGAGGTGAAAAACTGAAATGAGAAAAAATGCGAATAACTCACTCATCTGGACAGTAAACCATGTCTTGCTAACATGCAAACTGAGTGACTAAATGTTTATTGCTCTAAATTGCTGTATAATTCTTTTAACTATAAATTGGAGTAAAAGAATGATTAATAAGAGCAATAGAATATCTTAAAATTCCAGTATATCTCTGGATCTCTGGTAGCTTTTTGATAAGAACGACACCAGAAGAGAAAAGACTATTACACCTGAAACCCATTTTAAAACCTCAAATATTTATCTGCAATTGTATGTATACTGAAAGTTCTAGTCCTTGAGGTTGTCATGATGTGAAGAAATTAACTGTGCAAAGCAAACCAGATATAACAAATGTAAAGTGGTTTTGAAAGAGGAAAAACAATTAAAGTAATAATAAAACAAGCCTAAAATTCCATATCRGAGAATCAGGAACTTGTCACTTCTGTAGTGGGGAATGAAAAGGAAAACAAGAGAGTAGGCAGGGAAGGATGGGCTACAGGATGGGCTCAGTCAAATGTACTGTCAGAAATCAGTGGCAGCTTTGCTGTTGTGGTATCTGTATAACGATTATTTGCCTGTATGCTAAATTTGGCAGCCTGTATCATAATGTCACACAAAGGTCAGGAAAAATCAAAGGATTTTCGGGCAATCTTAACATTCCCCTAGTGCACTTTTTATATGATGACATTGACTCACACTTGTGCTCCATAAACWTCCTCTAAGCATAAAATTAGTTACAATATTCTTTGTAAAGTTGCAGCATAGTTGCTAAACTATACTGCATTGCAGATCTTAGCACAAATCTAATGCTTCATTGCATTCAAACTTGATCAACAGAATTTACAATTACTCTTGTGTTAGCAGAATGAAGGACTGATTTTCTGTGAGTTGGAAGATGGCTTCTGTAATCCCTATTGCCTTGAAAGGCTGTATTGTTGTTTTCATCACTTGACCAATTACTCTTTTCATCATTTAATTCAATTATGAACTCTCTTGCCGATGCTGCTTGCCTGGATATTTTCCCATCCTTCTTCATATGAACTCCTCTTCACCTATTGCTTTTCAGTTTTCTAATCCGCCTTGTCATAGTGCTTGAAGTTAGAAGCTGACACACAAATCCATGTAAGACAAGGGCTGGGTTTATCTTTTTGATCTGACATACTTTTCACCAGAAAAAAAGAAAAAAAACACTTCATAAAACTGTACAAATTTCTTTGTTTTAAGAAAGAGGAACATGAATGAATATAATTGTCTATTCTCTCATCGTGTGTACTGATATATTTACTGGGCTGCATTTGCATAGAGTAGATGGGCTTTTGGAGTTATACTGTAAAACAGTTACCGTTCTCCACAACGCTTTTCTCCTGATTTCAGGAAAACTAGAATGACTTTCACAGACCCAAAACTGCTCAGCAACTTTTCACTGACATGTCACAAAGAAAGTTTGCAACTTTTTATTGTTATTTTTAAGTCAGTTCAATTTATTATGTCCCCAAGCTGCCTAAAAAGGAGAAAGTATCCCCCAAAGCTTTAACTTGTACTCTTTACATATCACAAGAACTTTAGTAAAGCCAGTATTTGTCAATGCAGTGGACATCCTTGCTCCTCAAAGAGCTCTGGGCACACATCAGAGGAGCCAGCCAAAATGAGACTCAGTTTTTCATGCTGCCAGCCTACATACGCTCTGTGTGCTCTGTGGTACTCACTACTACATTTTCAAGAAGGGGAGAAGAATGTAAATGGAAGTGCTTTATCATCACAGAATTAAATCCTAACTTCCAACATGAATAGGTCTGAAGTCCTAAAGTCATATTTTTTC
The DNA here is from genome assembly GCF_003343005.1 of Rhea americana. NCBI lineage: Eukaryota > Metazoa > Chordata > Aves > Rheiformes > Rheidae > Rhea > Rhea americana. The sequence continues at coordinate 2,201,558 of NW_028185151.1, forward strand.
ACTGTGTTACTGGATAGGAACTTCATGCTGTAGTTCTAACATGTATCTAGGAAATTATCAGTACAGAAGTAGCAGGTGTGCATGGATGCATAAAAATAATTCTTGTTGGTTAGAACTGTTAGGTATCGTCCATCTTTATCACCACTATTTGTATTAGTAGAAAGTTTTTTCCCATAAACTTTGGCTTAACTTGAATGCCTGCATTATTTACCATACTTACTTAGGCTGTACTCCTGTAGCATTTTTTTCACTTTCTAGTTTTCTCTTTTTCTGCTGAGATCAGCAGCTCCTACCATTGGTTTTGCATATATTAGAAATCCCTTGGAGTTGAGCTGATAACCGTGATCAAGGCTAGTCTGCTGATATTAGCTGTCAGAGAATATTAAATGAAGGTAGTTGTAAATCAAGTAAATGAATACCACATYTTTACAGGTATGCCACTTCCACTGAAATATCTTCATCAGTTGCATATCCCTATGGTGAATTTCTTGTTATGTTTGCTTATAACATACAATCACTTTTCAGCTCAAAATGTGACTTCAGACCCTAAAAACATTCGTCATATTATATTCAGTCTCTTTCCACAATCTCCTTACTTTTACTACTTCATGTAGTATATGTGATGGTATGACATAAGAGGATGACATTTTCCTGTAACAGGCACATTCCTCACTAAAGGATGCACTGAGATCATTAAACAAGTTCACGATTAATATTGATAACCTCTATTTTTACTGTTACTTGTACTGCAGTTGCATGCACAGGTCTATAATGCTAGAAGCTGTATAGCCATGTATTAAAAAATCTATAAACAAGCACCAACAGTCTGACTCAAAGGAGTTTAGTCTTGATTAACAAGACACAATAACTGAAAGGCAGGAGTTGCAGAAGGAATAATAGGAAAGCCAGCCAACTTCACACTGTAATTTGTAACCTCAGCCTACCACATGCTTTGCAGCATGCTTACTGCACAAATTACAGGAGGAAAACCACCCAGATACTTTTTTTCCTGCTCTATATGGGCCTTTTTTTGGATAGTTGTGTGGTTTGGATGGCACTGATGTCAACACACACACCTATGTTCTGTATTTCTCTCATCATTCATGCCCAATGGCTGCTTAGAAAGACTCAAGTGTTGCTGGATTTTTTCCAAGTGGGTTTCCATCCTTTCTTCTTTCCTTGTATGCACCAGTTCAGCCAGATTTCCAGAAGCCCTCACCTCTGGCAGACATACAGGTGTAAAGGAAAATTCTGGCTGTGTGAGAAAGACAGCAGATCAAAACAGATCAAAAATTTCCCAACTCCTTGGGATTAGAAAAGGAATATATGCTTACCATGCCTGCCCCACGTTTTGCCTCTCAGACCACATGGATTGCATATCTGATACCACCTTCCTCCTACACGCTTTCCCCACCCCAAGAGCCTGGTGTGTGTGTAGGGAGCTGACCTCCTTCCTAACAAGAGAGCAAGGAGTGATATTTGTGCAYGGACTTTTCTCTCCATCTTCTTATTCTTAAGGCTTATGAGTAGGTCTTAAATATTTCCAGCGTTTGGTGCAGGTATTTTAAAACTAGGTTGATATTCAGATTTAATATAATACCTGGTATGGCAGTCTTTCAGTTTGCTATGACCCACTTAAAAGCTGACAGACAGAGTAACTGACTGGAACTAACCTCTCTTTCTCATCTGAGTGGAAAAGAAACTTATTTAGAAAAATCTAGTGACTGTTTTCTGTATAAGTTTGGAAGTTATAACAGCCTGAAGTAGCATGCGTATTCTGTTTCACAGAATTCCCTAAGGAGCTTCTTACACATAAAAAAATGAGTTAACACAATACTGTTTTCAGTCTATTTTATTCTATTTAACTATTTTGTGTAAAATACTACTCACAGTTTAGAGCTCAACATTGTATCACCCTTTCCGTAAGCTTCCTAAGTCCCCGGGGCGACATTTGACTCYGGCTCCATTCATCCTGGTGTCTCTCTGCATTAAACTACTGAAAAAAACAGAGTCCCCCAAGGCATTTCCCTCCAGCGCCCGCTCCCCTGCGGCAGGTGCACTGTGTCAAGTAGCCGGCACGGCGCGGCGAGCAAGGAGCCGGCGCCCACCCTGCTCAGCCGGGTTTAGACTCCGTCTTCCTGCTCACGGCACGATCGGAAATTCTCCGTTTTGAGCGCTGAGGGCAGAGGGCCTTGAAAATCAGCTGAGCTACAGAGCTGGTGGTGGCCCAGCGGTGGCTTGTCACAGTGGAGGAGGAAGAACGGTCTGCCTTGCCCAGCCTCTTGCCTCCGACGGAGATCAGTAGAAGGTGCCTGGGAAAAGCATAAGAGCAAACTACATATGCAGTGGCACATCCCTGCGCTATTGCCCTGGCTTCCATGGATATGCTGCTCTCCAGCCAGCAGTAGTATTTTTATATTTAATAACTGTTGATAGAATTTTCTTCAGTGTATTTGTCCAGTCATTTTTGAACCTATATAAACTTCGACCATCCACAACATCCCATGGTGAGCAGCTCTACGCTTAACTGGGTGTAATATGAAACAGTATTTCCTTTTGTTTGCTTTGGAAACCTCTACCCTCACTCAATACCTTCTTGTTCCTGTGCTAGAAGAGACACWGAACAGTCATCCCCATCTCCCTGCCCTTCATGACCTCTGTCAGGAGATCATCACTCATCCCTTTTCAAGGTTTAAGAGTCCTCTTTGGGCTCCTGTGTTGAAGTTATTCTACACTATTGATCATTTTTGTTTCTCCTCTCTGTGTCTTTTGCTATTCTACTGTATCTTTTTTGAGATAAAAAGACCAGAATTATACACAATAAACCACTACAGAGCATTGAGATAATGATATCCTAAATCTGTTTATTATAACGCTAAGCTCTTATTTCTGAGTGGTGACAGTAACTTAGAGTTCATCACAGTATAGGATGGGGGCGGTGGTAGTGCCTTGCTTTGTTTTGCTTTTGTCTGTGTTGAACTCCACCTGCCAGTTACTATCATGAAATACTCCTGCCATTCTATAGCATTTTTACCAGCAGTTTGAACTAAATCACGTYGTATCCTATGCAAAGAAGGATAGTGTGGAAATATCCTCAAGCGGCTGCAGTGGAAACATAATTTTTCAGTTATCTTTTTAAAGAGAATGTCATTTTTCTCTTTATGCCTAGATCATCTCTTGTCCTAYAGATTCTCTGACAATCTTCCTGTTCCTAACATGTTTGAAAAAGAATTCATATTATACATGCCCATATCCTTTGCCAGTTGTTCCTCTATCTTTTCTGTCTTTTTACCTGAACTGGACACAATTTTAGCATGCTGAGGGATGCCTTCTGGAATCTTTTGCCTTCCTACACAGCTTTCTTTCAGTCTTTTTATGATCTTTTTCAAGAGGTGATATGTATTTGCTCTACGCCCCCAGTACATTATCTTTAAATTACCACCATGACATCTGTAAAGATTTTACTCTTCACAAGCTTAAAGATTCTTTTTAAATGTATTTTTACACATTTTAGCACTTTTACCATGTTTTTACACTATTCTCCTTTTTGAAGTTAGACATAAAGTTAGAGATATTGAGKGCTCCCCCCCCATCCCCCCACCTCYGTAGCATGTATGTATAAAGGCCAGCATTGCTCAGGACTGAGCAAAGAGATGTTCATTCTGGTTTAGGTTCCCTGATTGCTTGGACCTGGAAGAAGTCATTAACTAAATGCTTAGCTCTGATGTCATGCCCCGATATGACATTTACCAATACACCTGAGAGTGTTTGAAGTCTCCTGCCACAGCCATGTCTCCTGTTCTTGCATTGTCATCTCCACTAGAACATCACAGTTGCTACTCCATTCCAGTGGGTCACTTGGGTAATGTAGGGTTCCAGTGGGTAATATAAGGGTGGTATAGCTGACATAAGAAAGACAGGCCCTTTAAGCACTGCCAGAAAGATGCAAATGGCAATAATACAGAAATATTTCTAATGCTCTTGGAAAGGTTAATGAAATTTCAAAGCTTGAAACAATTAGAAGAATGTATAAATACGGAGGTAGCAACACTAATGTTCAAATACATATGAGGGTCTTGCATACTGGGACTTTCTAATCCGCAGGCAGCTTTGCATACATCACCTAAGGGACAGCTTCTTTGTCTTAGTAGTACACTACTAAGAGATGCAAGCAGAAAACTGTTCATTAAGGTTGGCTTATTACTGCAGTAGACCCCTCAGAATCTGATAATCTGCAATAAAACAGTAATAATTCTTGCAGAATGCTGGCTAGCCTAAAATAGCTAGTGAAGGTAAGGAYGAACGAACGAAGATAAACGAAGTGAAAAAGTATTTAAAGCAATGATACAATAAAAAGAGAGGTAAACATAAATAAGTCTCTTGTCTTTCTACCCTTGAAATGTTCATGCCCTTGTTCAGAATGAAAAAGATGCCCAAGACAAGTAAGTTATTGTACTGAAGAAAATTGGCTCCCTGATGTCTTCAGAAAAAATATGCCATGTTCACAAATACCTCCCCTGACCTGTTTATTAAAAAGAACAATAAATGGCTGAGCAGTGAATATTCAGGGCCTGGGAGATTTTATCAGGCATAATGTTCCTGAAAAAAATTGTGTGATACAGCTGGCTGTGGGAAGAACTACAAGTTCAGATCTCTCTCAGGTCAGCTGATGCTGTACCCTTTCTAATTCCATGTACAGTTTCTATTTAACATTTTGCCAATCTTCTGGGAAAGTCTGTCAAACAAAAGTTTTGAATGTGACTTGCACAGATTGCTGACCGCCTTTCACAGCCTGGACATTTTATGAGGTCCTTCATGGATGACCGTGTTTTGTTTTATTTTTTAATATATTCCATAATGGAAGATTTCTGAACTAAGCCACTGTGATTGCACTTAATCGGTTTGCAAACAACACAGAGAAAAGAATTCATTATATTACTATAGTGAATTCCTGCCATTTAAGGATAGTGTCATTATGAATAGAGCTTATTGAAACCAGAATGCCTGAATTTATTTATAGATCTTATGTACAAATGAAAGGAGCAAAGGAGTTTGAAAAAAGCCAATATGCTAACTGTGATGCTGACTTTCCTGGAGGTCAGCTACAGCAGAGATAAGTCACCAAGAGTGAGACTTTGTGCTGAGCAGTTACATATATCTGCTGCTGTTGAAGTCTACAGGAAATCTTGTTTACTGCACAGGTAACAGAATTATGCCAAAGTTAAGCTCTTTTGAAAACTTTATACTTGCTAAAAACTCAGAAAACTGCAAGAAATATGATTCAAGTGTTATAGCAGCACTAGGAAACATAATTTAAAAATGCGGAGCATTTTGCCCTTGGGAATATAGAAATGTTTTAGATATCATTACCAAGAGTTCAGGGAGGTAAATTTTGTACCCAGAAGATATACAAATAAATAATCCCTCAGTAATGTGTGTTGCCCCGTGCTGAGATGCTTGAAGAAACTTCCCTTTAAAAAAAGCTCAATAGATTAACAAAATATCTTATCAAGCTAGGATTCTTTTTATCTTCCAGGGAAGAGTAGCAGCTTTAATACATTATAAAGAGAACATTTTTAGACTATATTTAATCACATGGAGGAAAGACAACCTGATTAGTGGTTTCAAATATTTTATACTGCTGTGGAAATTTCTGATGCCAGCATAGTATTATTTCCCAGAAAGAAATGGTGTATAGACGTTGTATGCGCTATCAAAGATGCAAGGCTTCCATATCAAGGTACTGTTGCTCCACAGCACTGATGTCAGTCAAGAAGAGGCCCACAGGAGTCAGTGGAGTTACCCAGAAGTCAAGAAGAGTTAAGTCAGAATCAGGCCTTGTATCATCACAAAAGAAGAATTATTCTTTACCAAATGTATAACTCATTAATACTTTGAAAACTACTAAGACCTCACCAATTCCAACTCTTTCATAATCAGGGAGTTAGATATTTCCTGGCACTAACATCAGTTATATATCATGTTAATTCATTAAAAGAACTGCATAGATTGACTTCCGACAACTTTTGTTATTATTACTATTATTTACTCATGATAAGCAGTGTATACAGTCTGCTAGTCACTGTCCAAAAAAGCTTAGTTAAGGGGCTTTTTCTGTTGCCCATTGACTTCCAAGGGGCATGGATTGAAGCCAAGTAGAGCTGCAAGAAGTTTTCACTTGAGGGWCATATCTTAGCATGGAATCTATTTCAAGTTCAGCTGACTAGGAATTTGGCTCTCTTGTAACTTGGCTTACTGTAGTGTTGCCCATCAGGTTCCTGATGACAAGTGAACAGGAAATTTCACCACTGAGTCATCAGAATATTTCAGATTGCTCCAGGTGCAGCATGGAGCCAACCTTTCTGCAGAAACYCTAAGATATGATACACAATGAAATCACTGTCTCTCACTCTCCTAACAGCATGGTTGAATAGGCTGTGGTAAAACCTCCCCAGAGAGACCACAGAAGCCCTATCACTACAGTCGTTTAGAGCCAGATAGTACGAAACACTTATGAATGCACTGTAGAGAGCAATTCTTCTTGGCAGGGGCTACGTTAAGTGATGTAAGAGAGGGCTTTTCAACTCTTATTTCTATGGCTTTGAGGGTATAGTGTTGCTATTTGACATTTTTAAACAGAGGCTTGACCCTCAAAAAGAATAATACAAAAGAGGAGATAATCAAACAACTGATTTCCTTGCATGCTTTATCTATATTCAAGGAGCATTCACAAGTGAGGTGCTGGGCTGGAGGCAAACACTGATAGAGTTATGAGGAGCTGAGAAGCCAACTGGTTACTGGTGTCCCTTTGGGTGTGCTTTTTCTATTATCTTCATATTTTCTGTCACACCATCAGGCACACATGCTTCCCTTTAATAACATTAGAAGGCTTCAAATCCCTGTTGAAGATTTTTATGAGCCCTGATTTCCACAAGAAACTGGTAGATAATAATAGCTTTGTAGAGTTGAAATGGGAATAGTGCAATTTAAAAAAATGAAAACAAAATATTTATGACTAATCAGATAGTGGTCAATGATAGATATACAAGTACCGTAACATTCACTTTCATGCTAGCTCTTGCTAATCTTCTATCAGTCTTTTTTTTCCTATTCAGCAAGCTTTCCATTAAGTGGATGGAGCTTTGCCAGATTCAGTTTTCATTCACATCATTGTAAATCATGATTGAAACCTGTGATATTATTCCTTTTTTTTCTCCAAGTACAATTAAGATGAGATTTAGGCTGTAGCCTTGGGGCACAACGCATTTTGATACCTTTTTGGAGGAATGTCTGAAAAGTGAAAGAATTGTTCTGAGTCTTTTTCTTTCTTTCTTTTTTCTTCCTCTTACTTCCTCTTTCTCTCTCTTTCTTTCTCTCTTACCACCTCTGTCACTCTCTCTTCTTGTTTTCCTCCTGCCCCAGGCTCATGTCATCTCTGTTGAGTTTCTAAAAAAACATTATCATCAAGATGAGCTAGTGAGGTAATTTGGAACCTTTCCTGAAATTTCATCAGTGTTGAGGTATAAGTCTGAAAYACCCACACTTCAGAGCCAGTTACAATCATGTACCTACTCCTGCTGTCATCTGTTTGTTCTCTCACCTGCATGCCTGTTCATATGCTAAACTCCTTTCATGTCAAAAATAATGCAGAGCGTTAAGCTTCGTAAAGACATGAAATGTGAGACTCCGATAACAGCAGCATACTTATAACACAACATTTGTATTAGGATTTTCTTGTTGCCTTAGGTGTTGTTCGTATATTTTCTTCTGTATCCCATCTTAAGGAAGTAAATTATTTAATTGTTTAATTGTTACCTTTTCTGATTAGCTCTGGATCTGAGACTACCATTGCTCAAGCATCCCCACCATTACTTGAAAATGTCCCAGGCTTTTGATGCCTAGGGCTGTGTTAAAGTTAAAAAGGAGGGCAGAAGTATGGACAGTGGAGCACTAAACTATTGACTGAATTATGAAGACAGATGTGCTTTAGAAGTACACAAGTAGTTACATTGAATAGATATGGTAGGTGACACTGTGACTTCTCCTATATGGAAACTGTGTTCCAGTCTAATACATATTTTGCTATAAATTGTAATTTCTGCTCAGTAACTGCTGAAGACRACAGTCCCTGAAACAATCTCCAACACTCCAGCCAGATTTACAGTASGTGAAGTGACAGATGGCCCTTTCTGTAGGCCACAAACAGTATTAGAACCTCTGGGCATGATCCTCTGGTACCTGAAGGTACTCAGAGTTCAGCCTAACACAAAGTTGCAATATTTGTCAGATACTGCACTAACGAGGTGCCCAGGAGTGGTTTGTTCCTAGCAAGTACCCTTTCCTCTTTCCTTTCTGTTCTCTTCAGTAACTGCGAAGCCACTTTCTATTACCTGTTTGTGTCTATAAACCCCAGAGATCCCGKTTCTCAAATAATGTTTCATATTTACCTGACACTTTAGTTGCCAAAATCAGATATCTCTGACATCCTCAAAATGGTAGTTCCCATTACTTAATCCTTTAAGGGCCTAGATCTCCTGAGTGCTTACATTTTGGCTTCTTGTCTACCTATAGCTGTTCTGTAACCTCAGACCTGGTCATAATCCTTTTCCAGATGTAGCCTCTGCAGATCTGAARTGAGATTCCTAGATTTGTATTCTCTGTCTTAATTGCTATATGCAATAATCATGTTCATAAAATAACTATTTTCTTACCTGATAATTGTTTTTTTAAAAAAATATCACTAAAATAAAACTGAAATTAAGACCTGAAAGTTCTGTGCTTACTATGATTACGGATACACATGGTCACACATGAACATCCAGACCTTCACAAATTCTTCTGTCAGAAAACTTTCCATCACATTAATCTCTGTATTTAAGAAGACTAACTGAGCAACATATTGCTCAGTTGACAGCGGTACCAGATTTCCACCTGAGCACTATGCTTCCTCCTTCATTTCTGGAAGAGGCTTATCCTGTACCTCCTGAAAATCCTGTTGTAGGAAGCATTGGGAGTTCCTGCTATAGCCCAGGCCCACTTCAAAGTAGTTGCTATACACTGYGTTTGCAATCTGTCAGTGTTAGAGCCCTGCAAAATCAGTCTGGAAGATGAGCTGAAGAATAAGCAGGAAACATAGGGTTGTAGTTTCTGCTGGGGCAATATTGGCTGCTTTTGTCTTCACCCTTCCCATCCCCTGGGACCTGTACCTATCTCAGTCCTCTGGGTCTCTTCCCTCAGCTCTCCATCTCAGCTCTGACTGTTGGGGGAATAATCATGCTCCTGCCTTGTAGAAGCCTCATGCTTGAGGCAACAGACCTGTTTTGCCTGTGTTTCAGAGAAGCCTATACTGGTTATAGTTATATAGTCACAGATTCAAGTCRGATCTCATAAAGTTTGACTTATTTTGGTTCTCTCCACATCTTCTCWAGATGATTACATAGTCCTCTAGATACATGATCCTTACACAAGCCTGATAGTGTTTGAGATTGTATGGCATACGCTGAGTATGCRTCTTCCTTTAGAACTAATTATTTAAAGTTGACTTCCAGCATTTCTTCATACATATAGTTGGGGGCCAAAGGACATAGTCCCCCCTTAGTGTTAGGAGATGCTAGATAAAGTGAAGCTGAAAAAAACGTGCTGTGATGACTGCTGTAATTGCTGACACATTCCTGTGGTATATTTGATCATTAGAACAGCTAACTTAAAACAATATTTCTTTTATAGAAAGGAAGTTGGTAATCGAGTTGTTATGCTTCTCTGCTTTGCATTTTCAGTTTAAATATTCAGCTGGCACCAAGTGTATGGTTATTGCTTACCAGAGCACGTTGATGCAAATTTTCATATAGTTGATGCATATTTTCATAGTTGTTGAATGCTATTTAACCACTTAATTGCTGCAGATTTTCATGAATGGGCCTTTTGGATTTTAGTCATGAGTGTGGGTCATTTGGAAATGTTGTAATCTCTAAATGCTCTATGATTAAAATGGCTGTGACACAGATTTAAATTTGGTCAAATCTATTCCCAAACCACAGTGACCAAAATGAATTGGTTATAAAAACCATAAAAGGAAATACATTATGTAAAGTACAAATCTAGCTCTGAAGTATAAGAGACTAAGTGGAGTCTCGCCAAAACAACCCATTTTACTGGCTGRGTATGAGCTAAACCTGTATTATTGATGAGTTTCAAGTGTTTATAGCTGGAGTGTAAAATGATATCGGGAAACTGTAGTCCTAAGCAAGTCCTGCCTTGTCCCTCTAAACCAATACCCCAGGTTGTTCCCATGTGGCCCTTGACACTCCTTGTTGGCTCAGGCTACTGGCCCACTCTGCTCCAAAATATTTCAGTCTCAYAGCCTGACCAGTGCATGATCCCTGGCCTGAATCCCAGTTTTTTCTCTCTGAACTGCTCTACTTGCTCAGACTGCCCTACCCTTTACCACCCTTCCTTGACTTATTTGGACACCTGGGAATGAACACAATGCATTCATAGCTGTTTAAGYGATGGAAATGAAAAGGAGAAAAGACAGAAGAGGAAAGAGCACCTTTCTTCTGGTAAACACTGTCTTTCTAGTATAAAGGTTCTTCTCATAAAAGCTTCATGTTGCTTTCTATCCTCTGTGAAACCCACACTGTGAAGAAGACTCTGCACCAAGGAAATACAGAATGTGGGCTTCATTGTGTTGGGATTCATCTGATCTCACTTCAGCTTAGGGGTCTTGTTCAAGCTGGCCATCTCTGCTCCCTCTGACAGAGTGATATTGGCACCTCAAGAAAGTAATTCAGTACCCCAACTGCCTTCTTTAAGATGGCATGAATTGCTCTTTGGGAGTGCCTCTTTCTCTCYATTGACAATAGAGGTTACCTCGACAATTAACTTAGAGCAGATGTTACCTTTTTTGTGTGTGTGTCTTAGCTAGGTCAGCTTGTTCTTGACTTCAAAGAAGCATTATGGTAGTTCTTACGAAATGTGTGRGACAATAGAGAGCTATATTTCCAAAACCAGGATATTGCAAAGCCATTTACTTATTATGACAGTATTATTCTTCAGCGTGCTCCAAAAGTTAGGAAGTTAACCTGAATGAAATCCTTTTGGGTGAGTTGATCCTACGGTGTCCGTGTAGTAATGACCACTGGCTTATTTATTATTAAAATGGAAAATAAATATCACAAAGCACTGCTGAAAAATGCCCAAACAACTAATGCAGTTTTAAGTTGCTTGGACAAGTCAATTAAACTTTGAATCCTGTATACCTGATTTAAGATAATTTAAATCTTAGAAAACTATTAATGTCAATAAATCCTCCACTAAAACAGAGGCATGCTCATAAAAGTCATCTTCCATGTACTGGAACTTAGGTCAGCAGTGACTCATTCTGCTCCCTTGTCTTTGTGAACGAAATTCATCTGCCTGCAGTGAAACACCAAGACTACATACTGCACAGATTTCTTATGAGGTCTCAGGTCTTACTTTTAATATTGCTTTAGAAGGGTTTGTAAACCAGTCTCAACCAGTTTGTAAACCAGTCCCAAATTTGATGGGATACAATTCTGCCATGAATTAACATAGAAATATTAGCTAAATAATTCTAGGCTGATCATCTAACCTCCTTTCCTGGTTTACAACAACAACAACAACAACAAAATCACGGGGAGAGTCATCTCACCCTGAAAGTGGCATATAAAATAAATGAGCAAAAACAACTTTAGAATGTCTATTTCTCTTCACCAAAGGAGTTGAGAGTTCTTAATTAGAATTAATTGTGATTAATTTTGTGAGTAATTTTGTGAACTTAATGTCAGAAAAGATGCATAAGACACTCCTCTTTTCAGGTTGGAAGAACAGAAATCTGGCAAAATAAACATCTGGCTGGGCAACTGAAAGCTATCTTGCTGGGATATCTGTGTCCATAAATATGCACCTCTGCTTGCTTTACCTTTTATTTGAGATCTATTTTTAGTTTTACTTGTTCTTAGAAATTCTTCATTCTGCTAAACTCTCAACTGGATTGGCAGCTCAACAAGAATGACAATGAAAAAGCTACAACATGGATTTCTTGAAGCTCCAGTTTTGGTTTTTAGAGACTGTTACAAGACTATTGCATTGCTTTTTCAGCAAGGCTTCGAAAGAGTAAYCCAGTAACACAACTGTTTAAGGTTTAATTGGTAAACAGAACAATTACCACATGGTGTGAATGCCTCAAGTTCAGCCTCTAAGAATTCTTTGAGTTCAAAATGCATTGCGCCAACAAATGGCCTTATAATTTAATGTAAGCAAAGCTTTTTATTGGCACCATTTTTTTCTATATTCACCATGGGGGGAAGAAAAAGGGAAGTATGGAGTATATTCTCCCTTCTCTAGGTCTCAGATGTTGTTTGTTTTGCAACACAATATTTATTTTAGCTTGATATTTCTTTTTAAAATGTCTTTACTGGACTGGAGTGCTACATTTTTAAGTCTCCCAGGGAAACTTTAACAAGTTATGAATAAGCAGGGAGTGGGATTTCAATGTAATTCAGGAATGAGAACTAAGCAAAGAGAAGAATATTCAACCTTTTCATGGAAAGATTGAGTATTCTTTTCAAAGTCATATATCAAAAACCCACATACAATGGAAACATTCTCTCTCCCTAGAACATAAAAGAAGAGGGAACTGCCTGTTATGTGTTCTGAAATGATCCYTTTTCATTACAGCTTCAGATTTTTTCTCTCTGGGGATTGCTGACTTCAAACCATGAAGAAAAGGAGAAACGACATCATACTACTTCCATTAAGAGCAGCCATGCGTAACCTATATTTTTCCTTTTCTCTTTTTTCCTATTTCTYAATAATATTTGCATTCTAAAAAAAATTATTCCCCTTTTTTGATGCTCTGAGGTTAAGCAAATGAGGTTGCTGCCGACAATGTTGTTCGTACCACTTGTGTCTGCCTTGTTTTAAGCCAGCAGCAGAGAAGCTGCTACGCCTGTGTGAAATTCATTAGAAAAGAAAACATTCCATCTTTCTTCATTTGGACCAAACCTTCTTGTTTGCCATAATTAAGCTTTAAGAGAACCATTTACACAATACGAATATAAAAGTCTTTCAGTCTTGTAAATGCATAAGTTAAATTGGCCCTTTTTTGATGATCTCATGTACAGTATGTCCAGCAAACTTATGCAAAAGAGAAAGTAGAAAACAAGCAAGAAAAAATGGTTCAGAGACAGTAGAATAAATATGGAGAAAAGGGAATAGGTATTATAAGGCAAAGGTTTCATCTGCCTGTTAATGAGGTAAGTAAAAATAAAATGATCAAAGAGCAGTCAGTACAGCATAAGGTGTACAAAAAGAAAGAGCAGCTTAGTCCCAGAGAGGATTCTTTCCAGATTTAGCAAGACTGAAGTAAGAAGTCAACTTTGGACTTTTCATTATTAGAAATAGAAGATTAATTTAGAGAGATTTTAGAGAAGAGAGAAAGAAATGAATGTGAGACATAAAAAATAATATATGAAATTATTATTTAATTAAATTCTAATAAATGAAAGAGAAAGCAACATTCATCATTCACATATTGTTCTTTAKATGTTTGAAATAGTGGGCAGTCATTATCAAATAAACTCTCATATAAAGCAGATAGATTTTTAAAATTCCCATTTTATGTATTGTGAACCTAAAGCAGAAWTGTAGAATGACTTGATTAGGGACCRCAGAGTGAATTAATGACTATAGCCAAATCACAGCAATTGCAGGAGCTGTGATTCTTCTTGAATTTTTGGAACTTGTGAGCTATCATAGAAGAAAAGATAATGTGACAAAATGATAAAATGATAAAAAGTCATTAAAAGGTTGTATGAAAGATTTTGTAATTTTTAAATAAAAGATAATAGGAGAATATTCGGACTGTGATACCTGGAGGCCTGAACTGTTTTCCCAAAGCATATATTATGAGTCTTGTTGCTGCAGTTACTTATACCTAGACTGGACAAAGCACTGTGCCTTGCAAGGCGGTCGAATGACAAGATGGAATTCTTCCAACTCTATGTACCCTAACAAGACTGCACTAATAATATCAACAGTGATTCACAAATTAAACACAGAATTAGCAAACATGTTTCRTTGACCATGCTGTTTGATGGAATTTGCTGTAAACTTCAAATTATTGATCCTTGTGACAGCTACATAACACACTTCTATAGGCATGTAGTGTTAGCAAGAATCCATGAAAGAGATCTATTTACATGGCTGGAATTGCAGTGAACATCTTGAGAAACTGTCTTGAAATTGTTAAAAAAAAGTCCTTTCCTCCTGAAGTGAAGACTGTAAAACTTGCTATGGGTTTGAAAATAAAAGGTACCCTGAAGAGGTTCATTGTTACTATCAATATAAAGAAAGTGGTATTGGTAATACAATGCGGTTGAACAGGATATATGATTGCTATTGTCTCATATTGCTCCCTAAAATAACAGCAGAGTATAAGAGCACTTATTTTTATTGTCTTTTCTGGAATTTAGGAGCACAACACTGAATCCAGAAAACATTTTTGTTTCTTTTTGGTGCCCCCTAAGACTAAGGCATGAATATATTCTTTCTTCATTTTTGATTCGTTCTCATGTCTATACTGGTTTTTAATATGTTTTCAAAAGTGTCTGCTATGGGAAATGATGCGGATGTCCAGAATGCTTCAAGTGATGTTAGATTCTTTCTTTAATTTATTCAAGTTGTGTTCTGTTTTACTCTCATCCTTTAAGTGTGACTTATGATCTTTTCCCGCTGCAAGTCATCTGCAAAACGGATTAATATGCTTTCTTCCAACTCATTCCTGAAATTATTGTACACAAAACCCCCCAGAAGGCACCTTCTCACAATTAACACTGGAGGACTTTCGAAGACATTTCTTCCCATTCCCATAGCTTCAGACTGTGACATCAAAAAGTTGAGATTAAGATCGGAGTCTGAATGAGCAGGAAGGACATATGTTCTTAGGGCAAAAGATCTCACACACAGAGATATTTTCAGTAAATGGCAGATTTTAAAAGCTCAGCAAAAGCCTGGGCTTTAAATTGGCTTATTTTAAATGCTGTTCATTTCTCCTCCATTTTTAAAACAACATTTGGTCCTAATAAAAATAGAAAACTGACAGCTTGAGACCCCATTGGACCTTGCGTAGGTCTGCAGAAGGCACCTCTAACTCATGCAAAAGTTTTGCCAGTGCACCATGCATGATGTTCTCACCATTTCTTTTGAGGAACTAACATGACTTGATCCCTGCCACAGGCAGTTTCATAATGACATGAAATGATCTGGGGCTCAGACAACTCTTAGATGAGCAAGGGCAGCCGCTTCCTGTTGGCAGCCTCCTTCCTTTCTGTTTCTGGGGGAAGAACAACCGCGGAGGGGCAGAGAGGCAGAGAAGTGATAGAAGATTTTCCCTAARGGAAGGCAATTCTGACCTCGAATGCAGGCTGCCTTTTGTCATTACAAAAGGAAAGATGGTAAGAGAGACATTCAGGAGGTTTTCACCTGTCCATAGATTTTTACTTTCCAGGGCTGGGGAGGAGCCAGGGAGGTGAAATGCAGGCTGAATTCCCTCCAGTTGTGGCTGTGGGGTGACATCCAGACCTTTTGAGGTCCACCAGGGCACAGGATAAAGTGTCCTGCCCCTATTCTGAAGTCCCTGCTTTATGGAGATCCTGGTCCACTCTTGGGTAGATAGCACTGAAGCAAGGAGAAAAGCACATGTCCTTGTTACTGGTGCGGTTCTTATCTTTTCTTTACGGCTTTGGATACTACCCTGACCATAGCCAGGCTTCGAGGTCATGCCTGAGCAGCTTGTGCTCAAAGTCAGCCACAAACAGTAAATTTTAATAAGAAAGTGAACAATATGAGTCATGATTAGTAAATAATGAACCCTAATATTCCTTCACTTTTGTAAATTCTAACAGTATATTAATTATGATATTTAACTTGATGTCAGTGTAAAAATACACTCCATGTAGACTGTAGGGATAGATTATTTTAGTAATACAGAGTAGCATGGATTAGTTTAAAAGGTTGTGTTAGTGTTTGGATACTGGAAATGTCTTTTTAGTTACGTAACACATATCTTGGTTTTGGAGGCCTTTGTTTTGGGATTTTGCCCTGTTGTTATCTACTTAAATCAGGCATAACTTTAATGAAACACAAGTGTGTGAGAGTATAAATTCGGGCTCCTATTTTGAGAGTTAGAACTATAAAAACACCTTTTTTATTAATCCAGAATTCTAAAATGAATCCCTTCGGTCTCCTGAAGCCAGTGCTTCCTGGGCATTTTCCTCCATGATGCAACATTGTCCAATAAAAAAAGTAGCTACATGAGTTGCCAGACTCGTTTGAGTATTCATTATTTCCAGGGTCAACAAAGAAAAAGTTTCATGACAACAAGAGCAGCAAAGCAATTTAACTCACTCACATCATTAGGAAAGAGCTGCTCTTCTAGTCCCACTATGTCAAATGTAAATTTCACTGTTTCAAATCGCAGCTAGCTCTGAATAAAGCCACAAGGGAGTGGAACGAGCATTTGTAATGGAAAGGTAAATGTATGCTTTTTTTTCTCACTTAGAAGAATTTCTATTTTCTAGATTAAAGGTAGATAACATGGACTTTTAAGTTTTTTTTTTTCTTTTTTAAGGATTATATTTGCACTACCTACATAGAATATCATTATTTTATTAACTCACCTGGCTCTTTTTGCATGAACTCCAACACATCCTGACCCTCTTTATACTAAACAAAATAGTTTTTAGACTATATCTTCTAAATAACATGAAACTTTTAAAATGATCAGACAAGAATGTTCACCTCTTAAAATAATACCATTAAATAACCAGCTTAAACATTTAATTCTCTTTCTAGTTGCATTCAAATGGAACAATTGACTTGATCCAAGTATTTTTTAATACTTAGAAAGGAAAGCTATCTTAAGACAAAGAAAATACTTTAATTCTGTGGTCTGATCATATATTGTCTGGAGATCTGAAAATATCATTCTAACATTTCCCCTGAAAGGGATTCACTCATACAAAAAAAAAAAAAAAAAAAAAAAAAGGAAGAAGAAAAAGAAAGGAAGCGGGAAGGTCGTGGGGCAATGCTTATTTTTTGTGACCCTACAAGCACAGGCTAGCATTGGTTTACTGAGACAGATGATACTTCATCACATGAAGAAACATCTTTAAGAAATTAGAAACATCCTAGTGGCTTAGTATGAACATTCCATTTATATTTGAATGAATTAAACAATGCTTTTTCTTGAGAGGCAAAATGAAACTTGCCTCCTCCCAGTCCTCTGATGTTTAATTTTAAAGTTTTCCAACCGCATATGGTTGATGTACTTAGGACTGCTGGAGCAATGAAACCAAGAATAAGCAATTAGCACTATGATTCCATAAACATTAGGAGACATAAGAGCCCATTGTAAGAGCTATTGATTGACCCAAAAATCAATTTCTTGAATATATTCATTTACTAGTTAAAAAGAAAATGATTTAATTGATTACAGCAGCCTTCGTTATATCATTGTGGAGGAGTGGAGATGGCAATTATTATATAAGTAGAAAGAAGGTAGAGTACAAAGGTTAAAGTAAGACAGCGTACAGATATATGAAAGAGAAAAATTTGTTGTATACAGGTTTACTACAGTCTGGAAGAATGGAAATACATGGTTGTATTCCTAGTAGCATTTTCTCCTGGAAGAAGGAATGGCAAGGAGATTGTTTGAGGATAGTCGTGAACCAGGTATATTGATGTCAAAGAAGCTTGGGAGTGCAAAAATGGAAGGAAGATGGAAATAATAAGTTAATTCCCATGCTGCTTCTACAAAGTAAGGGGCTGGTAGCAGGACAGGAGTTAAGAAAGACATAGTGCTGCTTGACGTCACACTGGATGCCATTTTTTTCTCCTCCCAAGATTTACAGAAAAGCCAGGAAAAAATGAAATTGATAGGGCATTGGTAGCATCCTTTTCAAAATTGAAATTTTTCCTTAAAGACTAAGCATCATCTTTTCTTTCTTCAGCTTGGAAAGTTCACAGAAATCTCTGTCAAAAAACCCTCAAACTTTCTAGTTTTCTTACTTTAGCTTGTAGGTATTTCAGAGATGTTGATCTGTGGAGGAGACATATAAAAGAACTGAATAACGCTTAGGTCAAAAGTTGAATACAGAGTGAGCCAAAAGTGAATTAAATGTATTAGCACTTAATTTGCATTCTGTGGGCAGAGGGATAGTAAGCACGTAAAATTAATAGAAGAGAGAGGAGATACAGTCCCTTAACAAACAATGTGGTCTCACTGCAGTGTTCTGGCACTTTAAAGTCTAGAGAGTGAGGCTTCAAGAGGCCATTAAAAATGAGAAACACAGTCACTAACACAGGGCATAATTATGACTTGGTTATGAAGGATTGTTACAAGGACAGGTTATGGTAACATTTCAGAGAAAGTAGTAGAAATCCAGATAAGGAAAAAGAAATGTCTCTGTCCAAGGATGATCAAAGATTTGTAGTTTCAGAAGTAAAGTTCAGACAGGAAATACAGAGAGTGGAAATAATGTCACTGAGATGGAGCATTTTACTGACAGCACTCTATTCAGAAAAATATAGTGCATGCAGAAGCCAAAGAGCATAGTCCTGGCAGAAAAGGAGGATATAGAGATATCAGAGAGGTATTTCTCTGATCAGAGAGGAATCTGCAGCTGTTCATAAGTAATCCTAATAGTGTGTTCAGCATGCAATGTGCACATTTCTTTCCTGGTTTGACTCATACCTCTTTGGAAGCATTTTCATTCCTAGTAAAGGCTTTACATCTTCTCCCTGTCTTTTCCTTTTGTGTGTGTGCAAGATTCTTATTTCCTCTCTTTCTCAAGGGTGATTCATGGCTAATTGCAGCCCCGGTCATCCTTCGCACACAGAAGAAACTCAATTTTATACTAGCATTTAATCATCTGTTTTTCATCTGCAGTGCTTACTCACAGAAGCAAATCTCCTGAAGTGCATGCCAACAAGTCCAAAAGTATGATTTATAGTTGCACTTTGTCTATGGAGAGACATATGTACAAAGCATGAAATGCACTCATACACATTTTATAGACAGCACTGACAAATACCACTAAGAGCAAGGTAGATGAATAGAAGACAATAGCTTTTCTACTATTGTTACTTTCCTTTGTACAGCCTAGACTTTAATATAAGATTAAAAATATATATATATAATGGCAGCTTTGCAGTATATTCATCAACATTAAAAGATGTTTTGAATTTTTCATTGGCATACCTTTGGGCATTAAAAAGAAATATTAGAGGGTAATACTTGTGCACAAGCTCTTTTTAGAAATTTTGAATTTTCAAAATTAAAAAATTATCAGCTTTACATACAGTTAAAATATTAATAGTTTGAACATATATTCCTACTCTTGTGACTGTTGCAAGCTGTTTTCCAGTTGTAATAACTGATCTGAAAAAAAAACTTCCATGAAAATTATGTGCAAAAATAAACCAGAAATTATTTCAATTAAAATTTTCAGTAGTAAACATTGGTTTTGTAACATAAAAAGAAAATATTCTCTCTCCAAAATAATAATTTTGTCCTAAAAGTATCTTATTCTTGATTTTTTTCGAATTACCAAATATTTTTGTCCTAACTATATAAGGTTTGCATCTGTTTTTATTTTACAAAAATTTCCACGTTTTTGAGGACAGCATGTAAATTTTTTAAACAAAATGTATGCTTAGAATTCAATTTTCATTTAAAAGATGCTGATGGGAAATTTTCAGCTGCCATATCACTTCTAGCTTGCCTATTGACATGAAGGCTGAAATATTTTTTAAACTGTGCTCTCCATCCAAGTATTTGCCAGTATTTTGTTTTATTTTTCAGCCTAACAGAATTGGAACCATCAAGTGATTTTTTCTTACTTTTCTTCTTTTTTTATTCTATCCCAGTGTGGTCACTTCATAGTGTATAGTTCTTCCTTCCTACAACATTTTTACATTATTTTTCTGACTCTAGCAACTTCCCATCTTTGAAATCTCTTCACATAATTTAGTCCTGGCATAGCAGTCCTAAAGACTTGACTCTCCTTTTGTACTCATGTTTATCACATCCAAAACCCATTCTCAACTCTACTGACAATGTTTCCACCAGACCACATGGGAGAACACTAAATATGCTTCATAAATTCCATCACTTAAGCATCAAAGAACCTATACCAGCCCTACTGGCATCGCAAGCCATATTACATCTTTTGTAGATTGATACACATCTGCGGGAGGCAAGATCTTTCTCATATTTCTTTAAAACTGTGGCTTAAAACTTAAAAAAGATGAATTAACATTTTAATACAAACACGAGAACATCGTTTACTTGTGAAAATCCACTGAAGTCATCCAGAATAGCCTACTCCAAACAGAAGTATACCACATAAAACACACCTCCCTCTGTGGCTACAACTCTCTCTGTTTCTTGTATACAGATGTTAGTACGGACAGTATGGGGAACAACTCGTGTTGTGCTCTGATGACTACTCTGATAACAGCCTCTGCTCTCTCTCTCTCTCTCGGCACTCAGCTCAACCTTCTACTCCACTGTCAGTTTACAGTATAAATTACACAGAAACTTGAAACTTCCAGAAGGGTGCTAGGGGACAGCAGAGACTTAGCTATGTTTGCAGAAAAAAACATACCTAGGTATGTTTACCTAGGTTTAGTCACCTAACTCCAGGATCTCACTGTTGCAGTAGCAGATACAGGACTGGATGAAGCTGGACAGCCAGGGGAGAGAAGGATTTGCCAAGGTGTGATGTCAACTATGTGCTGCAGGTTTTCCCAAACTAGGCTTCCCCTCCCCCCAACTACATCTCGATTTTCCCACTTTTGGATGCACTGAGCAAGGAACAACCTAAAGTTAACATGATAACCTTACCTGTAACTACATCTAGAGCAAAACAGATTGAGGGAATGTTTTTTGACTTGGAACAGCCATTGGGTGAAATAAAGTCTTTGGAGCAGGAACCAGCAGGTATCTGATTTCCCTGATTGCTCTTTTTTCTGTCCCAATGAACCCAGCACCAAAAGGAGAGGCAGAAAGAGCCTATCTCATACTGATCCAAAGCCTGGCGGTAGGCACAGTCTCATGAGAAATGGGGATTTGAAAATAAAAAGTCAAGACCAGGTCTTCTGTATTTTAAGTGTTCTAGGATTATTAAATTATGATTTAAAAGGGATGGATACTCTGTACTAGCTGCTTTCTTTAAACAAGCAAACCATCCAAAAAATGCTGTAGGTAGCTGGTTGATCATAGAGTTTGGAGGATGCTCCAGGAACACCTTTTGAGTTGAGCATCTTTAAGGACCTAGGCAGAAGAAAGATAATTGTCTGGATCCTGCTCAGGCTTAGGTGTGGATGAGAAATCAGTTGCTCAGTTCTGTTACAGTCACCATATTTTTGTTCTTGTACTATTCATTAGTTTAGATGCCACCAATTCCAAAAGGCCAGGGCAGTTCCTATACAATTAGAGGAAAAATATGTTTTTCACTTTCAGAAAAGTTTCCCTCCCAGCTCTCAATTTCCTGGTCAGGCTCTTTTTGAGGCAAGTGGTGAAATTGGCTTTTGTGAATAAGAATCATACATGCGATCCAGATTCTTCGGATAAGGCACCCTCATTCACGTTGTTCACATGTTGACCAATACTTTGTTGCTAGGGAATTAACACTGAAGCAGTGAGCACGTCTCTATTAAAAATCCCCTCCGAAGGTTGAAGGGAGTGGAGGGCAGAAGGACCAGATGGTTCTGCTCATTCCTGGCAACTAGCGATTGCTCCACGCAGAACCGACTAGCGGCCGGCTTGCAGACAGGCTAGAAGAGTTGTGGGTTGTTTTTTTCTTTCTTTTTTTTTTCTTTTTTTCTTTTTTTGCATTATGTCTTTTTGAGAAATATATCTGAGGTTGTGGAGTTTTTTTATTTTTTTTAAAAGCAACACATTCAGCCCCTCAAAATATTTCGAAGCAGAATGGGATGCAGCAGCGCTACAAGGAATTGCTCAGGGGCAGCGAGCGCGCTGAAGCCCAGATGTGGGAGCGGTAGGAGTAGGAAGCCAACCGCTGCTGCAGCTCGCAGCCGCCGAGGACCGCTGCCCACTCCTTGACCTTTGCTGGTTATTTTTCACGTTACGCACTTTTCAGCGCCCATTTGTTTATTTGGACAGCCKCACATTTTCTGTGAGCGAATGTTGTCGTGGGAATGGGAACATGAGAGCACATTGATGTCAGAAAAAAAATGCATCCGGCTTTTTTTATTTTTTTTCTTTTTTAAGAAAAAGGTAAAAAAAAAAATTAGTCAGGCGTACCTGTTTTTGTTCCACTTTATTTTCATTTTTCCTTGCCCGGGGGGGGGGGGGGGGGGAGGGGGAGGCGAAGGGAGCGGAGCGACGGGGCAGTTGTTGGCCAAACACCGACTTTTTTCCTCTCGCCTGCTTGTGCGCATCCAGCTTCCTGTCCTTGCGCCTCGATTATTTTATCCTGTCAGGAGACGGCCGGTTTGGCAGCGCTGTGGGCGGCGGCGGCGGCGGCAGCGCCCGGGCGAGCGAGCCGCAACCGGAGCTGCCTCGGGGTTACCGGTGGCAGCTCAAAGGTCCTGTGAAAAGGGGCCGGRCGGGCTCAGCTGGCGCCCCTCCAGCGCCGGCCGCCGCTCGCAGGCCTTTTCTCAGGCTCGCCGCTTCCACCGGGGCCYGGCCGAGGTTGCCGCGCTGGCGGCGGGCAGCGGAGCGGCGGCCCGGCCCGGCCCGGCCCGGCGGCTGCTCCGTGTCGCCTGCYGTCCGCGTTTCACGGTCGGGTTTCACAGCCCACGTATCTCAGCCTCCGTGCGCCTCTGGAACGGAGCCGGGATTGACTCGGGGAAAACGAATAAGGGCTTTTAAAGACGCGTTTGTTTATGGGCAGGCTTTCATGCGTGCATCTGACAGCGCTCCGCGTAAAATGTAATTAAAACAAGCATCACGCTGAATGCGATGCRGAAAACAAAAATGTCCTTAAACACAGCTTAACTGCCAGCAGCTCCGCATACTTCATTCCCCTGGGGAAGGCGCTGCAGAGACATGAGTTATGCGACTACAAAAGCCACAAGAAGCGAGTAGTTTGTAGGGGGAATAACTGACCCGTGACAAGAGCTTCGTACAAGCGACGCTGCCCAGGCYGCCCCGCTCCCGCGCGCCGTCGCCCACGTTTGGGCCCCCCGGGAGGGAGCAACCCCTCCGCTCCGTGTCCCCAGCGCGTTGCTTAACCTCTCCGYGAGCCTGACTAGCGCCTGTAAAAAACGCCATGGGAGCCTGACCGCCTGCCAGGACCGCCCGCCGGTTCCTTCCCGCCRTTCAGGCCGCAGCAGGGAGGCCGCGGGGTGGCGGAGGCCCGGCCTCCCCGGGGCGCACGGCCGCCGCGGCTGCGTTACTCCGCCGGGGCGCGTGGAGCTGCAGATGACCTCAGCCTGCGCAGTTTTGTCTTCTTTCCTCCCGATCGTCTTCGCATTTGCCAAGGCAGGAGAGCATCTTTGGGGAAAGTAAACACTAGATTGCCGTCAGGCCATGCAGCTGCGATTTTTTTTTTTTTTTTTTTTTTTTTACCTATGGACATTTCAGCTCTACCATGACCTTTTGAAGACTTTTGGCAGCATTCTTTCCCGTAGACGTACCAGGGCAAGAGCATTCCTCATGGGGGTTTCAAATGAGACTTTAYTTTAAATACCTCTGGAACGTAATATATCAATCTAATACTGTCCATGGTTTTCCCACATTCTTCACAGCAACTTTCAACCTCTTTTCACTCTTAGCATCTTATTTTCTCTATATTATTAGCTTCGATTCTCTCTTTATTCTCTGAATAATTTTTTTAGAGAAAGATCCTCAAATTCATTTTCTCAGAGCTGTTGTTCTGAATCTGAAGCAGGATTATGCAAATACTGTGGTGAACTGAGGAATCAAATTTTATTTATGAACAAAAGAATGAATGTTATCTATTTTTCTTTCTCTTTTATTCTTTTCAACATATGTAGCACGATAGCTGTATATCACAAATGTGTCTGTCCCTATTTTTTTCTTTTCTCTCTCATTCAATTTGCAAAGGAGAAKGAAGTTCAATTATAGGTCCTGTTGCCACTGAAGACAGTACTAAAAATCCAAATGAACATGAATGGAGACAGAGTGAAGCTCTGTAGAATGCTAATATATAGAGAGCAAAAACTGTGCTTGAGAAAATCTGGTTGAATGTGCAAAAATCAAAGCCCCAAAGTGATTTATTTATTAGCATCATTTACTGAACATCAAACATTTATTGTCAGAAATTCTAGATGCTTTACTTGCATTATTTTAATTACAGTGCTGTAACTCATGCCTTTCGTAAAATGAAAATTGCATATAGAAGAATGATCTATATTCTCACTATTTCACTATAAGTGTGTTTTGCAAGAGGTTGGATTCAAGCCTTAGTTGCTTTTTTTTCCTTATTCTGAGTCACTGAATTTATTTTTAAGTTTGTGTATATTGTGGATAAGTCTTCTAGTTTAGATGGGTACCCTTTCTACTCTGCATGCATCTAAATAGACAAAGAAAAACCACAGAGATCAGAAAATCAAACCAACTCCAATCTATGTAGTACAAACATATATGCTTTAAATGTGAGGGTTTTGTCTCTAACTTCAGCTTCCAACACACCCTGAGAGAACAGGTATCAAGTATGAAAATGAAGAGTCAACCACGGAGCAGAGTTTTCTCTGTTGAATTCACTGAAATTTCAACATTGATTTTACAAGAGACATATTTGAACCATCATTTCCCCCAGTGCTCTGGGTCTACYTTTGTCACCTATTCCAAATTATATGCAGTCCTGTGGGGTTTTCATGAGGGAATAGACTGTGACTGGGTCAAGTTTAAGTAATGCATTTATTAATCTCAGCCTCCTCTAATGTAGGCAAACCCACAAAGCTCATAAAAAATGAGTAGACTGTGTGTGTGCGTGTGCTTRTGTATATATGAATACCAGTAGTCAAAAGTACTGGGACACTACCCAGGTGTTACCTGCTTATATGCATGAGTGGGCATGAGGGGGAAAGGCATAAAGTAGTTGTACTACAGTACAGCTGAGAGGGACAGAAGAGTATTCAGATTGCTGTAGAGAACAGACGTCCCCTTTCAGCCTACTATGTTTGAGGAACTTTCTAGAAAATTTTACCTTTTTCTACATAGCAGTTTGATGGTATGGACAGAGAAGACCAAGGATAGAAGGGGATTTGCAAACAAATACAGGATGTCAGACATTCTTTACAACCTTTGCAGGTATGAGTTTATCTCCTGGGAGACCTGGCACTCCACCACACTTTAAGGTGAACTTGGTCTCCCAAGCAGACAGGTTGTGAACAGCATGAAAACCACAGGCGCAAAAACTCAAACTGCTGTATAAATGGGCTTTGCCATCATGAAATTGCTCATTTGCACATACCTAAATGCAGATTGTGAAAATTATATTTTGTCTCTCCAGGCTAAAAAATATATATTTCTTGTTCTTTACTGATCACCAGATATCTCAGTTCTGTCCAAATGCATGACTGTGTTTTCCCATGCACTGGGAGGAAGCGGAGTGTCTCATTGCCCTACAGCTGTGACTCTCCCCACAGTGAATAGGTGATGACAGATGGGACATTGGTTTTGGAATTCACATGATTTCTAAAATCCCATGTGTTTGTTGGTGGGCATGGCACTGTTTATTCACATCATTTTACCCCCAGACTTTTTGTTCTGCTGGTTTATCTTAGGGCAGATAAAGACAATTACTATGTGGGTGTATATGCATATGTGTATATATACATTTGAAAAAGCTTAGATATTTCCTGCTCTTTTTCCATTCCTGCCTCCCAGTATAGTCCAGCCCAGCCCACCCCAGGGAAACACTTTTCATGCTGAGGGCATACATTGTGTGGGTACTGGCAATTGCTCATGGGTCACACTAGGAGGGAGGCAGCAGCTGAGTCAGAAACACTGTGGTAGTGCTGGGCTGGGGCAGTCAGCAAAGAAACAGCAGAGAGACATTTCTTCTACTTCTGGCTGCTAATGAGCTTTCTGGTGGCAACGCCGTTCTCATCAGGCCTATTTGTTTTTACAGGCTGCCCTTTGTTGACTTTAGGCTTGTTTTCCTTGCCGTGCAATACAAATATTCTCAGGCGTTAAGCTTTCCTTGCCCTGGCTGTCTTCTTTTCATCTGGGACCATGTAGGAGCTAAATTTAAACTTGATTGATAGCGTTTAATCCAGAGAGGGTCAGGATGCTATTTTCCTGTTAAATGTTCTCTGGTCTGCTTCTTCTGTTTACAGTCATGTCTCTAAATACTGTAGTCAGTCCTACTTCCCAATGAAAACCCTGCTGCTTGCCTTGCCACAGTGGTTTAGATGCTCTTAATTACATGGAGCCTCATCGCTCTCTGTCTGCTCCTTGATGGAAAAGAACAACAGCTATGGGTCTTAAAACCAGATGATGCCATGACTTACATAGTCCCTCCATTATAATAGATAGCAGGCCTTGAATTCCACCATTGTGAACCACTAAACATGTCAATAYGAAAGAAGTCCTGCTTGTGTTTTTKCTATCCTGGCAGTTCTTGAGAAACATCTTCCTTGAGTAACCACATGTTCAGCATAACCATATGAGTTATTTTTTATAGCTCTGGAGACAGCAATCTTACTGTCTGTCTCAGTACTGGATGTAAGTAAAAGATTTCTCTCTGCCAGATGTCTGTGCAACCTTATACACGTTATCTGCATTTATTTTGAGCATGAGAACTCTTGTTGATGTCAACTAACTATATACATGAGGTTTTACTGACTTTACCTGGGACAGTGACCTTATACCATCATTGTCTATATGGTAGAATTTTGACTTTCTTAGCAATAGAAGCAAAGAGATGGAGGGGTTTAAGGCCAGGGAAAAAAATGTGGGACATTTTGACTTAATACTTTGCACATTTTGACTTTTTTTTGGACAGTGTACTCCCTTTTATTGAGGAGTTAGTCTTCTATTTTTAAAAATAATTCCTCTAGTAGTAATGAAATATGCACACACACAGCTATGCACAAGGTAAAGGAAGAAAAAACCTGAACAGCTCTGTGAAGCTGGAGTTCTTTTTAACAGTTAAAAAAAAAACTTTAGATTTGCCTCTGTAGTCATGCCTTATTCTTCATGATTTATCTCAGGTTTCTTAAAGTGCATTTCCTCACGGCAGTGGTCTACTGATGCATGTGTATATAGTTAACTAAACTAATCAGTGTTCTGTGATATAGTCCATTGGGGTTAGAAATTAGATTTTATGAGTTGTTGACAAATCTGTCGTAAAAATGCATGTCTTGTCTCTGACACTGCTCTCAAGTAGCTGGTACTTTCTATTCAGACATCCTGTAGGAAAAAATGTCATTAATATACAATATTTGGATATTAATAAAATTTATCATAGCRGAGAGCAAATTTCAGCCACTTTACAATCTAAAGTCTTGCCAGTTTCTAAAAAAATGATGCATTTTTAAGCTGCTGCTGCAAGAGCTAAAGTGTATGTTCCCCTGCATAGCAGAGCACGTATGTACGTATGCACTTTCATGCCCTCTACGCCTTGCAGAAGGAGAGAACRTTTAACCAAGCATGTATATTTCTTMAAGCATGCTACTGGAGATCGGTAATGTTTAGCTACTAGGAAATGAATGGCAGCAGACTGACTATGTGTAAAAAAAGATACTGAAAGTATACTCAACTGAAAGTGGAAAGTTTGGAAACGGGACATTATTCTCCTGAGAAAAACAAAAACAACAAAAAATTCCTCCMAAACCTAACCAGAAAACATGAGGAAAGTGGAGGGGAAGAACTAGGGGCTAGTACTTGTTGAAGACCCTGTGAACTATTTAAAAATGGAAAAAGGGAAAAGGATAGAAAAAGAAAAAGATAAGCAGATCTCTGCAGCTTACATATACAAGATGAGGGCTTCCTTTACCTAGTTTAGTCATATAAAAATTTGATGTCTATCATGGGTAGTGTTTTCATCTGTCTTTATCATCATGGGATACAGGAGTGGCCATAGGAATGGCTGTATCAGTTCAGAGCAAATGTCCCTCTTACTTGATCTTCTTTCTCCAACAGAGTCCATAAATGACTGATTCAGGATCAGTAAAAACAAGGCAGGCATATGTGCTTCTTCTTTCCTTAAGACCCCCCAGGCTTCCAAGTTTTTTCAGCTCAGAAGTCATCTTTTGGTGCCTGAGGTAGTGTATCTATTTAGTTACTTGTGTAACCACTAGTTCAGTGGTTCTTTCATCCAAGTACTTGTCYAGTCTGACTTTGAACCCAAGGAAATTGTTTTTCTTAGGTAAGAACAGCTATAAATTTACATTGCATACAGAATGATCTCCTTTTGTTTGCTCTGAACCTGCATCCTACTGGCTTCATGTGATGGTCCCTAGATCAAGTATTGGAAGAGACAGTGAAAGATTAATTCCTGACTATCATCTCAGGCTGCTTATGATTTTGTAGACCTCTATCATATCTCACTCAATTTTTTTTTCCAGGCTGAAGACTTCTAAATCACTCAGTTGTTCCCTCGTAGATGTTTCTTGTCTTTGCTTCTCTTTGTTGCCCTTCTCYGATTTGCATATATTATTTTCAAGACAAGGAACATGACATACTGATGAAAGTCATTTGTTCAACTTCTCTGAATGATCATCACTTAGTCCTACATATTCTTTATAGGGCATTTTGCTCCTCTTTGGTGTTCTAGAATAATATAGTCCTGGTTTTGATTCATTCATCTTTTTGTTTCTCATTCTTTTTTTTTGGCTTAATTACTTATGCTTTATATTTCCTATTCTAGAGCCTCTATTCCTTTATATCTTCTTTGTCTAAATGCAACTTCAGCTTTTTGAAGAGTGGCTTGTGTTTAATAAAYCTTATTTTGCCATTTAATCATATCAGTTTCTCTTTACCCTTTTTCTAGGCTTATCTAACAGGTGACAGGTTGACAGGTAAGGAACCAATACTAAGATTTCAGCATTGCATCCTGCAGTATTATCCCTGTCACATTCTTAGCTTTTAACAAGCCTCCTTTTCCTCCTTTTTCCCTTCCCTTCCCTTCCCTTCCCTTCCCTTCCCTTCCCTTCCCTTCCCTTCCCTTCCCTTCCCTTCCC
>NW_028185151.1:2230918-2254991 GCF_003343005.1 Rhea americana
GAAGCTGAGCATGACTGTGGTGGATTTTTTGATCTATGTTGTCCTGACAGATGTCAAATCTAAGCACATTACACTCTTGATACATGGAGAGGGCCAACAAGCCCCAGGGTGTTATTCTCCTGTCTTAGAACCAGACATGAAACTGCCTAACCTATCTTCTCTCTGACTAAAGAGAGATCCGTATGACTAGTTTAAATATTAGGCTGGATGGCTAATGGTTAGAGAGATATAGTTAGATTCATTTCACTGTCAATTAATACAGTGCTACTTTCTCAATCATCTTGGAAAAACAGCAGTGTTGGCTAAAGAAAGACATTATAACACATTACCAGCAGTAGAAGCATGTGAAATAAAGGCTTTGATGGAGACAGTGGTTACTAAAGATTAGCTACAGAAGTCATTTGACAGCAATAGTTGATTTATATCAACTTCAGTYGATACAAATATCTGGACCTATTGGTGTTAGGTCTATATTGCAGAAGATATTTGCCTGTAGTATTTAATATTTTTCTCCCTCTTTCTACCTTCCTTTTAGCTCTGTAGCTTTTCCCTCACCAACATCCTTTTTTAACATCCTGGATTTATTTGGATTATGAAAAAGTGTTTTAATGGTTTAGGAAAATTTAGTGAG
Source organism: Rhea americana (assembly GCF_003343005.1). Taxonomy (NCBI): domain Eukaryota; kingdom Metazoa; phylum Chordata; class Aves; order Rheiformes; family Rheidae; genus Rhea; species Rhea americana. Next base: position 2,231,550 of record NW_028185151.1, read on the forward strand.
GAATTACAGATTTCCTCAAATATATCCACCAGTAAGTGAGGAAGATGTTTGATAGGGATATTTCTTACTCTCCCTTCCTTTTTGCTTACTGGAATGATCAAGGCTGATATGTAACCCCAAGACTGCTATTGTCAGTAGAGGAGAGGGAGATGTGTAACTGGAGGTAGTGAAGGAGCGGTCATTACTTTGGCACAAATTTGCTCATAAACTGGGGTAAGCTAATCGTGAAACCTCACCCTTGATTTACAAATACTAATTATCTCTAATGTTACATTTATAATTAATGCTTTATTCTCATTTCTTTGTTTATGCCTCTCCCTGGGGGAATAATTCATATTTTTATTGTCTTTCTCTTTAGAGAAGAGGCTAGGAACTGAAGTTTTAAAAATGCATGAAATCTTAATAGTCCCTTCCTATCCTATTTTAAATCAGTTGGGGTAAATGACCCACGGTAATGTTACCTTAAATCTTAGTAAGTGTAATATGGCTGTGGCTAAAGCAAAATTTTCTAGCTCACCATTCTGAAKATCAGTGTTTCCTTTGTGCAAATTTCACAAGTGCAGAAGAAAATCCAAGTTTAGCATTGAAACTGAGTTGTACTCTGGCTTTGCAAATGTGCATTTCCAATAAAACAGTAACGGTGTGCAGAGGGGGTTCTAGCAATAAGCAGCAGAATTTTGATTACTGGGTTTCTACCAGATACGCTGGTCTATTCAGGGGAACATAAGGCAACTTTTTAAATGAATAATGTTTATAAGAAGCATCACAACACCTGTATAACAGTCTATGTATAACATAGATAAAAGTGGGAAATTCAAAATGAAGACTCAGACCATGATACTGCATGGGCTTTGCTTTTCCAGAACAACTTACGCAGAGCAAACTCCTTTGAACAGCTTGCCGATAGTCTGTCAGCCCTCCTGTCTTTCAGTTGGAGGCCTGTGTGCATTGGGTCACAAGTTCCTGCGCTTCCAGAACCTATTCTAATAAAAAGCAGTTGTGCGGGTGCTCCATAATTCACAGCTTTCAGACTGTCCCCTTCTGTCCTGCTTAATGACTCTATTTAACATGGGCTTTGCCCAATTCGGTATTGCATAAGAATTATTCTCCCCCTCCCTTATCACTAGTGGCAATGACTAACCTACTATCAGTTTCAATGTTGTGTGGCTAAATGCGAAGTTACTGCAGGTCCTCAACACAGCTAGTCATGAACAACAAATAAATTCCTCTGCTACTGTGTGTATCAGCCTCTTTTGAATTGTCATTTTGCCCAACCTTGCCAGCAACTAACTGCACAAGTAGCTTGAACTAAAACAGCACTGCCATAGCTAAGATAGTTCCTTTAGTGACTGGATCTGAAAGAAAGTATTTTGCAAAAATTTCTCTTTCACTGAATGAAAGACAAGGAGTCCTGTGCAGTCTCAAAAAGTCCAGAAGTTACAAGTTTGGCCTTATAGCATTGGTTCTCTCAATTTTATTTGTAACATTGGTTCTCTTAGTTTTATCCGGGGTAATAAAAGAGCAGAACAGTTAAAAAACTCACAACCAACAACAACAATCTGAATCTCTTTCAATTCACAGCAACTGCCTGAGGGACTGTCGTCTCGTCTATTACATGCTTTTCTTGTAAGCTGTTTCTGGTAAACTGTTTGCCTTAGAAGTGTTTGTCACTATTATCCCTGTATTTACAGGGAATACTATTATTTTGAATGCACAAAATGCCCCACTGAGACAGCCCTGTCAGAGGATGTGAGTTTGTTTAGACTAGATATACAAAAATGAGGGAAGACCTGATAGCAGTTTTCTAATATGTAAACAGTTATAAAGAAGATTGATTGATGTAATCAATACAAGTCTTCCTGATGATGTTCTGAAAAATATTCCTTGAGGATCTTTCAGTATGGCTATTTCTTGAGCTTACTTCCTGTGGTAGAGTACAATTGCCTGATTTTTTTCCAGTAGAAAAACCTCTAGCAAAAAAGCCCTATGTAAAAGTAGCCTGGTGGGTTGCTGAAGGATAAATACCTTTGCAAGAATTTTTCTCTGGAGAAATTCTCTCTTTTTTTTTTTTTTTTTTGGTGGCCCTGCTCAGTCATTCTGAAAGGCAAGTGGCCATTTCATACTCTTTGCTGCATGAACTTTCTGAAAAGTAAAGTCCAAACTGCGTACCATTCTTTCTTTAACTGCCCAATAGATTATATTTCTCTTTACTGTGTTACATGTATTGCTCTAGAACATCTGAGAAAAAATCAAAACCCATATAAATTCATGCAGCAATTTTCTGATAGGGGGGTGTAGGAAACTATATTAATATAAAGATGTAATAAAACATTGACTAACTTCATGAAAGTGCTACAGGTCTTTCTCTGTCATTCAACCCTTTTTCTCTATCCGGAGGCAAAAATATTATCACAATATAGTTTATTTCCTGAACCACTTCTGAAGATTAGTCCTAAAATATCAGTGTGATTAATATATATTTTGAAGTTAAAATCCAGTTTGAGGAGAGTTCRCTAAGACTTTAAGTCCTTAAATTCTGCATCAAGACAAAGGAGGACCTCAAAACTGCCACCAATGAAAATTTGTTTTTATTTATTGTTGATGAACAATGCTATTGCAAAGAAGAAAGATTTCTGGAGGTAGCTTATGAACTATTCTTTGTAAAAATAGTAGGTTATTGTCTTATCATCCTCTGTGCTGGTGATACCCTAGCTGTCTAGACTCCACTGGGCAAATGAAGGGACCACACTAAACACTGTGAAGGATGTAGCAAGAGGAATAGAAAGAAGAAAGAAATGATGTTTGGGAAATCTAACCTATGAGAAAGTGTCAGAGGATGTGAGCTTATTTAGTCTAGAATGGACAAAAATGAGGGAGAACCTGATAGCAGTTTTCTAATATGTAAACAGTTATAAAGAAGACTGATTAATCGCTTACCATGTCCACTACTTTTAGGATAAGAAATAATCAGATTAATTTTAAGAAAAGGGGGGTTAAGTTAGATGTTAGAAAAAACCTATTCTTATTAAATAAACAGTGAAGTATTGGAACATGTAATCTAGGGAGGGCAAAGGGTTTCCTCCACTAGAGATTTTTGAAAGGAGGTAAGACAATCTCTTGTGCAGATTGTCCAGTAAATGTCATCTTACCTCAAAGTAAAGGGGGGGTAATAGACAATCAGATAATCCTCTGTAGTTCTTTGCATTTTATATTTCTGTGTTTTCAGAGCTGCTCAGCACAGCATTCCCACCTCCCTGGCCTACCTGAGACCTCCTGCTTTCCCCTCTGTGATCACCCCACAGAACCTTGCAACACCTGGGATGTGCAAAAAGACAGTGACAGCCAGGATAACCCTATTTCATCCTGGAAGGGTTTAGCTCTTCCTCGCAACCATCTACAAAAGACTACCTGCCCAAGGTCCACAGGCATTTAATAAAATGTATGAGGATGCAAGACTGAGCCAGCTAGTCAGAACTTTATGGTAGTTTACAAAATTTACAAAAAGCAGACCCAAGATGAGAGCAAAGCCTATTTTCCTGTTATCCATCTTGAAAGTCTTCTTACAAATTACATTCAGCATCTGCTACTGAACAAACTTTGACCACATTTGTCCGACTAAATGGAATGATTTTTTGCTGTTTTTTCCAGCCTTCTGTCTAAAATGAAAGCCTATTTTTTTAATGTYTTCCACTTTCTATTGTCTTGTCAATCCTCTGTCTTCTCCTCACCCCCCACCCAAAAAACAGGTCCTGTGTGAAGAAGGAATCTCTTGTGCCTCTACTCACTGTGTAGCTAGAAAAAACTACAGTGGGAGCCAAGGAAATTATTTTGCTATCTAGCTCTGCAGGTCAGTAAAGAAGAGGGTTCTTTAGGGTTGTGCTTTTTTCTTGTTACACTATCATCCTTTTATTAGCTTACTAATTCTGATCTGTTCTTTATTTACCAAAATCTGGAAAATCTGTAATGTTGCTCAAAAAGGAAAAAAAAAAACTGTTGAAAAGAAGAAATTGTTTGCCACTAGTGCAGTTCCTTTCAATATCTTTAAACTATCTTCCCTGCTTACAGATCCCTGCTGACATCCCCGTCAGAGAAGTTCCTAATTTTCTGTGTGAATAGGCCTCTCTTACTCAGTATGAGACGTATTTTTTCATCACTATCTTTAACATCCACTTACCCATGCTTTCCTGGCTTGCAGCTATAAGGATCTCCCCAAAGGCTCTGCAGTTCCACAGTATGCCTGTAATACAGGGTACGTGAATGCCTTGTGAGAAAGAATGCAGGGAGGCCAACAAGCTCTGCTTAGTCAGTTCTCACCCTCCCATAGAGGGGAATAAAACTCCTAAATTGTTTCTTGTTCTCTAAAGTTGTCTTTACTCTTGTAATTACAACTGCTTTGTTGAGCAATCAAGTACATGATTTCTAATAACCGCAGCAAACAGCCATTGCCCCAGTCTCTTCAAATTTGGTTTGGACCAAGCTGTGGGTTGCATGACTCCTCCTCCAATCATGATATACACATGCTGTGCAATCAAATACCTGGTTCTCCTCTAAAAATGTAAAGTCCATAGTCTTTCTTTAAAGGCTGTCCAAATAAATTCTGTAGCTCTTTGCTGTTACATGCTCCCTTTAAGTTGTTTCCTCAGTTCAAAATTATTATTGTGTTGGTGTATTACTGCCACCTCACCGTAGCTGAAAAAAAGTAYTCTTGGTAAATATAAGCCATATATGGGAGGATGCACTCCCATATATGAAGATGGGCCCATCAAGCTGAAAAGCCTACAATTACCTATAACTGATCTATTCATCCTTAGCATTTGAGATTCCTGCACACTTTCTTTGTGGATATTTCTTCCCATATTATTCTCTGTTCTCTTGACCAACAACCTGTCAGTCTTCTCCACTTTACCACTATTCAGGAGTCTCTCTGAAGCATCCTTACGCTGCATGACCTACTCCCTCCTTTCAGCAGTGTTCAGTTTATGGTAGGTCAGAGGTCTTTTCCTCTGAGTTTGACAGACCTTGTCATTCAAAATGGAACTGTTGACAGTTTGCCCAGAAACTGCTCACCTTAAACTACAGAAATGATCATTATGTAACTAGTGGTAAAAATTATACTCTATTTTTGTACTATGTATCCATATATTCTGCTCACCTCCATTTCAATATTCTTCACGTCAAAGGCATTAGGCCCTCAACACATGAATTTGTCCATTCCAGAMCATCCAGCATAACCAATACTTATCAGAACTGCAGATTAAACAGGCTTGCACTGTTTGGCTTACCTATAGAAATACTCTAGGGACTCACTGGAAGAATGTTTGTGTTAAYGTAAGAAAAGCTCCAAATCACAGAGGCTGTGATATTTGTCAGAAGTGAAAGAATGTGAATTAAAGAGATAGTTACTTTATCATCCATCAGCTTGGATCCACAACAAATAAARTAGGCACTGAATTCTTTGCTTGTGTTCCCATTTGTACAAGAGAGACTTCAGACAATTTCACTAAGTCAGCCACAGAAAGAAAAAGCAAGTAGCATTGAGTTCATGTCCCTGTGTAATGGGATCAGTTTGTGCATTTGTGCAATTAACATCCTAAGAAAACATTTCTTCTATGAGAACTTCTGACCATAATCCTGTACTTAATATTCTGCTAAAAGTTGGTGGGGGCACCTCTTATGTATCTTCTTGGAAGTCTTTAGATGCTCTTTGCCGCCTCTGATGCTTGTTTACAACATGGTCACACACTCTAGGTGTTACGCTCTCTCCTTTATTAGCACTTTGAGTTGGATGATAAGCAAGGATCTAACTCAGACTCTACAACTTGCCAGCTCCAATGTGCTAGTGGCTCTAGTAGTCTCTCGTAGTGGAGACTCCAAACAGGATTGTATCACCTGCAATGTTGACAGCTCCCCTTATAGAGAGAAAGAAGCCACAAAGGCAGTTATGTTGCCTATGCGTTTCTGGTGTGTAATGATGCTGGTGGAGATCGCTACTCATTTTCTGAAGACTGACACAGAATTTTCCAGGAAGATCAGACTGTYAGAATCATTTTCCTTTTACCAGCAGCTGTCCCAGGTAACCAGGCACAGACAGCAAAGCAAATATTTCGTTTAGATCAACCTTTCCTTCCAGGTTGTCCATTACAGTTCCCTTGCTTCACTGTCCCCACAGGCTCCTGCTCTCTGAAGGGCATGAACCCTTGCCTTGGACAAGCAATGCTCATAAGCTCAGAGGGTAAATCACTGAGTTCAGCCACCTGTGGAAAGCAACTTCTGCCTCCAGCTGCAGGCAGCAGTGCAAGTTTATCCAGATCATTAGGAGAACTGAGCTCCCTTTKCTCCTCCAGTGGGAAGCTGCAACCATCTTGTCAGGAAAGTGAAGAAAAAACAAGAGCTTTTCTTTYCCTTTCTCTCTAGTTTAAGTATCTTTACAGTACCAGAGTGGCTTCAGCAGAGGTGAGGGGTGTGCAGTTTGCTCTGATGGTTGTCAGTGGCAAGAATCATATAAACTCTTTGGACCTTCAGGCATCAGTAAAGCTCAAGTCCTCTAAGTGTGTGATTGTCATGTGGCTGGTTGATGAGCTGTGTTGGCTTGGACAAGCTTTACAAGTACACAGAGATGTGGTCATGTGAGAGCCTGATGCAACGACATGATGAGACTAGATGACGGGTCGTGGACTGGCAGGGAAGGCGCAGTGGGAGTCAGCTGAAATTTGGAGCCTAATTGGAAGTGTCCATGGAGACCCACTCCACTAAGGCACGAGCTTGCTACACATGGCAGAAGGAGCCCTGCTGCTACCTGCCCCACAGACACAGGGAATTACAATGATCTGTTTTATACATCTGTGCATTAAAGACAGAACATAGCTGAGTGGATTGTCCATACAAAATACATTTGCTATTTCACTTTATTTCTTTCTAAAGCAGAAGGCAAACTTACTAGATGAAGTTCAAAATGCAAGGCATCTCAGTCAGCATTTAGTCAAATATTTATCCGTTTCTTTAAGAGATACAAACAGGTAAAAATCTTAAGGTAGAGTGACACGACTCACTGCATGTATTGAAGTATAAAGATGGAAACTACAAATTGCAAGTGATGTAGTATTGCATTTAAAAATAGAGTAGGGATCTCCTCTTAGCACTGAAAATTACAAAAATAATAAAAAACTAATTTCATTCTAAGGTATTTCATCATATTAAATGTTGAAATATAACTTTTTTATTGTGCCTTGTTTTGAATTCCTAACCCAGATAAAAATTCCAGTAACTGGTTTCACAAAGGCCTGAATAAGGCATTGAGAACTGGAATCATTGTTTTTAATTGATAGTTTCACAAACAGATGGGCATGACTTTGAATTAAACCAATGGGAACATTAAGCATTGCCTTCTGGGAATATTAACCATGGAGATTATTAGCTGATCTCCAAGAACACAGCTCTGTGCCAGGTTCTATTTTGTCTGTGGATGCTTCTACACATAAATGCTGCATAAGTATGCTGGGCTATGGGCAAAACAATTTACTTTCCCACTCCCTTATTTAAAATTGCATTTAGTAGCTTGGATCAAGTGCTCTTTTATACTTACCTTGCTCCTTTTCTTGTAAAATCAGTTTTTAATATGGAGTTTGGAGAGGTATTTGGAGCATCAGAAGTACCTGATGCTTGGAAACCAATGTAGAAGAGGAACCTGGACTAGGCATGTGTAGTGCTTTTTTGKTTTCCCCCTGTAGCTGAGATGACAGCTGGGATTTGTGCACCTAAGTAATGTCTAATGCAGGAATGCTCACTGGCAAAGTGCCATGCCACAGGCTACAGCATAAGATGTGGAGAATTGAAAGGAAGCAAACTATATTAAGATCTACAAGCTAAAATGTAAGGAAATAAATATTTGCCTGTCTTACACAAAATGCTTACAAAACAAGTCTTAAACAAGAGGTTTTTTGGAAGTAGTCTCAGCAGCCTCAAATGGAATACTTCCAAAGAGCCTTTTTGGAAATAAGGAAGGGAAGATTTATTTAAAGGTGCCTGTAGGGGGAGATGGTTGCCCAGGAGATTGGCAGTAAACATTTCATCTCCAGGTTGCCAGCCTAAGCCAGCTCTCCTCACTAGTCGCCAAAAGCCTACTGTATTATTGTCATTAGGAAAGATCGTGAATCATCTCAGAGTCTATGGAGACATAAGAATGTCTGATTCAATAACATATATAAATTATTTTCTTATAAGCCTTTTGGGAACTTCTGAAGTGTGCATAAACACACATATCTTTCTGAATGCTAGTCTAGTCTTTTATAGCAGTCTTTTTAATTCAAGAAATAAACTCATCAACTAATCAAAATTCATTCTTTCTCTTTCTTTCTCTCCCCTTTTGGCTCCTTTTTACTTTCTTTTTTCTTTTTTTTTCTGTCTTCTTCTTCTTCCCTTCCTTTTCCTTCCCTTCCCTTCCTTTCTCTTTCACTCTTCCTTTCCCTTTCTTCCTTCTTTCTTGCTTTCTCTTCATTTAGGGTAAATTATTTCAGTGGCTTGAGAAGACTCTTAAAGAAGACACAAAACTTTACAAGAAGTCTGTATCATCTGTTTTCTTTTAAAGTATAGAAGACCATTGGAATTTTGTAGAAAAATAAATTATCTTTGGGACCATTTTTTTCCTAGTAAACCAATAATAGACAAGGCACTAAACAAAATGTTTTGCAGCAGCCACTGTCTGAATTGTATTGTAGCAAGGCATAATATGCTAAAAAGCAACTTGATCAGATCTGACTCRGAGTGATGTCTTTCTTTAATCCACTGGCGAAGGGAACAAAGCTCAAATGTTTTTATGTAATAACAAACAGACAATAATATCCATAGTACTTCCCATTTAACTTATGGCAACCATTAATATCTGCTGTGTGCATACCCAAGAAAAAGAGACATTTTCCCCATTTGGTGGGTTTCATCCTTTGAAACATGTCTCCTCCAAAAAGCAGATTTCAATTTCCTTTATGGACCACAAAATACACTGCTCTTATCCCCTCCCTCACTGTGGTTAGATTATTTTTCAGTTGTGGTAAGTGCTTTGCACCATGTTTATCTGCATGTTGTTTGTTTTAAAGAGGAACATAGAACATGCTACTTTCAACATAGTCTTCTACCAAGGGAAAGGCTAATAAGCAAAAGATTGTACAGAAATAAAGTTTAATGAAAGTATTATCAACAACTATTCTGGCTGCATCAGAAAGTCTACAGGAGTCTCTGGACTAGTCTGAGGAGCTTCTACTGCAAGAAATGTGTGACTGTAGACACAAACGTAGTCCTGAGCAGTAGTGGAGCTTGTCTGCCTTTGGTTTTGTAGGTAGTGCTAGTAAAGCCACCTCACCTTCCAGAAACATTGCCCACATAAGGGAAATTTTCTGTATAGTTTCCCACCCCTTGCTTCTGTCAGTGGCCTTACAATTTTTCAGGACTGACATGCATAGCAGGTTTCCACTGTCTTTTATATTGGCAAATTGACCTTGACAGCTGGTGAAAGTGTAAAGTCTCATGGAAAGTAACCCCATAACTCTAGAATTCTAGGGCTATGAGGGATCTTAATTTGTGCAATTTGTTTTTGTAATGACTCTACCATCGGTAATTTTAGTAACTCATAAATTTCAAAAGTAGTTGCAGGTATGTAACCTGGAATAAAACTTGGCCTTTTATTTTGGAGGACATCAGAGAGGGGATGGTGGAAGTAATTGTTTCCTAATGAGATGTAAAGGTTTGTCRTCTTCTTTTCTTCTCTGTCCTCTAAGGCAAAGAGAGAAAATAATATTAAATTCAATATTGAAATACATGTTAAAATTGTGTGTGTGTCTGTACACATGTATATTTTTCACATTACAAATTCAATATATTTTTGTTCCTGAATGAATATGTGTATGAATGGAGAACAAATATTTTAAGTCCTTTCTAAGTAAAGACTCATCAATTTGAGAAGGATGATGACTTTCATTCATTGTAGATTTGTTGTTAAAATCTAGTTAGCACAAAAATTGTATTAACAGTTAGATGGAAAGACGTAGAAGATTTTCAGTGAAAGCAGCAAAGAAACAGATGTAATTTCTGATACTTCCAGTAGAACTCACTCATATTTCTTGTATATATGTAAAAATATGTTTTCCTTGTTTCTTGTCATTTTTTGCTATGTATTTTCACTTTGCATTTGCAAAAGCAAATCTCTTTAAGATTTGAGCTGTTATTTTCTATCAGAACCATTGCAAATTTTGCAGCGGTGGTGATTCTGATCCCAAGTTAACTACAGTATCACTCCCTCACCTTCTGATTCATGACAAAATAAGAATAAAATCAATCTGTCTCATGGTCTTGTTGCCACACCCCTCTTACACATAAGTATTCTTTTTCTCAAATGGTTGTTAAAGGTATTCCAAACATATTTTTCTGTAAAATAATTTTTATTTCCTTTTCCAGAAAACCTTCCAGTTTTCAAAGTCATTTTTCACCCCTACCCATTCTGCCCTTGCTTAATTATTTTATCAGTGCAAAGAGCAATTAAAGAGACTCTTTGCCTTCTACAGTTGCCCATACATATATTGAACTAATACAGTATTATATTAGCAAGTTCTGCAAGCAGGTTGAGGGAAATGACTTTCCTCCTTCCCACTAGTAAGGCTACATCTGGAGGGCTGCATCCTGTTCTCGGCTCCCCCAGTTCAAGAGAAACATGGACCTACTGGAGTGAGTCTAGTGGAGGCCACCAACTGCTCAGGCATTGGAGCACAGGATATCTGAGGACAGGCTGAGAGCACTGGCTTTGAGAAGGGTCAGGGGGATCCTATTGCTGTTTGAAACTACCTGATGGGAGGGTCCAGAAAAAACACAGCAAGCTCTTCTTGGATGATGCACAGCAGGACAACAGGCAATGGATGCACGTTGCAACAAGAAAAATTCCAGTTAGATATTAGGAAATTTTTTTTCACAATGAATATAGTCAAATTTTGGAATAAGTGCTCAGAGAGGCTGTGAAATCTCCATTCTTGGAGATATTCAAAACTCCATTGGAAAAGGCAGAGAGACCGTTATGTGGATTTGGGCTCTAATTATTGGTATGGAAACATGGATTGTGCTATTGTTTTACCCCCGACTTTACTGTGGCTCAACCATTTTGATCAATACACAATGAATAATAGGATTCCTTACTGTCTTTATACCTCTTCTGCCTACCTGTCTCTTACTGTGTTTCAGCAATTGCACGTTAATACTAACGAGTTTGTGTTCCTGAACTTTGAAAAAAAGTAAATATAAATAATTACTACAACATGTATTTTGTTGGGTTGTTGTAGAGCCCAGATTGTGGCTTGATTGTGTGGGAATCATTGTGCTATGATTTCACCAAAAAGAAAAGTAATTAATAAATCAAAAAAAAAAATCTAGAAATTCAGCATGGAGGAAAAGTATACAAGTTTCAGGTTWAACCTGAATTTGTCCACAGTGGGTGAAAAAAAGAATAGAAAAGCAAAAGAAATCAGAACTTCTGCTATARAGTAGAAGCATGTTCCCTGTCACAGTTTTCTGGTTGGTTTATCCCCRTTATAGAAAGAACCAAACCCTAGAAAAGTCAGGTTTTCAAATCTGGTTTGTCACTTCCAGCCTTCAGTAGATAAAACACTTGTATCACACCCAAAACTGTATCTTCAACATTTGCAATAGAATTTTAGTATAAAGAAACTGTGCATTCAAAAAAATAAACATAAGATCACAGTTAAAAGGAAAGTAAGGCAGGTGGTATGAGACATACCTCATCAATCTGCTGAGGTTTCCAACACCTACAAGGAACTATTGCATGAAACACAGACTAACAAAGTAGAGAATACCGAAGAAGGGATCAGGATGCAGCATAGATGTGAAAGTGTGACATTTGTTTCACCAGTAAATACAGAATATCCTAATAAAAAAAAGTAATGTCAGAGAAAAATTAGTCCACTAGTCCACAGTATTTTGAACTTTATTTATCTAAATCATGCCACAGCTTTGACTTGAGAGGGAAGCTAAGGTTTTGCATATGCAACACTTGTCCTCAGAAGTTAAAATAATATGACTGAGGAAATGCTTTCTGTTACTTGACAATCTATAGATTGACATCAAAAATTTTTTAGGACTTTTAGAAAATTGCCTTTTTTACATCAGTGCTGGTTTGGGGGTTTTTGTGTTTTTTGGCCTGAATCCAGAACTGATGATACTGARGTAAAATTGCTTTGTATATTAGACAACAATTATGTGTAGTGTAATTTCACCCTCTGTTTTTTTCAGAAGGTGAACTTGGCCCATTGAAAATGAAATCTGCTTGTCCATAACTGGGAAAGTTTTGGCTTTCRTTACTTTTTGGCACATGGAACATTTTGCAATAAAATATTCCATTTAATTGAATAAAAAATTGGAGAGAGCCTGAACAGCAAGAATATGTCTATTTATGAATGAAGATTGATGGGAAACTAAGGGAGTAGGAAATTAAAGGGACATAAACTGGCAGAGTTGCTCTATGATATTTTTGAAAAGTAATGTTAATTAATTTACAGTTCAGTTCGTTTTGCCTGCATTGTATTTTTGCATATACTTGCATGTATATATTGGTACTTTGTATGAGCCCACAACAAAATGTCAGTTTTAAAACTGAACAAATGTAATTTCAGAGGCTCTATAACTCTAACAAAAGCCCATACTCAATAAAGCACTTTCATCTAAATCCCCGTTTAAGCAGAATTGAGAAGTACTAAGGATTACGATACAAGTGAAGTAAAAATGAAATTCACTGTTCTTTTGTTTTAATTAAAAATGAACCAAATCAAACAGCCTATACAGCCTTTGTAGAAGCCTTTTTCAGGACAACTCCTACAGATATCAATGAAARCCTTGACTGAATTAAGAAATATCTAGAGTTCAACCATAAGTTTTTCTACTCAAGCCTAGAACTTATTCATTTTTAGGGCCATTTCTAAGTTTAAAAAAAAGTGTATGTTTAACCTACAGATTCTTTTTAATACCTAGGTTCATGATAGAGGAGATTTAGGAAAGTTTGATGCTTAATCATGATATTTGTCACCATTAATGCTAAAACCAAACTCCATTCCCACCTTCTTTCTTTCGCTTCAGTTTGTATGAACTTGTACTGCTGCATCTCATTTCAGGCACCGTATTCAAACAAATTTACTGTCAATGCGAAGCTTAGCAGAGCTATATTGAACAGTGAATCCTGCGTGGTTTCAACGTATTGAGGTTTTCACCAGCTCTTCTTGCTACTTAGCCCAAGGTCACTCACCAGCTTACAACAGGCATTTTGTAACATTTATCTCAGGTGTGGGGTGATTTTTAGTTGCCTTCAGCAGCCTTTGGTGTGAGGTTTCCATGGAAGGTTTGGCAGAAGCCCTGCACTTCCCTTAGGGAATGCTTACTGGGAGGAGGTGGCAGAGACATTGCTTACCTGCCCTGAAATGAGTGCTCGTCCTCCAGGGCAGAGGGATATAAAGAGAGCAGCTGTCTGTTCCAGACACAACAAGTCATGCTCTAACACTTCACTAAGACAATCACACTGGCAACTTGATTTTCCAATAGTAGAGATTTGGGATACAATCTAGGTTTTATTTACACATAAAAGCCCAACTTGGAGCATAACCATTTAGGATATCAGCTGAGACTTCATTGCTCAGGAAAAAGGTACATGACAATCAGCAGTCTGTAGTAGCTGATAGGCTACTACAGACACTGCATTAAGCTCAGTTACTGAATAATACCAGGTACTGTGGATGCTGACAGGCTAATGAAAACAAGAGGCTTGCAAACTATCTAGCCTAAAGAGATGTTCAGCTTTAGCTGAAAATGCCTGAAGGCAGGGAGATCTCCAATAGCAATGATGAGGATATTGCCAGCTATTTTTGCAGCATAATGATTAGTGTGCATATGTATGAAATGCATATATTAATCTATGCAGGTAATTAGAAAACATACGATACTATGTTTTAGAAGTTTCTTATACAGGGAAACTGGCTAGTAATCTTCTACATACTAGTGGTAGGGTRGTTATAGCCATTGCTTGATGTTTGGCTAGTATTCTGCTGCCTYTCACACTGCCAAAATGAAGGAAACTTGAGTAATGAGTCTGATATCAAATCAAATTTGTAGTAAAGGAGGAGGGGTCTTATGTCTCCAGTTAATGGGAGTGGTASGCCTAGGAGAAAGAGTCATTTTCATCTTCTAGGAATACAGACGCAATGCCAATGCCTGTTCTCAGAGACCGGCATTGTTTCCAGTACTGATTCTAATCAGAGGCCAATGCAGAGATTCCCTTGCTCATACCCAGCTTCTTTTATCCAAAAGRTCTCTTAAAAGAATTAATAGTGCCATGTGGCATATACTTTCGGCATGGAGTCCTTGCCTACACAAAGGCACAGGTAGGGTGTACTTTTGTGATAGACCCTTTGCCTAAATGATCCTATAGCCCCCCTGGAGACACCTAATGTCACCATTACAGTGACWTTAACAGTGTCTTAATTGGCAGTGGCAGCCACTTAGCTCTTTTTTGATCTTTGCTCTTTGCTGTAGGACTAACCTGCTAACTTTCCATGAGAAGAAAGGATGCCATACCATTCCCAAGAGCTCTCAAGAGTCTCAAGAGCACCATGAAGCGGAGACCTTTACCGGTATTATTTGCAATGAGTTTCAGTACAGTCTAAATGACCTCTCATACTTAAGGGTCCTGGGACAAACTTTCTGCTTCCCTCACACCCTTTCAGCAGCTTTGCAAGCAGRTGATTTACTGAAGTCACTAGAAAGTCTACCATAAGCAAGCCAGCTATGGGCACAGGGTCTTTTCCCTCACTTGACTGGAGGAAGCAGATAGTAAGCACTAAGAAAGAGTTAGAAGATACATGTGATGGTGTGATTGCCCTGCATGATGCTTAGTCATTTCTATTTCCAAATAGATGAATTAAATGTGATGTCAGGAGGACTGTATTTTATATTCCCTTTGTATAGGTAAGAATGACTACCTAAAATATAAAGCAGCAGTATTACACTTGGTATCTCCTGCTGAAACTGAAAATTAGGTTGTCCAATTTAAGGTATCCATTCTGGAATTTGGCAAAGATAACAAGGCTAATACCACTCTTGCCAAATCTGTGTCACAGAATACTCATGTGGCCAGCACCTTGGCAGATATATTATACACACCCTCTGTTTAGATAACTCTTTTCATACAAATATTGTAGAAGGACCTGGCTTTTACGTACAAAGTARTTGTGAACTGTACTTACTGCATGAGTTCAGCAAAATATTTCTGGAAAATTGTTCTCCTCTTCCCTGCTAATCAGTTATGATTGCATGGGATAGCCAGAGTATAGTGCAGATGGAAACAATCAGTACTCAGGAAAATACTCAGTTTCTATTAGGAGTAAAGGTTTTTTGTTTGTTTGTGTGTGTTTTGTTTGKTTGGTTGGTTTTTTTCCCCAAAGYTTACAGTTTGATTACTACTATTTTGATGTTTTCTCCCAATCCCTTGCAGGATAAAAATATCCTCCTAGAATATCTTGATTAGAATTTTGAGAATATGGGTTTAAATTTAATAGAAATGTTAACTTTTTTAGAAAGTCCACATCTTGCCCAAGCTACAATGTAAATCGCCTTAGACTCCCAATATAGTTGATAGACTAAGAGATGCTCCTCCAAATGATGATTCACAGCTCCCACTTCAGGGTTCTGCTCAGAATCACCTGGCAATGACACCAAAATTGGGTGCGTAATRTTGGGCCAAGTGCATGTTTTCCTTTAGTTCTTCCTGATGACTAATAGACCAACTCATCAGAGATTTGCTAAGCTATCTATTTATTTTCTGAGAAAACAGCYAATATCCAGAGAAATGGCTTAGAGGTGTGCAAATAAAACAGGAAAGAAATGTTTCCAKCTGCTGCTTTATGCCTGATTCACTCTTGACTTGTGACAAGAAAAAATACTGCAGAGTTACCACAACACAGTTGCATAAATCTCCCTGACCACTGGTACTCCTTGTACCAAAAAGTTGTCTTCATCCTAACCCCCATGCAGGAAATTCCAGTAAAAGGCATTTTGGGAGCAAGCTTAGGAAGTGAGACAAAATGCCTGAAGGAATTTCATACACTGGTATTTTTGTAAAGGGTCATTCCAGAAGCAATGGAAGTTARGGTAACTGGTACTGTACCAAGTTGATAAATATCAGGCCTCAAAGAATTCCATGTCATTAGCATTGGCACAAGCGCATACTTGACTGCTATCCTTAATATAAGCCAGTATAGAGGAAAAAGTACCAAAGAGAGGCATGACAGATGTGAGTCACCTCTATTAACTTGCAAAAGTCATGTACATGTGTCAAAACAGCATATTAAAATGGATTAGCCATTCATACAAATAAGAACAACATGTGCATTTGTTTCAGCTAGGATAAAAATCACAAAGGCAATCAATTCTCATACAGCATATGTGAAAGAGAACTTGGCACAGGGTGTTCAGATACACATGTCTCAAGTATGCATATTATTTTCTTCAGCTTTCAGGTTAGTAGTCTGTTTCAACAGGCCATGAGAAACCACAGCTTGAAGGGAGGAATAATGATTTTGCACTCCCATTTTTTTCTCTAAAGTCACTACTTTTTGTCTCTTCGAACTTTTTTTTCCACGTGGCTTTAAATCCTAGTCACAGAACCATGCTAAAACGACATTACATTGCACAGTAAATACATTGCAATAAATAAAGTTTTCTGGATAATAAATCAGTATTTGGGCATTTTTCCATTACTCTGTTTAATGATAAACAATTTTACTGTATATAGAGCTGCCATTTAGCATGTTTATGGCACATATTCCAGCATTTGAACTCCCACTGTCAACCATGCATGGCAATAATATTTCAGAGATATCTTTTTCATTTTCAAGAGTTTGGATCGAAKAAGGAGGTCACAGCTTAGGAAAGTTTAAGTATCTTATTATTACTACATAATATTCCCAATAATTTGCTCCTTTCGTTGTGATTTTGCAAACAGCTACTGGTTGTGTTTCGGGGATTATAAGATGTGTCACTTTGCTCATCAGTTCTCACATGCAGCATGAAATTACTGTTGTCTAAATGGATGGAGCAATGTCACACAAAAACAGAGTAGAAGAGTAGCGCATCCACTGAGGTACAGGCTTAATTCCTTCATTCCAGCAAACACTTCCATGAGCTGTCTGAGCAGAATCATGCTAGATGGACATGTGACCAAATGTCTTCCAGCTATGTTTCTGGAAAGCAGATAGATACAAGCTTTAGGTAATCATAGTAGTCAATCCTCCCTCATTTCCTCTGACAGTTCAGCACACCCACTTATTGTCCAGTCTTAAATTAAACTCACCATCACACACTGCTCTTGTTTTTTAAATGGCAATGGCAACTTAGAGGACTATGATACTGCCCCAGCAAGCAATTAAAACACAGAGATATTCTTTCATTCACACCTTAGGTCAGTGGCTATCATTCATAACCACTGACCTAAACACCTAAACACAGAGGTGTTGGTGTTCGCTTACACCTTGTGCAAAATGCAACAATTGCTTCAACATACTGCCCTTAAAGCACAAGCTTAYTGCTAGCAGAGAAAGGCTTCAGGGTGAGGTGTGAGCCTCTGGGTTCACTGGTAGATTTTGTTGAGCATTGGCTCCGGTCAGTCCTGAATAATTTAGAGAATGTGATATAATCACAGCACCAGGTGTCAGAGGTTGTAGCCATACATACAGACCTAGCTTCTTCCTGATTAAGCTAAATAAGTGCTTTWCCATTTATATCAATAGTCAGGGATTTGATTATCAGGCACTTGGCTGATAATCCATTTGAAATCTTTTCATTGTTTTCAAATARTGTCTCTTTTTGAATATACTTCAGTAGGTTGCTCCTGTGTTTCCTCTTAAATGTCAGAAATCAAGTGCGTTAAAAGTAATCTAAAAGTAATCTCAGTGATTCCTGAGCTTTTTTGCATTCCTCKTATTCAAAGGTGCAAGGAGTTTTCTTTTTTTAATTAAATAGACAAAAAAATTCAGTTTCCAGCTTACATGTAGGGTCTTTTTTCCCATAGAATCAGTTCTCTCACAGAAAATAGATGTTTGTGCTGGAAATGCCAGCTCACATGAAATTAGAACACTGCGATCAGTGATGTCAGGAGTATCAAAGATTAATGTGGCATTAAATCCTTGCGGCTGAAAAGAAGCCACAACAGTCAAAACCCTTCTCCCTGGACACCTGCTATGCTTCATTGCTTTCCCATTTCTCCTTTCTTTCTCATATTTCACACTGTGAGTGTACATGTGTGTGTGTAAACATATAAGTGGGAGGGTGCTAAGCTTTGCTCTCATTATGCTCTGTTTTCTCTGCTAGTAACTGCTTTCCTCCTTGATGTTTGCACTGCTGTGGGTGCCAGCAACATCTAGGCTCACTCAGTGAATTATGCGGAGTCGCCTCAGAAGCAAAAGGAGGAGGTGACAATTGGTGGACATCTTTCTCTGCCTGACAGGATATGTAGAAACAGTCCAGCTGGACAGACGCTTTCAGTGCTAAGGGGACCAGCMGATTATTTTTGTAACTTACCGGCTTGAAAGCTCAGCATTTTAGTGCCTCGCTGACTAGGAAGACATTGGGCACAAAGTCCTGAGAACCTGAAAACAGGCTTTGGAAAACTGTGTCTGTGCCTCCCCCTATTTTTCCATCTTCATTTCAGTGGGCAAGGAGTACACTCAACGTTGAAAGGAGAGGTAAAATAATACTGTTAATTTATAGGCTGGCAAGGGAATGCAGTTTATAGAGTAAAGCAACAGCCATTTGAGTTTCTCAAAATCCGTGTAACAAGTACAATAGTAGATGAAGATGTTTTGCCTTCCTCCTGTCCCTTAAGAGAAAGCTCAGCTGCCAGAGAATGGTAACAGAAGCAGCCTTTCATTCTCAGAGATGGCCCCTCTAGCCCAGGTGGAGGCACAAGGGCAGGGAAGGGTGAAAAGCTAATACTGCTTCTGCATTTACCATGGTTACAAGTCTCTGTTCTCTCAGCTTCAGGCAATCAAGCATCTTTCAAGATGTAAAAATTATTTTCACTCTTAAAACAGTTTAAAGCTGACTGTTATTAGAAGGAAACTTAAAACTCAGCTCCATTAATGGGAAGGGAGGTGGAGGGGGGCAGGAAAAGGGGGGCTGTCATTTTGTTAGTGAAAGTCCCACCAGTGTGGGAGCTGACTGCTTGTTCATGTACTTGCCAGAGAGTTTCCTGCCAAAGGCACTTGTCTTGCTCAAAAGGCCATTCAGTTCTCAGGGGAATGATGTTCTTGGGCTAAATCCTCCTGGGTGATATTCTGTGCTATGCCTAAGAGGCCTGATCTTCACCAGGAAAAAAAAAAGGCTTGCTCTCTGGGTACGTTAACCCAGGGTTCCCAGCCTTGACTGGTACATCCCTAGGGAGCTAACCCCTGTGCTTACCATAGGGTCTCAAAAGTCCCACAACTGGCATTATCGATTCTGGAGGTCATGCTATGGCTCACAAAAAGGTCCTCAGARTTAGCCCCACAACTATCTCCCATGGTGGCTGAGATGACAAAATCCCCTCCTAGGCAGTTGTGAGGCACCTTTGACACTCCTACATGGTATAGAAAAAAACAGCAGAAAGATTCTCTACTCCAACAGCCTCTGAGAGGGAAAGCTCTAACTGGGTGGGATTTTACACAAGCAATTGTCTTAGAAAGCTGGGGAATAGTCTTTTTCTATTACAATCATTGTAAAGGCAATGACCTAAATACAATGCTGCTCGTACAGTGGAGCCCTCCTGTATTATCTTGTCTGTGAAAAAGAAGCTAAGCTTTAATTTAGTACGTCTAAGTAGAGGCCTTTTTGGCAGTCAAAAGATATGTGATATACAAATGATCTTTCCTTTGGGAGAGAAGACCTGATGCCCTTAGGAGAGTCAAAATAAGTTATTCTTAATTTATGCATTTGGCCAAATACCAGATGTTACAAGCCAAACTCCATAAAGCGGTTTCATATGAACATTTCACTTGTAATGTGATTATTCAAGTGTTTAAGCTGAGATATACTTCAACATTTTTCTCTGTTTGGTGTTGTATATTCAGTTATTAACTCCCCTCCTGCCAGGTCAAAATATAAACTCAGCGCTGCTCAAACCATGRTGGAGTCTCTCAAGAATGAGATGATGCAGGATTGGCCTCAGTTTGCCTGATCCATGAGTGAGCTGTAGCACAGGAGTTCTCAAAGTTTACTTTGAGTCTTATTTAAACTCAAAGTGTATTTCCAGCTATCTCTTTCCATCTAAAACATCACAATTCCCAGTGTTATGATACTGTAACTGCTCGTCATGTTTGTCCCAAAACTACTTTTATGTATCTTGCAAAGGAAAAAATACCTTGTTTTTTGCGTAGGCAGAGTTTCACATCTGCAAAGAAGCGGAGTTTTTAGAAAAATGGAAGTCCTACAACAATCCCACAACAGAAAGTGAAAAACAGAGAAACAGAGAGAGTTTGAATATAAAGCTTAGTGCTGGAATGTAAACTGTTTTGTGAAGGAAATCATGGTCTGTATAGTAAAATAAAAGCTAAGATTCTTTCACCAGTGATAAACAGAAATTTGCTATGAAGTTTTAAATTTAACTTTCTGTCATACTCCTTTAAAATACAGCTAGAAAATAAAGGATGCACAAAAGAAAAGGCTTGTGTATAAATAAAGGTGAGGTACAATAGATCAATGTTATMTTTGAAATGTATAAACCAGGCTCATAACATGTTATGTTATTGCATTAAGGAACAGAAGTTTTAGATCTCTGTAAGTAATAGGATGTTCTTACGAGTCTACAATCTTTTTCAAGAAACTTCCTAAACTATTTTGAGCTTGAATAAAGTCTTGTCATATGCCTGTTTCTAGTTTGTAAATCCAAGTAACTTGACCTAAAAAAAATTCAAAATGTAATATTAAGTACTTCTTTTTAGTGTTAAATTAGAAATACGAGGCACAAATTTTCTAAGACATGCAAACTTTTCTAAAACAAGCAAAATCTTACTGCTCCAAGAATTACTACTTAGGCATTCTATATATATATCAATGAATGGTAAGTATATGCAATAAGAAATGCTAGTGTTTTTGTCGATTCTCATCTGTGTACTATGTATATGATAGGCAATTATCAGAATAGTATATGTGTAGCTATGTAGGTGGATCCCTTTATTCATCACATAGAGGTTATTTCTGTTTCTTGCTGTTACTCATTAAACATTCCTTGCAACAAGCATTCACACGCATGCCTCACACCTCCCAGACACACTGCCATACCTACCCATAAACATACAGATACAATCTCAGAGAATTTACAAACAGCTATTCGCTACCAATACCTAACCCAGTCTGTCTGTAGAAGTCATTATTACATATGGAAGTCTAAACTAGACTAAGAAAGATCTTAGTAATTTATTAGCCTCATGTTCAAATTTAGCCATCATAATCTAGGAAAGAAATATTGTCAGGCTTTGCAGCAGCATTCTGGTGGATTTCCGTGACACTTATTCTAGGTTTGCAACATACCTGCCTACATAGAAACTCCAACAGTAGCTTCTGAAAGCAGCAAGACTGCCACTTAATGAACTCTGATATGTTGGAACTAGCCTGCACCATTTCTGTTGTCATAGATGACCCAGTAATTGCCATTATTTATTGTTGRCCATAGTATTCCTGCGCCTTCTACAAACAACTTTTTTTTTCTTCAATGGTTCTGCTGACCTCAAGTGATGTCAGATGAAGTTAAGTTTATTGTTAAAAAGTATTCAGAATCCTGACTGGGCTTTTCCCAAAACTTAGTGCAACAACCAGAAAGACATGTAAGCTGCTTAGTATTTCAGAATACTTTAGAAATAAATTCTCTAGCCCTTTCTGCAAGTCTTGTTGGTTTTGAAAATGATGGGAGTTTGGATGCTCCATGCGTTTGAGAGATGAGCACTCCAAAATGGAGGCAGATCAGTTCAATGCATCCTTTCCAAATAACTTAACCATGCTCCTCAAAACATCCAGGTAAACACAGAATTGGAGCTCAGGATCAGAATTATTGAGATAGACCATGTTGCCACCCTCAGTCTAAAGGGATCTTAGGGGGTCAACCACACAGCTGSAACAGTGAAGCCACATCATATGCAATGGGAGCACATCCTCCTACCAGTAAGTGCAAGGAAAGGCAAGGAAAGGGCTAAGCCCTTGTAGCCTGCCTCTAGTAAATTTGCTTTTATAATAGCATGCTGCACTGGGAACAGGCAACAAATAAACAAAAATCTCAGATGACTCTGTGACATTTTGAATACAACTTCCACCTTCCTTTGCTGTGTTCCTGTATGTTGACTCCAGTAGCCTAAGTCAAAGCTACCTGTCTGTAGCCCAGCTGTTCCCCAGCTCTAATCTGATGGAAAAGCTGGAGGAACATTATATGGCAACCACTCCGATAATGCTCTTAAGTCCATGGTGCCCACCTGGTGGTGCAGGGACAGGACTCAGTTTGCAGGCCARTGTCATCCAGCCTCCTCACAACCTCTTTCTACTTTAGGTCCATGCCCATCATTGCACCCACAAGGCTCTGGAGTGTAGTCAGGACAGCTTTCAGAGGTGTATAAACTGGCCAGCTTGGTTCAGCCTTGCCCCTCTTCACCTCATTTCATTCTAAATGTACCCCTGCCCAGCTACTGGCCTGGAATCTCTACTTCATGGGGATTGTCATGTCTCATGACAATTGTTTAGGAAGCATGGAATCTGGTGCAGGAAGTTCAGTGACTGAAAGAAAAGCTTTTTCTTTTATCTATTTCAGTAAAATTCGTAACTGCCAAATACATCTTCTCTTTCCTGAAGTGATAATCCTGTCCCCCTTCCTGTGTGACCCAGCTGTAGTCCTGGGAGGAGGAAGTCATTTTTCTCCAGTCTTGATGTTTTGAAGGTGCCTCAGCCTTTAGATTTGCATCCGAGGCTGCCTTTGACACCTGCCTGCCTACTAGTCTTCCTCCAGGCACCCGGCAAGTGAAGCAGGGGACTCGGCAGCCAGAATGGGAGCCCCATACAATGGGCTGTACTACATGGGAGTACAGGCGAGGCTTATTTGTTTCACACCATTTCCCCAGTGTCCATGCTGACAGATAGCCTCCCAGGAGTCCCCRTGGGGCACCAACCAAGCCCTGAGATCATGTGCATGCAGCTGGGAAAATGCCAGTGCTCTGGATCCCTTACTTGTTGCCTTAGAAACAATCAAAGGGACATATGCTTTTTTTCCTTGCTTTTTCTTTTTATTCTCACCTCTTTTCTTTTTTCTTTTCTTTTCTTTTCTTTTCTTTTCTTTTCTTTTCTTTTCTTTTCTTTTCTTTTCTTTTCTTTTCTTTTCTTTTCTTTTCTTTTCTTTTC
>NW_028185151.1:2255084-2279679 GCF_003343005.1 Rhea americana
TTTTCTTTTCTTTTTTTCTTTTCTTTTCTTTTCTTTTCTTTTTTTCTTTTTTTCTTTTTTTTTTACATGTGTACTGTGTGATAAGTCTTTTCTGAAGCTGGGAGGAAAGAGAGAGGAGAAAAAACATAGAGAGAGAAGTTAGAATATCAAAGACCAGGAAAGACCAAAGACCACTCTGAGACTAAATATGAAAGCAAGATGCATAAAGACAGCTACCAGGTTCAGTCCCTGACTGCTGCGCTTCTGTGGTGATTAGTAGGAGGTCATGATTGCCACATTCAGAGCAGTTTTATGAACCAGCTGTGACATCTGGTTTACATTGAGAACGCAGAGGGATCTGAACACTGGAACTGGACAATGTTTGTTTTCCCTTGCTTGAGCCCAAATCAGAGTTTTAATTAAAGAAAGCTCAGAGATGCTTTCAGCAAGGCTATCTGGGGTCAGTGTGCAGTGGGTGCTTTTCCAGAGAATATGAGCTGGTCCTGGTCCAACATGCTCCCTTGGGTGAAGAGTGAGGGGTGAGTTATTGGGGTGAATGAGCAGTTGCACAGAGCCTAAAGTAACAGAGCTAGATTACACTCAAAAGCGATTTATAGCTGTATTCTGCTTACATGGRGGCCTAGACTCCCAGAAGTAACACCTACAGATCCTATTGCCTCCTGCATGCCTTTTGTTTTTGCCAGCAGCTGTTCCTATGGCTGATTAGCCTTGCTGCCCTGTCCTTGCAAACTAACATCATTCTTCCCTCTTTGACTTCAGACAGTCCTAGGGGTCTACCCTCACCTCATCATTTCTAAGGAGCACAGGAGCAATGCCCTCTGCCACCGCTAGCTGCAGTTCTGTTGCTGCTCAGTGCTTATTCTCAAGCTTTTGTATTAGGGAACTTTTTTTTTTTTTCCAGATAATTATTTTTCAGACTGTTAGAAACTCTTAAGGTTAATTTAGGAAACAGAATACTTTTATAGCCACTTCTAAGCAGCCAGTACCACCCTAATAAAATGCTTCAAGCACACCAGATCTCCAGAAGCCCCTTTGGTCTGTTCTCAATCCCCACTAAAACTGCAGCAGCAGTTCATCTCTCCAGAACTACACTTGTTTTGAAAAACACTCYGAGCACATCCGATGTCTACAATGCAAAGCACACTCCCTACAGCTGCAGCTGTACAGACCTCRCTCAATATGTCACAGTCAATCTGTAGTACAAATAAAGAAATGCAAAGGAAAGAGATAGGTTTGTGGGATACCCATCTACAAAGAATGGCATTAAGGAGCATTAGACTGCTGGATATAGCTAAACTTCTAGATTGACTGCTGGTGATGTCATAGCCACCCATGTGCCCAATAAATCTATTTTTCCTGTTATTATGTGTAAATGATGTAATGCTCACAAGCTTCCCCAGTCAGGGTTCATTATTTAACTTCTCAGGTGGCTGAAGTCTGAGGCTTTGTGGCGTCTAAGGCCACCCACGATGTGCTCTCTYTGCCCAGAAATGAACTTCCTCTTATGCCTTGTTTTCTAATTGGCATCCACAGAATTAAAAATCCACTGACCACTCCATGTCATGGGAACACTTGGGAAAGTATCTCTGGAATGATAAAGCCATTTTGATCCCAAAATAATGTTTGTGCTTAAACTAAGACCTTCTCTGATAGAAAGCAGAGAAGTAGAGCCAAATTTCGAAATGCAAATCCCCCAATCAGTACCCTGCTAAGAAAAACTTCAATTTACATGAGCAAACATGCACTTGGAAAACAACACTTTCCAAATCAGATTAAGCCCGTGGTTTATCTAATCTAATATTCTACCTTTGACAGAGCTTTGTCCTGAATTTTCTTTACTAACATCTGAGTGCCTCTTTAGTAACATCATAATCCATCTAAGACATCTCAGGGGCAGAGGGTTGTCACTAATAGAATCATGAGAATTTACCTCTTTCCTTTTTTCTTATCTATTGGCCTCACGTCCTCACTGATAATAAACATGTCTCCTGATTTCCTTTAATCCTGCTAACCTTGTATCCTTAGTGTTGCTTTACCTAAATGTTTACAAATCCAAGGAGTTAATCAACTATGAAWCACAGTTTCTTTAACAAAGAAGCTTTTCTACATTGGTCCAATTGGCCCTGAGAAATGTAATACTGCCTAGTGTCATTGCACCAAAACTAGATGATTTCTGATAATATCTGCGATGCTTCATTTTTTGGCAGGCTGAAATATTGTGGTCTATTAATAATTGAAATAAATTGAATAGAGCAGTGCAGAGGCCAAATTATTACCGTATAAATATCGATTAGCATTCCTTAAACTGTGCAAATCCTTAAAGCTTGAAAGGATAGTAACAAATTACAGTTACTTTCATGAAGCTAGAATCAAAGATCTCAAATAAAATTAGCTTTTAGAAGGGCCCTGTCCAAAGGCCACTGAAATCTATGAGAATCAACTGCATCCCAAAGGTTTAGATTAAACTTAGAATTGTTCCCTCTCCACTACAGTTACGATTCTTACTGAGGAAACACAGCATAAAAGACAACAGTTGATATAAGTACATATTTATAGCTGAGCATATGTATATTTGCAAATATATACTGCAGGCAAGTTCACTGTTCTACAGTTCTAAATTCCTGCACAAGAACTTAAGACAGTCATTAAATAATTTCAGTCCTTAGTAATAATAATTAAATCAGTATTAACATCATAAATATTAAAAAAAAGAAGAAACACAGCATTATTTCTTCACAGAAGAAAATCTCATTAACAAAATTTTCTCAGTCTACAAGGTTGAGACTAAGACATCCTCTTTATCTTCTGAAAGAACTTCTGCAAAAAAAAAAAAAAAAAGAGAATAATTGACTTTTATGCTGTAGACAATACAAGTGGCTCCTGTGCTTTCTCACAGAGAAAATGTTTGAAGAATGTTTTTGGTCAGGATGTTTCCAGCAAAGAGTCTCAAAACAGCATTCTCTTTTTCTGTGTATTGAATATAAACTAGAAATTAAAAGGTGGCAACAAGAAGAAAATTCATGAGGAATCTTTTTGTCCTCAAAAGCACTTTTTTTTTTTAGTCAGGGAGGATTTTAGTTGTGGAAGAAGATGCAACAACAAAGGTCTGTTGTGCAAGTGGAGCTAGTCAAAGGATTTGCTCCCACGTATTTCTTCCTTTTTTCTTTATTAGTATTTTCTACACCAAATATATATTGACCAGGGTTTCATTACTATAAACTTGTCCTCCCTCACCTTTCATCTGATTTTTATGTCCTTGGTTTATTCTTAGGACTTGTTACCTTCTGTTTTCTCCGTTTTCTTTTTTTTTTCTTTCTTTCTTTCTTTTTTTTTTTTAATTAGCCTAATTTCTGGAGAGGCAATGTGTGATTAGTATGATGCAGGCAGGACTCACAAGATTATCTTTTACTCTTAGTCTTCCCAGCGACTTGGACTACCTTTGTTTCCTCTTCCACCAATGTTTTTTGTCTAGATAGAGAACTGGACGAGACACAGAGTGTCTGTTTTGTGTGTACCCTTCATTAGCTAAAAATACCCAACACAGCTTGATGCTTAGACTTTACATCTCTCTTTTAGGAGCTGTGCACCCTGCATAAGCCTCATTACCCCATTTTGGGAAGGGCACGAAGGTTACTAAATGAGTCCTAAGTGACTAAATGAAGTATCAGTGCTATCTTCCAATCTCTTGCTAAAATTCTGAGGTGATACTGTTTCCACAGAGGGAGACTTTCAGCCGAGACACAGACTTTGCAGGAGGTCAGATGACACATGACACGTGTTTAGGGAGGTCCTTCGTATACGCAGCCTGCCACGATAGCTGGCCACATTTTGGCAATTTTAAAAGTCACAGCTTTTCACAGACCTGCAGCTKACATCCAGAAAGCCTGGCTTAAATCCTCCCCTGTGCATGCACAAGGTCTGCTGCTTTCCAAATCTCAAGACATCAGTCCAAGGCCCCAAGGGTTGCATTGTTGAGGGCAAAAAATAAACACCCAAGCATTGCAAATTACTGCTGGGCACCCTGCATTCCCATGAGAAACTTGCAAAGTTAGCTAATCTGCGTCACAGCAGTGTGCAAACTGGAGGCTTGGACGGTTTAAAAATACTGACTGCCACAGATTTCCCAAGCCATATATAGTTTACACATCTCACAGTAGCAGGAAGGACCTGTAAAGAGACACAGACACTCCGAGACGGAAGAAAGTAACAGGGGATGCGACTGCCAGCRTGCAACAAAACAGGTTAAAAATAGCCTGCTGCTGTAACAGCTCCCTAGGAGAGGGGATGAGGCAGCTGCTGGTACTCTCTGCCATCTCTGAACAGTCTCTCAGTTAGTCTATTTTCTGCCACAAGGAAAAGGACAGGAAGGAAGCTTTTGTTTCCTGTAAACAGAAAGAGAGAAAATTACAGCTATTCTTGTTTTGACAAYGGAAGGGCTCAGTGAAGCTTGCACAGCTTCCACTGGCGTTGTGGGAATACCTCCCAGAGTTGTGGGCTGTGTGTGGGGAGAGGGGTCCCTGAGCAAAATGCAACTYTTGATGCCTTCACACAAGACATCTAAGTGCATCAGATATAACCTCAAGCAATCTGATGCCATGAAACCTGAAGTGGAATGCAGCCTGTGTTTTGATAAAAACTTTGAAACAAATCTCATCTTCCTCCCATGCGCATGTTGAATCTTGATGTTAAGGCAAAGTCAAGCTGTCCAACCCTACACTAGTGAAAAAAAAAATGTTTGTTCTGCCCTCCTCAGACCCATTATGAAGAAAAAATAGTTG
The DNA here is from genome assembly GCF_003343005.1 of Rhea americana. Classification (NCBI taxonomy): domain Eukaryota; kingdom Metazoa; phylum Chordata; class Aves; order Rheiformes; family Rheidae; genus Rhea; species Rhea americana. The sequence continues at coordinate 2,259,863 of NW_028185151.1, forward strand.
AGTGCCAACTGACATTATCTCTATGGTGGTATTTTCCACCACCTTTTCCTAGCCTAGTCCCTTACAGAGAAAGTGAAAGACTATGACAGCATTTGCAACCATGCCAGGCTTCGCTCCTGGAATGAATTTGCTTGTTGGGATTTCCAGAAACCAGGTGAGTACCATCTGAGCTGTGGCTTGGGCAAAAACAAAGATGTTTTGGTACATTCCCAAAGCCCACACAATTAATTGCAGRGTCAGTTTTAATTTGTTTGAAGTGCTGTGATTTTTCTTTTATTCTTTGTCACTTCCATTCAGCAGGCCTGGCTTTCCAGGCYACAAACAACTTCTATCAATTCTGAGACTCTGATACGAGGCACTGAGAGGGGTCTAAGCCAAAAGCTCAGATTCCAAACATCCCTGAACTTTGGAGAAGTTCAAATCAGAATACACATCTTTTTAGTGAGAAGAGGAAAGCTGTAACATGATCCTAGCCCTGTGCAATAGAGGTAACACTCAAGAGTGGTCTGAAGGTGACTTCCAGAATATGCAGTGTGGAGCAGAGTGGAGGAAGAGAAAAAAAGTATGAAGACATTTTTCACCAAAAAAAAAGAAAGAAAGAAAAAGAAAAAAAATGCTCTAGAAAGAAAATGGGAATGGTGTTGTCTGAGGGAGAGTAACAAAGTCTGCTGACCGAGTAAAGGGGGATAAGAAATGTAGCTGAACTTTGAATGGAAGAAGGAGGGATACTAAAGATTCCCATAGGCTGTCAGGTACCAAAAGTTAGGAAGAAGTAGAAAGATTGATTGAGACAACTAGTACTAAGTGAGAAATCCAAAAGCACGTGTCTGCATATCTATAGGATCTTGAAACTGACAGTGGTATTCAAGCTCATACCCATCCCTGGCCTGCTCTCTGCCTCTCATATGAACCAGAAATCTCTTAYTGTTTCAATGTCAGTTCTCTTTTGAGTGAAAGGATGCTTTCAGCTAGAAGGATATAGCTGGGCATTGGCTGTGCAGTGTGGGGGGTAAGTGAACTCCCTTTGTGCGCTGCTGATTGCATGAACTGCAACATTTCTGTCCAGAAGGGCAGTTCATAACTTTTCCTCTGGAGTACAAGAAGTTGAGTACTGCTCCTCCAACTCTCCATCAGCTGGCATCACAGTTCATCATTTAGGTTCGTAGGGAGCCAGGCCAGGCACTAGCAATATCAGGCTGCACAGGCATAGATGCCTTTTTCATTCCATACGAGAATATGGACTATTTGATTCCTACTTCCGAAAAGGCTTCTGTATGGCTTACAGAAAGGCAGCTAAYAGCCTGTTGGGGTTTGCCTAGTGGTATGTTAAACCGCTGAGTGTGCTTGCACACACCAGTTTCTGTCTGCCCCAGGAACAAGCCCTGCCTATGGCTTTGTCTGAACTCAGCGGCCATCAGGCTGCAGGACTACAGAGCCGCCCTCACCAAATAGGATAGCCACATTCAGCGGTTACACAGGATTAGGGTTTAAGGTCACAGMCGCCCAGGCCATGTTTTCAAGAAGTGAGGATCACAACCTCAGGCCTGAACATGTGTGTGTTGTACATTACAGGGTGACTGCGTGTGCCTGTGTGCATCTCATGGGCCACAGGAATGAGCTCCTGGAGATATTTAACTTCTTTTCGGCTTGCTGCCAGTGACTGTTTAGATGGCTTTCATGCCATCCCATGACACCAGCCACAAAGAGTAAAGGATAGGTTCCTGGATCTCACTTTCTCAGTTAATGAACACCACCACTAATTAACTGACAGCAACATGTAGCTATTCTTGGCCCTAGGTGCATCTTACTGAAGTCATAATGGTCGTGGRTAATGTAATTTATTACTCTGTAAGGTGGTTTGGAATATAATGCATGAAGACCACTCTGAAAGTGCCAAAGCAGTAACACAAGTCAGGATTTTTCCTGGTAAGGTAATATGTTCCATACTTGCTGTGCCTTAGAGAAATAAAGCACCAAAGTTACACTGGTTCCAGTGCAACGCCGTAAAGATTTCCAAATACGCCTGCTGAAACAGAGAACTACTGTGCTAAAGAGGTAGGTCCTTCTTCTGGAGCAAAAGAACTGCAAGGCTTTTTTTTTTTTCTCCTGCTTAAAAAAAATCTGATAAGTACAAAATGTCACCTTGTGAAAAGGCTCCTGGGTGCCAAATACAGGAATCTAGCTTTGGGAAGGCGGGAGGCTCTGTGCACAGCAGCTCGGGTCATGCAGCCAGGCCCACGTCAGGACTTGAGCTGTACTCTGTGTGAACTCTACTAAATTAGCTGTACATGATGCTGCATTCCCTCTTCTTGGAGGATCAAAGTTGCTGGATTGAGTCCCAGCTTTCTGCAGATAAGCAGGTCACAGGATTAGTTTGCACCTATTTTCTGCTTGTAATACACCATGTTACAGATTCCACTGGATTCTCTAGTGTGTATCCACAGTTTGTATCCATATACACTGGATGCTTATGGTCACATTTTTTTCCTTTAGTCATCTGAGCTAATCTAGTGTCCTGAGATACTTCTACAGACACTAACATCAATACAGATTCTCTGGCAGTATCACTCACATCTGACCATTTTTCTATGAATTAATACCACTGTTCCGGTCCAAACCCTCGTTATGATTCCCTTGTTTTATACAAAAAGCTCATTTTATCATTCAAAAGGCTTCTCACACAAGCACAGCGGTAGGAGGGCAGGTGCAGCAGCTCAACAGTGTGAGTTTGATTAAACTATTTCTGAATGGTGGAGGAAGAAACACAAGTCTATCTAGTTTSGTAAGCAATGAGGCATCCATAATTTCTAAGCAAAATGCCTGTGAAAACTGGGGGAAGGGGAAGATAGTAATAATTGGAAATCCATTTCACTTACATAAAAGTGTTAATGAGTTGTTTATCTGCAGACACACTGCAGGCTTCACAAAGRCACACAAGTTACAGCAATTAATTACCAGCAGGGTCTGGGAGACTGTCTCTGTAATTAAAAYTTGTGATCAACCAGCAACAATGAAGGATTAAAAACTGAACAGCAGAACATGCACATATATATTTTTCTTTAAAAAGATAACACGGTTTTGTATCATAGAACTCTGTAATAAACCGACTGYCATTTTAAAAGTTGCTATTGTTAAAGCAACAGATACATTTCTAATATGAAAGTGATAGCTTTAGTGTGAGTTAGTTTTCTTACCCAAGTAGTTTATCTGTCAGTAGAAGCTGATACATGTTAAAGCCATGCAAGATTGTATATCAGAATTGGCAAATAGTTCTGGATTTAAAAAAATAGCAAAAGAATTGAGGAAAAAAAATGGCATCTTCAGAATGATCTCTTTCATTTTGGAATGAAATGTCATGACCTAATATTCCTGTTTTAATCAAAAAAAAAAAAAAAAAAAAAGTTCTTACACCCATATAATAGTAATAGATAGCCATACGCTCCCAGTGTATTCTGTCCTTCCTAGAACATAAACAATTTTAAGGATTGAATGAGCAATAAATTTAAATAAAACTATCTTAATAGCAAAGAAAAAATAAGTGACAATGCTTTAGATAAAAAGAAATTATTTAGCATTTAATTGTTTCAGTTCATCTGTGAAAAGTACACTGAGCATAATAATAGAGTAGCACTGAATTAAAATTGTACAGCTCCAGGGGGACTGGAAGCATCCTGGAAATTTTGGCTTGGGATCCTTCTTTACGATATTTTTTGAAAATATCTGATTGCTGGAGCAGTGAAGATCATTCCCAAGATAAAAGTACTAATCATAATTACTTTCACGGGCTATTTTTGACATGGTTGATAGACTGAAAATGATTGAAAATGAATGCTTTTTAAAASTGATGCATCTGTCTTCTCCTATGAATAGTTCAGTTACTGAAGACATTTACTATTTAAAATTGTTCATAATTTCTTCTCAAAAATATTTTTGGCTGGGAGATTGTTCAAGGAAAGCAGTGAGTATTGTCTGCGGTATTTCTGAGCTCTGTTCATCACAGATAATGATCATGGCGTTTTCTGTGCTTTGCTTAGTGGCTGACTTAACACCTACAATTAATGTTTTCAAAGCAATGCCTCCAATTCTTGGTTACCCAAGAATTTAATTTCCACTTTTTTTGCAATAGTCACCGAAGATCAATGGTTTTCAGGAATAGCATAGCCAAGAAACCAACAAATAGSTTTGCTAAAATGTCTCCATACAGAAAACGGAAAAATGAGCAGAATAAAGTTCAAATTGATGCCAATAAATAGTACAGTACAGTCTGTTTCACGCAGCTGTGCTCAGAGGTGAAGAAAATGTTTTTCTTAGTTTGGTCTCAGAAAACTGTCAGGAAACTTCTAAGGACTCCTTATACCAGAGTGAGCTTAAAACAGCAGGGATATACAGCTCCATTTAAGCGCTTTATAGCAAAGAAATAAAGGACCTTATGGGAGCTGCTTACTATAGAAGGTATTCCCTTTCCCTATGTGGCAAGTCACAAATTCAAAGCAAAAAGTTGCATAAAATGGAGCTGCAACTCTATATCTAAGCATATAATTCAATTATAAACTGGTATCTTGGCCATTGGTCACAAGACAAGAAATTTTTGATTAATCAGTTTAAAAAAAGAATTTATATTTAAAAAATGAAGAGTAAAAATTCAAGACAAGCCCTTAATTACAACCCAATGACAACATACAAATTCGTTTATCTGAAATACTGTTGCTAGAGAGTATTTTACTCTTTTAGTTACAACAGTAAAAGATTGATGTATGAATGGGGAGGGGTGAGACCAACATTTTTTACTCAGTTAACAATCTAGTTTTTGCAGCTTTTCTTGATCTGAACTGTTTTTCTTTTCAGAATGGAATCTACTTAAGCCTTTTACCTTATAACATAGCTATAAGCAGCTAAATTAAGAGGCAACCAGAATGAATGCATGCTCATACAATGAAAAAGCAAATAAATCTTCGATCATGCAAAATAAGGTTTATAAAGAAGTAAGGATTTACCTTGCACCTTTCTACTCAGGCTTATTAGTTTCATTCCTTTAAAGTAGGACATRTGTAAAAGTCAAATTACATCTACAACCTGTATTTGACACCATCATGTCAAAAAAAAAATCAAGCACACGTGAAATCACAATTTTTTTGGATTTATAAATGTCCATTAGAGTAAATTTTTAAAAAGGAAAATGCTTACCACTAGAAGAGTCTCGTCCACACCAGGAAAGGTTCAAAACTTTACTCTGTGAACTGAGGCTGAAGAAGTCATTACTATATTAGCCCAGCTGAACTTAAGCTAGAGTAGTAGGAGACTCCTTTCTACCTGTGAATTTAGACAGTGAGTTCCCTCCAGCCCCACAGCCATCTGCAGATCTTTAAGTTGTCATATTTGGTTTGAYTGAAATGTTCACATAGTAAACAACAACAAAAAAAAAATCTGGAACTTTGAGGCAGTAGAAGTCTTACTGATAATTTTGCCTAACCAATTTAAAAAAAAACTATGCAATGAAACCACTTTAAAAACATTTGGATGGGGTAGGTTTTATTGAATCATGGATTGTACAGTAACTAATTTACAAAGGTCAGCCAACTGCATTATCCAAGACAATTACAAATGTCACCCCATCAGTTTTACAATCTAAGACTTCTATAACATTATTTGGAAACATCCTCCAAACAGACACAAAACAATGACTATTTTTCAAGTTGAATCATTATTCAAGCGWGGCTGTCATCTTCCTAATGTCACCGCACCGACCTGTCAGTACACTGTAACGAAACACATTTGTACAGCAGTTTATCGGAGTGTCTTGTAATGGAATATTGTAACTACCAGCAGTCTTGAAATACTTTCTTGAGTCTTTGTATATTTGCTATGCCATTTTTACATTCAAAGAGCTCTGGTGATAGGAATCCTGCTCCTGTGTGTATGGAAACCTTTTTTTTTCACTCTTACAAATGAAAGAAAATACATATTCTCAGAGTAGAAACACAACTACACATACTAAGGCGTATCTGCCAATGTATTCAGATAAACATCTGCCAATGTATTCAGATAAAAAGTATACTTTACAAAAAATCATGTCTTCTATTCTAACCTGTAAAATGACTATAAAATTGCATTAAAAATAGAACAAAATATTCACGACTAAGAAATTGAAGACAGTACACAGAAGTGTCCAAATAAAAGTTTTATAAGAAAAGAAGACCCCATGTCTGCACACTAACCTCATCTAAAAAAATCTTAATTTATAAGGCAGGTAAGTTAATATCAGTATTTTTCTGTTCAGTGGAAATTCTAGGTTGATATTACTGTATTTGAGTTCCTGTATAAAAAATATGGGACATGAAAAGYAGTGGCTTCTCAGATCTACTACACAAGACAAATCATAATTCTGAAAAATGCCTGAGAATTTCAATTTTACATGGCCACATGTCTTAGCTTTAAAAACATCTGAGGATTTATGATCTGACTTGTAAAGGAACAGTAAAATTTGGGGTGTATAGAAGCACATAATAAAATCTTGCACAAACTTTTACCTAAAACTAAAGAATGTGGAGTCAACAAAACAAAAACTGGAAAGGTTAACAGTGTTTTATTTCTCATCCTAGCATGACTTTTTTCCCCCTTAAACAGCAGCATATGGGAAGATCCTCTCTTTTTAATGATGGCACAAAGGGGTGATACCATGCCATTGAAGAATCCCATCCTGCAAATTATTATGTCCTATTACCTTCTTTCACAATGTACACAGTAAAGGATCTCTTTTTTTCCTCTAAATAACTTGTAATAACTTAATAATAATTCTTTTAATCTAAACAATGACTACCATTTCACTRTAATGCTAAATTTACAAAGTGCATAAAAATCTGACTTTGAAAGCTCYGTACTTTCAAAATACACAGTATAATCCTGGTCTCCTGTTGAACTCATATCTTTCTATTAAGCTAAAGTAAATTCAAATTTTCATTACTAATTATTATGACAAAAAATTTTGTATCTATAAAACCAAGAAATAAGGAGCCTAATTTTTCTTCCATTAGGGCTTTTGATGTGAAACTCCACTAAATTCACCATGAATCTTTCCATTGGTTTCTGCAGAGTTTGATACAGTTGTGAAACAACTGAGTCTATGGTGTATTTGCATAAATATACACAGAGAAGTTTGATACAGAAAAGTTATCATTTCACACAAAGGTATTTATATAAAATAATACCCACAAAGCCTGCTCATTGCAACCCAGTATGAATCCCTTTCTGCAGTGGGTATGTACTCTTAGGAGATCTACATAGACTCAGGAAAAAAAWTCTCTTTCCTTGTTTTATCTTCATTAACAAGAATGACATATGATGTGATAAGAGCATGTCTTCTGATCATGTATCACTAAATATTGTATATATTCCATACAGTAGAAAGGAAGTGAAATATTTTTAACAAGAAAAATCATGTGACTATCATAGTTAAAATAATATCCTGCTATAAAAATGCTGATTTCCTACAAAGCATCTTTCATCTGAATGCCTTAAAGCATTTTACCTGCTATAATCCTACTGAAATTTTTTCCTTGCTTGAGTTGAGTAAGTTTTTATTTGATGATCAGCAGAGAAAACAGAGGAATGAGAATTTAAAAGTTGTATTTCATTACTGGCTTATCATCGCATACCACCTCCAACACATATATTTTAGTGTGTCACAAACACACTACAGAATTATTGATGATAAATGCCGAAACACTAGCACTCTTCCTCACACACATGTATACATATTTGCATTTTCATGCCTATGGTGGTGCAGCAAAAGTTTGGATCCTCCAGTGAAAACCTGGATGCAAGACCTGATTTTACATGCAACAGATGTAACAAAACTGCCATTGCCAGATAGTATCAAAAGACGACAAGATAATCAGAGTGAGATCATTTGTGACTTGAGCCATCAAATATGTCTTACAGCAGTATGTGAAGCCAGGAGAGTTTTTGCTGAGCAATTAGCAGAGTGGATAAAGCATGCAAACGAACTAGAGTCAATTTTGGTATGATCAGCTGAACAGCTGATGTTCCTGCAYGCAGTGATCTCATCTCAAATGTCATTAAAAAAGAAGCTGTTCTCTTCATCACCTTGCACCACGTTTTTTTTTACAAAAAGAAGAATTGCACAAAACAAAGTGTTGATTCACATTCAGAAATACCAAACTGGGGCATTTTATTCTCCTCCATCCGAGTTTCTCTTGGCCTACAAATCTGTACCACCCAAGATCACAAATCACCATTATTTGTTTTTCAGTGCACACTATTTTTCATTCTGTATCAGGAACGCCTATCCACAGCTGGCTGCTCTAGTCCAGTTTTATTTTTTTCTACTGAGAGATGGCCTAAAAAAGGGAGAGGCTGGTAGACTCTGAATGCATTTTTATTTTTCATAAATGTATTGTGCATTCTAAATACTCTGTCCCATAATCCATCTCCCTATTTCTTCCTTTTCCCTCTCCTAGTCTGGATGAATTCTCCACCAGTCCTAAACTAACTCCCCACAGTTCTCATACAGCTGCCACTATTTGCTTTCATGTTACCGGTGGAGCCACAGTGCAGAGCAGTTCAGCCATTCCCAGTAGATATATTAAGAAAAAATGATTTGCTGATATAAATTTGGAGCTATATATATATATAAAAGTTATTTCTAGGTTAAGAAATCTTGGATAGTTGTAGACAAGGATCATCTTGCCCTATCTCTTGGAGGCTATAATATTTTCCCAGCTCCCTCTCTATAGGGCTCAATAGTTAGCAGCTGCATTTGTCAAAAGCCTATCTTCCAGAATCTGAATGTAGAAGAGTTTTACTAATCTATCATGTTCATTATTATGAGATTTGGCAATAGCCACTACACTCTGTAACTATGATGTGAAATAAGGAATGTATGACGATTCAGTGCTGAATTCTAAATGCAGCTTGGAAAAAATCTACAAGAATAAACTTGCTTTTCAACTTAAAAGGTACAGAGTATACATTCCTTCAGGACAGTGATGAAAATGAACATAGAAATCTCCATGTTGACATGTTCAAATTGGTGCTACTATTTTGATCTAATCAGGAAAGGAAATGATTTACAAGACTTACAAGCAGGGGTTAACAGCTTCATTGAAGCACCAGTCAGGGGTGTTTCAAGGCTGGACACTTGTGGCAGCATTCAGTAACATTTATAGCACCTTCTCAGTCTCCTAGCTGGCTAGAAAAAATAGAGCCAAAGATCAAAGTAACAAGAAAAAGATTATACTGAAAGTTGAAGAAAGGGTATTTTCTTCTTTTCTAGTAAACTGTTGATGACAAGTCTGCTTTGTTCCCTCATGAGTTTCCACAGTACCTCCTACACAGTTCTCTTCTGGCTAAAAGATAACTCACTTCAATTGTTCCTTGCAGATCATTAATGCTTTTGCCTTGCAGAACTGTTTCATCTTGGAAAATGCCGTCACCTTTTGATTATTGCCTTTTATTGCCACTACACAAGCCACTCGTAGCCATCCAGGGAGAGCTTGCAATGTAAAAGACAAAAGATGTAGGTAGGAAGCTCTTCACACATGTCAAGTTTTGGGAAGGTGGGGGAGAACGACAAGAAGGAGCAGCCTCAGGCACGCTTCCACATGGCTGTGTGCAGGTATGCCTCCAGCCATATTCTGGCTGTGTGGAAGAGGAAAGCACCATTCAGGAAAGCCCCGGAAAATACCACTGTGCACCCTAGCAAGCTATCACTGTTCCCTGTGGCAACACTGGTGCCCATCCAGGACAAGGCAGGATGCCAGAACCTCACTGAAACAATCTGCAGATCGTCATGCAGTCTAAGTTTAGCCACCGAACTAAGGTGGCTGAGAGAGGAAGTCAGTCTCACGAGGCTTCCCCTGCGGTCCATGTCCTCTCTGGGGTGATTCAGAGAAAGAGATTCATTCAGGGACAGGTATTAGGGAATGTGAAAACACTTACACTTCTGGCCACTAAAACCTTTGGCCTTTTGCCCAGAGGCCTCTTCCAAGCAATGGCATGTCAGCAGCTTAGTGTCCCCGTATCATGACACAACATCAGCCCCAAACACTGTAGAGGGCACTGTACCTCCAGGGCCATCCAAACCACTCACAGCTACATCAAAGGGCTCTCCCCAGAACTCACTTATGAGTTTCCTTTAAAGTCTGCCCATCTGAAAAGTACAGTGGCATTAAATTATATACATTTTTTTWAAAAACAAACACAACCTCCAAATCTGACAGGCAGGGGCAGAGATGGGATTAGGCAAACATCCTATACAGAGGGTTCCTCTTTCTATCTGTCAGCTTTAAGTGCTTTCTCTTACAGAACTACACAGTACAAACTGAGCCGGAAAAAGCTATTTAAAAAGTGATTATAGTGTGACATTTTTGTTTGACCTAACATAAAGCCATGTGCARCTTGAATGTCAGCAAAGCTATTTACTATAGGGAGAGACAGGCCGTAGCACGCTTAAATGTGTACAGTGTCTTAAATCTGCTTGCTGTCTCCAYTCAGTGCACATGAATGACACTGAAGCCAAGATGTAAAGTACAGCRTTCTGTAAGCTGAGATGATTGACTAATATGCTGAGTGGTATAACGCATTCAGCTAGAGGCTCCCGGCGAGGAAGACAAAATAATGGATAATTAAAGTCAATCTCAGGTTAAAAAGCACAGGCCTTTGCAAAAGGTTTCCTTGGATTAGAAAGAGAATGTCAATGGACCTGTTTCTTCCTCACATGCTTGAGGAACTCAAACATTTGGACAAAAATAACTTTTGTGTGTGTGTGTGTGTGTGTGTGTGTGTGTGTGTGTGTTAGTACATGAGATGCATCAGTCACATGAGAGAGGAAGGACCACAGCTCAGAGCTAGAGCTACAATTTGCACCTACAGCAGTCTCCTTCAAGCTTGCAACCTCTGCAGTACAGCCCAGTAGCCTCACGACTTTGKATACACAGGGATGACAGAGCCAGCTCAGGCTGATCAGCTGAGGTTGCATGTGGGGTCACTGAGGAGAAGAGAGGCTTCAGAGCTGTACCATCAGTGCGTAAAGTAACAGCTGAGCAGTGGGGGAGCAGGAGGCAGCAGCTCATTATTTGCATCTCTTAGTGTGTGAGAACCAACAGGAACAACGTGGGTCAACACCCTGCAAAAATGCATAAGCATATACAGTTATAAAGCTATATATACAGTCGGCTAATCATCAGCTCTCCCTAGAAGACAATGAACTAGTTTACAGTGGACAAAGACAAGTATGCTTATATGTTCTTAACGGGACTACAGCCATACAGTTGGACAGTGTTCCAATCTGATTTTCTTCTCAGAGCCCAGAATAACAAACAAATCAGTGTGCCTTTATTTTAAAAAATGTTGCTCACAGTAATAAGGGTGGGTGGGGGAACTCAAAAGGAAGCAGAGCTGTGATAAAACTTCCATTTTGTTCTTTCTTGTATGTCAGAAAAAAATTTACATTACAATTCAGAGTGCCTTTGCAGGTTTATTTTTCTTTACATTGTTACATGTCCGATCACATCTGATTTTGGAAGCTAAGCAGAGTCTGACTTGGCTGGCATTTAGGAGACTGTTGAAAATACAGTACTTTGGGCAGGATCTGTATTCTCATTATATGAATATACAGTGCCTAACAGCATGATTTTTTTGTGTGTGAACAAGAACATTCACAGTTTTACATACTTTAAAATACTGCCCTGCACCAGATACTGACTGAAAATAACAGCATGAGTCTTAAGTGAGCATGCTTTGAATAAAAAAAAAAAAAAAAAAAAAAAGGAATGCTTGTGAATACTAGTTACTATTCTCCAAAGAGCACAGAAAAACTCTTTGGGCAAAATGATCATCAGCTCATTAGAGATAGGAAAGAAACTCTTTAATTTCTGTCTGTTTGCAATTTACTTTACTAAGCRCTGACAATGGCAGTGGACTGTGAAAATCCCTTCAAAACTTATTTAAGTATAATATGGGTAAATAACACAAGCTTTTTAATAAAAAAGATATGAGGCTTAGACGAAGGTTTTTTCATTTTATTTGGGGTCCCCTGTTATTTTTAGTGTCTCAGTAACAAAGGGCTTAATTATCATATAAAGGTTCCTTACTTTTTGCTTTACCTTAGAAAATTCCAGATCAAGTCTGGCCTTCTATGATTTTGCTTGGAGGCTCCCAAGCAAGAGTTAAAACTAGTAGAACAAAACTAGCAAAACAAAAGTTTCCTTTATTAAAAATGTTAATTAGTCATTCAAGTTAAACAAGTATCACTGAAAGAATAACAAATGTGACTGAAACTCCCTTCCTCTCTTACTTTCTTAAAAAAATATCATCAGTGGGTACCTCTCTGATCCTGAGTGGATCTTACAACTCAGAGGGAACACCATTTCTTTGGCAAAAAGAAATTTAAAAGGCAAAAAAAAAATCCCTGTAAACACGTTACAAAGACAGATMATGAACAACAACCCCAAAAAAGATATTTGGGTATCTTTGGTAAAAAGAAACAGRTAAGACATGACAAAGAAAGGCAAGTTTCATATGACTATTAGCTTTTCCCAGGTAGATAGTCTGGGATAGATTTATGCAGTTTTGCAGTCTTTCTTCGTTATGTCAAAATGCAAGGGATTTCTAAATCCTTATTTGGATGCACCCTCTAACAGCAGAGAGAAACTGACAATTACTGAAGCAAGGCAAGTCGTTTTCAGTTTAGCAGTTTTTTTCTAAGCCAGACTTGTGGTTTTATTTAGAGTCTGAATGCTTCCATTCTCTGAGAAGCCCAGTGGCTTTTCAATAGCAGAAGATCAAATGATGTTAATCAGGCAGCGTGGTCTAATCCTCTAATTCAGCTGCCTTTTTACATTAGAAATGTCCTGCTCATGTAAGACTGATTTGCTCTTAAATTGACTTTTTTTGTTAAATGTACTATTCTGAAGGTCTGCTCCTGGCTCTGCAGATCTTACTTCCACTTAACTACCTTTACTTTCTTTCTTTCTTTTTTTTTTTTTTTTTTTTTTTTTTCCTAGAAAGGCAAGTGTTAAGGGTTCTGACAGGAAATTTCTTGTTAATCACAGAAATGTTATGCAACAGCAATACGAAAAGCATTTTCATTTTTTTTTTAGTAGTGATCCTACAAGGTTATCTACATTTAACAAATATACTACAGTTAGCTATTGCCGACTACAGGAAGACTATCCCAAGTAAAATTTCTCCTCAGCCTTCTGATGTTCCTTCCACTGACATTCACAAATGTTCCATCAAAGACTGAAACAATCTGCTCACCTTYTTTTGTTCCTTTTTGTTCTCTTCTTTTTGATGTGGTGACTGGTGCACCACACTGTGTGACAGGTCTTCGCATACGTTATGGGGGGCAGGCCAGGAGCAGTGGTGCTATCTTGCCACTAGGAAAGGCCAGTGTGACCAGCGCTCCTCTGCAATGTCTGTCTCCCTCAACTCTGTGCATCAGCAGGTAGATCACATACTGCAGCCACACCTGACCTGCAGGCTCACAGGAGAGGAAAGAGCCTCCTGCTCCATAAATGACTGTCAGCTTACGCASTGCTGCTGAGATTGCCTCGTGCAGGCACGAGGAAGGGGTCAGCTGGGCGACCCTCAAACACAGTCTGTCAAACTTGGTAGGTTTTCTGATAGTGTTATGCTGAAACAGCTCCTGAGCTCTATAAGCACGAGTGGACAGACTGTCAGCACTGGTTGTGTCCACTGACCTTCACAGCAGCTCCCATTAATGAAGGTCAAATGAGGGAATCCCAGCAATCTATACACCACATATATTTAATTGTATTACCAGTTCTCATTCACACGTTTGGAACTAAAACTCTGAAAACCCTAAAAACAGKCATTTCTCCTACAGGCAACACATACATGTCTGATTTCTACATAAACACAAAGGCTAGACTTTCCTGAAGCACCAAGTTTTCTGTCCAAATATAGTCTTCAGTGTTAATGACTACAGCACAAATGAAGTTCCACTCGCCCCTAGATTGGATTTGGTCACTATTTACAGCCAATAACGAGCGAACGTATGTGACAGGTACTTTCTACACAGGTACTTTGTACRCTTTTAATGTTAACCTTCTCCATATGAACCTCGCCTGCTTGAACTGTAGAGGAAGTCATGATAAAAATGYATAGCCCTTTGGCTCAGACATCAGTGAATGGGACCTACCTCCACTGCCTGTGCAAGGCAGCTCAGTGCAGTCTGGGCATAAGAACACATAGCGTAATACCTGTGAGGTGTACGGCAGARGGGAAGAAGCCACATGGCACACACATGCGAGGTCTAGCATCCCTGCTGTTTGCTCTTTCTGGATCACTACAGAGGATTCTTGCACAAGCAGACTATTTTTACCTTATTGCTAAGACTGCCTCATGTAAAGGAAGATAAAACATTGTTTGGAGAAATCAAATGAGCATTTACACTCCCTGAGAAGTGCTCTTTAATCTTTTTTCTTCTTGCAGAAGACAAAGGGGCTATTCTTCCTGCCTATTGAATCTGCAATATGTAATCACTTTGCTACATACACTGAATCACACTTTATGTCAGATGATAACAGATGAATTTAGTCAATTAATTACTTTTTCCAAAGATATTTCCCTGACACAAGGTTTGGTGTGTCCATATTAGCAGAACACATAAAAGTTTTAGAACTCTCTAGTGCTGTTATTGGCATTACACAAACCAAAAGCTGATTAAGTTCCACCTTAAAAGTAATTAAGGGTTCTGTCCCCAGTCATCTGGGTTTTGTAGAGATGATTTTCATATTATTGTGCACATGTACTAAACAACCCCTTTCCTTCAGTGCCTTTTTGCTAAAGAAATTAAAACGTAATTTAAACACAGCATTTGGTAACACCAATTGTATTTGAAGTAGATTCATGGGCAGAGAGCGCCATCTCCTGCTACCAAATATGATTACCCAACAGTAGCAAGATACGTAATTTAGCATTTCTCCATTGGAATTTCCATCTGCTACAGCAAAAGGTGCAGCAAAAAGCCACCTTAGCTTGATGAATGATTGAGACTTAAGTCTTAACATTATCTTAATATCCTGTAGTGAGACTTTGCAAATCCCTGCTAACATTTCTGAATTAAATTAGAAAAACTGATTATAATTGCAAGGAGCTAGGATCCTAGATTTGTTTCTGCTGTTGGGCTGCTCAGTCAAGAATAGAAACATCTTAGATTTTAAAAGAGTTAATATTTTTACTATATTATTGTCCTCTGGCYCTCCAGAGATTTAAGTATGTATTTAACACTATGTATGGTGCATATGTTAAGTATTGGGAAATACAAACGGTTATACCTCTAGTACTATCCCAGAATGACTGAGTAAAAAGCTAATGTAAGTAAGCAATTTTGTTTGCATATACATTGTAAAGAATAGTTGTATTAAGGGCAAATGTATCTCAAGTTACTATTCTATCCCATATAAATTGTACATATGTTTTAACATACACTTTTGAATAAATCTATTATATGCTGAAAAAAGTAAATGAAGACATTATTTCCAGCAGATGCCTGAGAAATTTTCTCCACTAATATGCTAAATGGTGTTAGTACATTCTGTGTACTGTTACCTAGCAGCATTCTGCTCTATTTAATGTCATTAGAAACCTCAGGTCTCCTGAGCATTCATAACTCCAAAGGATTAAAATGGAGCAGAGGTATTAAGTATGCTAAAAAATCAAATTTTGTATGCTAAATGCACACAGAAAATCTTCAGTGTGTAAACCACAAATAGATCATATGCTAGTTTTCAAAGTATTTTCTAAATTTAGTGAATGCAGGGGGGCTTGTGAGTCTAGCCTCTTTAATGACACAGACGAGTCTGTTTCAGAAATGTACCTTAATGACACAGGCAGCAACAAATTATTGCACGTAAAATCAAAAATGATGCTTCCTAAAATACATTCTTTACAAGACTTACCTATGCTAAAGAATTGTTAAAGAGTTTGCAAAAGCAAACAGTTACAGGATTTAAAGGGGTATATACACACTAAACATCTATATTGAATAGAAGCCCTCATGAATGTTTAAGAGAAGATTTCTGCTACTGCTAGCTTTAAAGATAGATTCATTATTTTATTAATATAGAAATTATTAAATTATTACATGCTACTTCTGTGATAGTCTGAGTTTAGAAGGTACGTGACTACTTTTTAGAAAACCAGAAGRATTCAGTTTTTGGCCACAGAGATTGCAAGATACAAGAAAAATGTTTATGAAGATGTAGTACAAAGAGATATGTAAAGGACAAAAAGGTGATCAAGAATAGTTAGCATGGATTTASCAAGSACAAATCATGCTTGAGCAACCTGACCACATCCTGTGATGAAATGGCTGACTACATGGGCAAGGGRACAGCAGTGGACATAATAAATCCTGACTTCAGTAAGGCTTTTGAAATCATTTTCCACAGCATTTTCACTTGGAAGCTGAGGAAATAYGGCCTGAATGAGCTGGCTTTTAGATGGACTGAAAACGGGGTAGTCTGCTGTGCTCTATGGGTAGCAATGGAGGCCTTAGCATCTGCCTGAAGGCCAGTAACAAGCAGAGCACCCTAGGAGTTGATACTATTGCCCATATGGTTCATTATTTTCTTCAAAAAGTTGGATGATGAGACAGCATGCACCTTTGGTATATTCACAGATAATACCAAGTTAGTGGGAGCGGCTGACACATCGGATGGTGGAGCTTCAGATCAGAGGCACCTTGAGAAACGTAAGGATTGTGATGACCAAAGCCTTAACAGGTCCAACAAGTAGAAGTGCAAACAAGGAGAAATGCAAAGCTCAAAACCTGGGACAGAGTAAACTGTGCCATTGATACCAGCTGCAGAGACTGGCTAACTAGCAGCCTTACTGAAAAAGACCTGTGGCTAYAGTGAAAGGCAAGTCCAATATGAGCAACCAGTGTGCTGTCTTCCCAAATAAGGCAAATCAGATGCAAGACTACATTAGAAGGTGCATGACCAGCAGATTGAGGGAAGTTATTGTCCCCCCCCCCACCTTGCTTGGGGCTGGTGAGCGTAATAAAAATACAGTGTACAGTTATGTGCTCCCTAGTTCAAGAGAAGGGGCTTCAGTAAAGGGCTACCAAGATGACTGGAATCTAGAKCCTATAACCCAGGCTGAGAGGCTGAGAGAGCCGGAGCTGTCTTGTCTTTTGAAGAACCTAAGGGTGGCCTAATTGCAACCTACAGCTACTTGAAGGATAGTTACAAAYATGACAGAGCCAAACACTTCTTTGTAGTAGCAGACAATATAACACAAAGCAATGACCAGAAACTGTGGCTTGGGAGGTCCAGAGAGGACATTATGAAAAAAATATATATATTTACTTGTACATGTAGAAGATGTGAAATTTTCATCTTTGAAGACAAAGTTGCAGCAGATCTGACTTACTTCACTGATACTTCACTCTGAGTGGGAGTCTACACAACTTCCAGAGGTCCTTTTCAACCAACATTTTTGTGAAAAAGCTGTAACACTGATGACTTTCGTGCTCTATGATCTTTCTTTAYTGTGTGAAGATAGCTTTTAAATTGTCACCAAACACTCTATTTGGACCTATTAATAATTCAGAAATATTGTTTAAGCACACACATGAGCAAAAATAAAAATACTATGCCATCTGTTGATATCTCAAACTGCAGATGTTCTTTTCTGAAAATCAAAAATTTATTGCCACATTTAAACCATTAAATAGTATTTTAGTTGGTAGTATAAAAATAGCAAAGAAATGCAATGTATTGTGAAAAGCTACTGATTGTAATTTAGTGTGTTACTTATTTCAAGCTGTAAAAGTGATGTGAAGTGCCCGTAGCCAGATGCCAGGAGCCCCTAAACTAATTTAAACCTCTGAATGCAGCAACCGAGATAACCACTCTCTCTTCCAAGAATAATTATATAAGCTTGCTCCATTTCCTATGCTTTTTTTTTCTTTTAAGCATGCTAAATGATATGATCAGTTTTAACTTAATTATGAGATACTCACAGAGAAGGCCCCAAMAGCAATTCATTTTTGTAGCTGCCTGTATCAACAAGAGCCCAGCTTCCACTTCTCTTGGTATCATTTGTGGCAGTTCTAAGAGTCTAAGAAAAGCTCTGTGCAGAGTTTATAAAATGTGTGGAACTTAATCAGAACAAAACATGCTAGTCAGCAAAATTCATACAGCCCATGCTGTATGCTTCAATCTTGTTTCTTTCATCACAAAGGAAAGAGTTATATAACCCTATATAGCTGAGTGTGTCCTTTTATTGGAATAATTTAAATTCCCTGTCCGCTCCTACTATCCCCAGCAYTATTGCTGTTCATCCTTTAATTAGTGCTATTTCTGCATGTCAATCACGTACTTGATATTACACAAGGAATGTAAAGAGACATAGCTAATAGTTCCAACGAGCTTACAACCAAAATASTCAATTCCAAACTTGCTCTTTCTTGAAGAATTGCTAGTAATTTGGTTCACATAACAATACCCCCTGTAATCTTTTCTACCCTTGTTCCTGTCTACAAGACTGCTTTCCTTTTTTCATRTGGAAGGATTCCTTCTTATCATTTTTGTAATGAAAGAATGGAAGGAATAAGCCACCTATGTATCCTTTCTTGAAGCAGTCACATCYATGAATAATCCAATTTCTATTGTTGCTTTCTTCATTTTTGCTAAGCGAATCTGGAATGTGGTTTTGAGTCTACTGCTTACTTCTTTCTTCTGTAGTCTCACCTGACTTAAAGAAGTGGAACCCACAACCTTGCATCAGCACATCAGCTCTCCAGGCAGGACAGGGTTAGATACCTCAGATAGATACCAAAATAGCATCCACCGAGTACAGAGTTGTGCAAAATTAGCACATCCAATGGCTAAACCTAAAAACCACTGAAGACTTAAGGAAGTCCCAGCTAAGGACATACTGAGCTGGTCTGAATGTCCATCTACCTCGGTGCCCCATTTKGACACTGGCCAATGGGGAAAAAAAAAGACAAGGAGCCCTGGGCAAGCATGGTGTAACCACTCCCGCACTACACAGTCCCATTGCCTGCAATTAACTATTYAGGGGCTTTCATAGCTTGTTTCCTTCCTTTTTTCACAACTCTGAAGGGCTTTTGTTCCCAGAAACTGCATTCACACTTCTGACCTCCGCAGTGCACCACAGGAACGCCCAGGTGCCCAACCACTACAGCCCAGGCCCTCCCCTGGAGGCAGGCACCCCACAATTTCCTCAACTTGGCAAAGCTTCTAACGCTTCTAAAATGCACTGAGTTCCTCTTCTAAAAATCGCTTCCTTAGATACCTCCCTGACAGCCATTTGCCCGAGGAGCAGGACCCCGGCCACCCTTCAAGGTTGCCAGGTTTGACAGGCCCTAAGGGCACCACAGGATGGGGAAGCCCAGAATCGGGTGGAAGGGAAGCGAGGAAAGCGTACTTGACCAATCCTGCCACCGAGCAAAACCGAATTCATCCAAAATTTGTGGGACTAAAGCRGGGGAGGCAAAGGGGACCGCAAGGGAACACGCAGCCCTGGGGCTGCTGCGTGCCCCTGACACTGCCATGCCTCGCCTCTCGGGGCACGTTACCGCCACGGTCTACCTACACGTTTCCACCCAACCAAGAGCTTAACGCGTGTAAAAACAAAAAAAAAACAAAAAAAGAAAAAGAAAAAGAAAGAAAAAGAGAAAAGGAAAAGAAAAGGGGAAAACAAAACCCCGAACGGCGCATGCCGGCCGCTCTCGCGGTCGCAGCAGGTGTGCGGCGGGGCGGGGCCGCCATGGCGGCGGGCGGGGCCGGCGGCGGAGGAGG
>NW_028185151.1:2279989-2282656 GCF_003343005.1 Rhea americana
GCTGCGGCGGGGCGGCCTGGGGCTCGCAGGGGCTGCGCGCGTGGCGCGGTGGCTGCCGCGGAGCCCGGCCTGGGCGGCCGGAAGCGCCAAAATTAGCMGCGTCCGAGGTGGCAGCGAGGCCGCGCTCCTGCTGGCGTCCCGAGAGCGAGGTGCTTCGAGCCTGAGCTTTTAACGTTTCGGTTTTTAACGTTACCGCGTTATGGTAACTGTCTCCACCCAGAGGGTGCCGCGGACGGGATGGGTGTACAGCGGCGTGGAGAAGCCGGAGAGCGTGTCCGATCACATGTACCGAATGGCGCTGCTGGCGCTGGTGGCCCAAGACAAGACCCTTAACAAGGACAGGTGAGATGTCGCTCGTTGTCACGACTCTTGCTGAAGGTGGTGGAAGAGCCGCAAGCAAAGTGCTTACGGCTGCTCTCGTGCTGTGGAAGAGCTTTTAAAGCAGTGGGAGTRTTTGAATTCCTCCCCCCAGTCCCCTTTTGAGGGGCTGCAGTAACCTAGAGAGCTTAAGGGACTTAAGGACTTTTATGACCAAAATCAGAGTGCTGAGGCAGCTTTAACTCAGAGGCTCTGAGCATATAGCTTCTCGCAAGCTATAAATAAGCAAGCTGAAGAGTTTCAGTTAAAAGGCAGTTTGAGAAAGGAGAAGGCAAAGCCATATACTGCACAGATTTTGACAGACTGAGTTAGCGCTCAGCAGCAATAAAGAGACACATAAATCATATAGCACAGATGCGAAAGCGTGGTTAGTGTTGAATGAATTGTCAAGTATGGTATGGAATCATATTTGCTTTGTCGATTCAAGAGAGAATGAAAATGGTGATGACTTTCGAGTATTTTCTTACAGACTGACATAGCTACAGAGTTGTAAGTGTGTTTTGTCAGGTTATATATTGAATTTGGGATGGCTCCAATCAGATTATATTCTACTTGTTACAGGCATAATGTGAAGTGTGTAATGTAGTTAGCTTTTGTTTGCTTGGGTTTGGGAGATGTAACTGAGTACATCACACTTGAATAATATTCTCTTATACAAACTATATTTAAATCTRTATTTACAGTCAGCAGTAGCTAGAAATCAGGAATTAAAATCGTATATAGGTGGAAGCCATTTCTCTTAGCCAAGAAATGAAAAATATTGTGTAGAATTGGGAGGAAAAAACAGAAAATATACAAAGGGGATAGTTTATGCATTTTCTTAAGACATCTTTATTAATTATGAGATGCAACTTAAAATGATGAAAAATTAATTATTCTGTCTTGACTTCTTGTCAGATGCATACGATTAGTTTTGGTTCACGATATGGCTGAATGCATCGTTGGAGATATTGCTCCTGCAGATAATATCTCCAAAGAGGAGAAACACAGGAGAGAAGAGGTATGACGCACTGTCTGAAACCACATGTTTTTAAATATTATGGTGACAGTGAAGAGACCCTCAAAACAACCTAATACTGTCTTTGGCATTGTGTAAATATACCACAAGTAACCATTTTTTTTTTTTTGACATTTTGGTGTTACCCTTGCACTTCTTCGTTTTGTCTGTGTATAGAAGGAGAACACCTGAAGTAATCTCCATACCAACCATTAATTCCTCTACTGACTAGATCTTTTTGCAACTTGAGGTGTTAGTCATATTTACTAGCCTTATCAAGAAGTGGGGAGTAGAGAGTAGGTATACTGAGAAGAGTGGATGACGGTTACTGGAGTTTATACAGTGTCAGATAACTTGAATGCATCATAAACTTTGTTTAAACAATTTGCACAGAAATCTGGTGTAGATGACAATTTTGACATTAGTCTTTACAGTTTGGCGTGATACATTTGATTTTGTCCATGTGTATATCTGAACTGCTGGTTTGTAGATACTGGTTTAGTGTATTATTTGAAGAAAAGATAAACCACTCCTTCAGTCACAGCTAGAGGGCACCATCATGCCTTTTAATTTCAGTTCTTTATAGTATGATGAATGTTCCAGTGGTATTTTTTTTCTACTTTTTTGCTTACTGTTTAAGCTTGAGAGTAAGGATTTAAGACTAATTCTAGACATAACCTGTTTCCTAAGACTAAGTCCGACTTAAAGATCAAAAGACTATTTAGAATTCTTTGAATGCTACCTTTACTAACTGTAATTTCAGTCTTTCTGTTTTTTTTAAGTGTACTTGTTCAATGTATTCTTACACTAAACCCAAAAAACCTTTCCCTAATGCCTCCAAAGGTTGTTTTGTCACCAAGGGTCAGAAATTAACTTGCTTAGAGGGAATTACCATTTGTATTTAGGCACTTAGAGAAGTTTGATGTTTAAATATGTTTACCATTTTTTCTGAAGTGTTTGTAGCTCCTCCTGCTTCCATTTAGCTCAGTAGGACTTTGCTGTTGACCTCATGAGAAGTCATGAGAAGGAGGATCTAGTACTGAACATTTATGTTGACCTTGAACTTCAGGGTAAAATTACATAGAGGGTAGTGGTTTCATTAGATGGCCTGGGCTGAATTATTAATAGTTATTAGTACTCTGCTGCTGAGTTCTTTTGCGCTCTGCTCAGTTGTTTATGTTGAGCTGTTTCAGAAGTTTGCTTGCTTGTTTGGTAAGTTTAATCAGCTAGTCTCACTAAGGCAACAGAAAATTAACTTGATGTCTTTTAAAGAAAGAAGTCTTCTCCCCCCC
>NW_028185151.1:2282686-2320630 GCF_003343005.1 Rhea americana
TAGATGAGCTCCAGAGCTGGAAGGAGATGGGGAGGAATGAGACCTTAATGCATCAGTGGCAGGGAGCAGGTGATTAAGCTGAGCCACATTGTGAAACCATGTCCTGTGTCTCAAGTTGAAAAACAATCATGCATAAAACTTCTGGTTTGTTTGTGATGTTGGTTGTTTCAGAACCAGCACTGTGTTACTAGGAAACAGTAGAAATAGTACAGAAGTAAGAGTGATTACCTGGAGGAATCTGAAGAACATACATGCTTGTTATACCATTAGTTTGATATGGCATTACACCTTATCCCAAGATTTTTGTATCTCAGCCTGGGAGTATTGTGTCTTATTACTGTAGAAGAAGGCAGAACTGGTAACTGATGGCAGTTCCCCAGYATTTGACTTGCCTGTTTTGCTCTGGGCTTCTTTTTGAACTCTTGAAGTTACTAGATACACTTCCAGGTTATTTTTCTGTTCTTTTGAACTAATTCTCTAACAATGCATTTAAGCAGCTCCCAGAAAAAAGTCTTCTCTGTGCTAAGTGCTCCTACTGTTCAGCTGGTAGATTTCATGGTGTACGCTAACTATAGAAAAGTATTGTCTGGTGTATGCTTTTACAAACTTTGTAACAAGCAGTTCTTTATTTATTTATTTTTTAAGATGTGCTTGCTCAGGTCATGGATATATGCAAATGGCTTCTTTTTTTTTTCAGGCAGCTATGCAACAACTGACCCAGCTTCTGTCAGATGACCTCAGAAAAGAAATCTATGAACTCTGGGAAGTAAGCTTGCAATCTTTTAATCCTTTGCTAAAATTTAGGGTTACCTATTGTCCTCTCTCTGTTTGCCTGTAAAACTACGCTATCTCTTGTTTGACATCAAGCAAGGTAGATTCATTGCTCAGGAGATAAGGCTTTAAATTTTTTAGTGAACAGTATGAGTGAAGGTGACTTTGGAATCCCTTTCAAGATAGAACTGTAAACTTTGGTAGAAAAAACAGCTTTTGACATCGCAGAGTTCCGGGTGAACCCTTTCAGGGCTTGGTTTGACAACTGAAAGAAAAGTTTTCTCTTTATATCCAGCCCTTTTGGATATAAATCTGTTTCTTACTGCAATATGTTTTGTTGACAGCTGTCTCTTTGTAGCTCTTTTAATACAGAAAAATATAATGGAATCTGACTACGTCATCTAATAATTATTACCTGTATAAAAAGCAGAAAAAAAAATGTGGATTTAATTTCTTTACTATACAGCCCATTAGACTAAAATATTTGGTAGTAAGTTCTACTTTAAAAATAAATCTGGAGTACTGATAAAGTACAGTRCTCTTTTACAAGCAGTACAGATTGCTGGCCCATCCTGGATACCTTAAATCTTTGTATTGGAAAACAAATATTTGAAGGTGATTTAACTTTGTAATGCAAATTCATGGTGTTAATTGTGAAGATCTTTGCAAACAAGAGATCATTAGATTATTTCCAGACAATCCATGTTAAAATTTACTGTGCTTTATAATATTCTGTGCTTCCTCTGACATACGATCTCATGAGCACACGTAAGTCCACAGTCTCTTGTTCACAACGTGATGTGAACAAGGGGTTGTGTGTTTCTTGGACTCTATAACCCGAGGCTATATTTTATGCTGACATTCTTATTTTTCCACTTTAGATGGTATTTAAATTTCATATATTTACCACCAACTTTTGTACTTGGTTATATCCCACTATTTTTTTTTCTCTGTAATTGTGTGGTTACACTGGCAACAGAGCTAGATTTTTCAGTGCTTCATGCCAAGGTTAAAGGGTTAAATCAGCATAACCAAATTTGGGGAATAGGGAGTGTGCATTTGTATAGTAAGCACTGGTTCCCTCTCCATTTGGAAGCTGTTGTAATAGAAGAACAAGAGTTTGATAGATAAGAGTTGTCTTGTGGGATTTTTTTTTTGCGTGTTTCTTCCTTTGCCTCAGGCTTCTCTCCTGATTGTATAGGAGCTAGTTCAGTATGCAATTAGTTCTTCAGTATGTTCTTCATCTTTATCGTTACCATAATTTAGGATATGCACACTTTGATCATTTGTTTTTTGTTCCTTCAGGATAATTAATTGGCATTACCATTACCTTTGCAATGTAGCAGTATCAATGTAACCCACACAGCAACAGGTGTAATCTAAAAATCGAATACTCACATGCAGCCCCTTTAGTCTTACTTTAGGTCCATCAAAAAAAAAGCAGAAAATGAGAATCTTCTGATCATTTGATATAATATGCTCTCAGCTAGCCAGAGGCATTTCTGTCTTTTTGTGAGTGAGCAAAGTGATGGGCCTGATCTGAACAGTAGCTGGACAAGATCTATTGAGACTCTCACCAAGTTCTTTTGTACTGCTATGTCCTATTTTGACCTCCTTTTCCCTACAGCCTTGAGAAGACTGTTGTTTTGGACTGTACTGGCTGGCTCTCTGCAAGTGTGTGTCTGTCTGTGTGGTGTTGGAGAGAAAGGTAGCAGAGAGATGCCGTTGATACATTTTCATTTTGTAACTTAATTCAGAATATATTTAAGTCGGCACACTTCAGCTGTGTCCTGCTTTTCATATTTTAAAGAGCAAAATCACAGTAGTCATTTTAAAAGTCCACCCTACATAGACTGTGTGTTTGAAAGAGCAGTTACTATTTTTCTAAAGTACATTATTTTGCACTCTGAAACAGCTGGGGGGGGGTGGGGAAACAATAAATTATTATTTCAGTGATATGCTCAGTTACATTACAATAGCTAATATTTCTTGAAGTTAATGTAAGCTGAGGTATGCATAAGATCTGGTGGGCTTTGTGCACGAGGAAATGGGTGACAGATTGATATTCCCAATGAATGGTGGAGGTGAGGCAGACTTTTACAAACAAACAGCCACTGTGATAAAGTTCTCCTTTATAATGTTACCAAAAGAGTTTGTGCTTTTTGGTGACAAATGAAATGGAATAAAACATGGTCATGAAAATAGTATAAATAAATGAATTTGAGTAAGTAAGAGGTAGTAGTTATTTTATATATGAAACAAATCTCAGACTGAAAGGAGGAAAGAGAAAGGTAAAAATGTTGAAATGAAACTGTTGACTAAACTGTTGATCAGAATGTAATTGAAACTTTAAAATATCATTTAAATTACCAATCAATCGTGGCTATCAAAATTTGAATTTCTCACTTTAGGATGTAAAACAATAAGTGTAATAATAAAAGCAGGCTCCTAACAGTATGTCAGACAAGCAAATAACCAGCGATGCTCATTATCTGAGCATCGCTGTGCTGGAATTATAAACCAGGACCTTGCCACTATGACATTCACCATTATCTTCTCAATACAGAGAGAGTTTACTGCAAATAGATTTATTCCTGTCTGTCATGTTACAGAAACAAAATTCTACTCTATGAACTGCCCTAAATTCTGGTAGTAGTTTAGGGTCTTTCTTGTCTGTTTAAAGTTCTGCCAAAATCTTGCCATGTTCTGTGGGTTAGTAGGAAAAACTTCCTGCAGTTGCACCATTMTCATCTGTAGAGTTGCTCTGGTGTGTAACTGGTTTCAGGCTCTACCTGAAAGCACAGGTAGGCCTGGTGTGTACATAAGAGACTGGTCTGGTTATTACTGATGATGATGAGGGAGGTCAGACTTACTGAGGATAGCAAGGTGGTGATAACCCACAGAGAAGGTGGCTTTTTCTGCAGCTGATTTGGAAAGCCAGGAGTAGACCATTTGAAGATACAATGTCATAGATTTTGAAAAAAGAAAAATGAAATGGCCAACCTGTCTGCAACCATCACTGGAAGTAAATGACAGCAAAATTGTTCAAGTTGACTAGTAATGTGAATGACTCGCAAATATGAACTGACAGTGGATGGAAAGAAGGAAAAGATAGCAGAGCGATTAAAGGACTTGAAGTGTTATACAGAGGAAACCTCATAATACCACCACTCCTTGGCTCCCAGGGGAGAGAGAAAGACATAAGCAGCTCAGACAGATTAGACCAAAGAGATTAAGAAGGAGTGACAGGAAAATTGTAAGGAACAACTGCTTATGAAACTAGCAAGTGGCGGAGAAAAATGCAAAATAGTTCTTCAAATATATAAAAGCAATACATTGGCACACAATGTGGTGATTCATAGTCTTAACTAACCCTGGAAAAGGTCTTTTATATATATATAAAAAAATTTCATTATATGGAACCTATTATTTAATTTGTACATTACAACTAGGATTGTCTTCATGTGATCCCTGATTCAGCAAAACATTTTACTACACGTTTGAGTATGCAAAAGTTAATTGTGTCCTTAAATCCTGTTATGTKTAATAGAACTTCAGCACCTACTTAATTTTAAGTGTTTTGCTGAGTAGCAGGCCTTAAAAGAAGGAACTCTGTCTTGAATATTTATGGAATGGCTTTTACTAATAAAGAAAATTCTAGATATAAAAAGAGCTTCTAATACTCTGTTTCAGAACAACAAATAAAAATTTCTTATAATTGCACATCTGTTCAGGAATATGAAAATCAGTCTACTGCAGAAGCCAAGTTTGTAAAACAGTTGGATCAGTGTGAGATGATACTGCAAGCATTTGAGTATGAGGAGTTGGAAAAGGCACCTGGCAGACTACAGGATTTTTATGATTCAACTGCTGGTATGATAATTTTTTTCTTTTTTAATAAAATCAATACACAAATTGCTTTTTTTTCTTTCCCTGAGAGACATGCAGAAAAGGTAAGAAACAGTTGTTATACCATTACTGAAGTACACACTAAATATTTTTGATGAAGCTTATTTTGGTGTGAAAACACCTTACATCTGTCTGTACATGTTGAACATGGATTACACTTATACTAAGTCCCTTTTACATCTCTTTGGATTTAGAGAGAAACTCAGCTTTCATCACTTGCATGCATTTAAGGATCTCTCTATACTACTAAAGGGGTTTAAAGGAGCCTTCAGTCTTCACTGATGCTTTGACAGAAGCTTACTTCTACTCTAAGCTAGTGTTTCACAAGCCAGTGAAGTAAACTGTCATGGAAAAGCTGCCAAGGCTTGTCCATGTGTTATACTATTGCCCTTTRCTGCTCTTCCATGTAGGTACTAACATTACCAAGGGCAATTTGGAAACCATCAAACAGGATTTCAGAGCTCTGGAGATGGTGGACAARGGTCTGGCAGCTCAGGTCATTTTCTCCTCAATTCTGCCAGTGAGGAGGAAGGATGAGAGGAGGAGTAGATGGATTTTTCTAAGTTAACAAATGGCTGCACTGCTGGTGTTGGCAAGAGGCTTTTGGTTTCTATAACCATGGGACCACGTTTGAAGATCAAGATCATCAACAACTGATGGGGAGAGATGGAATCCACCTCACTAAGCAGAGTACACATCTTTACTAACAGGTTGGCCGGCCTGGTAAGGAGGGCTTTAAACTAGGAACAGTGGGGGAAGGGGAGAGTTATAGAGACAGGGTAGTCAATGTGGCTCAAGTCAGGATGCCTCCAGCAGGTGCATGCAGCTGGGGAAGTGTGTCTGGGACATGRCTATGGAGTATCCTCTTGCACCCTTCCCAGGAAACATTCATGCACGATTACCTCTCTGTAATGCCTGTATGCTAATGCACACAGCATGAGGAATATACAGGAAGAACTAGAGGTGTGTATGCGGTTGCAGGGCTATGATCTAATTGCAGTTACAGAGACGTGGTGGGATAGCTTGCATGACTTCAATACTGACATGGATGGCTACATGGATGGATGGATGGCTGCTTTTTAAGAAAGACAGGCCAGGAAGTCAAGTTTGTCGATTTGTTCTTCATGTGAGAGAGCAACTGGAATGTGTGAAGCTCTGCCCTGGGGTAGATGAAAAGCAGGTCGAGAGCTTATGAGTAAGGATTAAAGGGCAGGCTAACATGGGTGACACTGTTGTGGGTGTTTACTACAGGCCACCTGATCAGGAAGAGGAACTCAGTGAGGCCTTCTACAGACACCTGGAAGCAGCCTCACAATCACAGGCCCTGGTTCTCATGAGGGACTTTAACCATCCTAATACCTTCTGGAGGAATAACACAACAAGGCACAAGCAATCCAGGAGGTTCCTGGGGAGCACTGGTGGTAACTTTGACACAGGYGGTGGAGGAGCCAACAAGGAGAGATGTCCTGCGGGACCTTGTACTAACAAACAAACAAGGACTGGTTGCAGATGTGAAGGTTGGAGACAGCCTTGGCTGCAGTGACCATGAGATGGTGGAGTTCAGAATCCTGTGAAGAAGAAGCAGGGCAGTAAATAGAATCGCAACCGTGGACTTGAGCAGAGCAAACTTTGGCCTCTTCAGGGACCTTCTTGGAAGAATCCCATGGGTTAGGACCCTAGATTGGAAGTGGGGGTCCGAGAGAGCTGGGTAATATTCAAGCATCGCTTCCTCTGACCTCAAGAGCGGTGCATCCTTATGAGTAAGAAGTCAAGCAAAGGAGGCATGGATGAGCAAGGAGCTCCTGGCAAAACTGAAACAGAAGGAGGAGGCATGGATGAGCAAGGAGCTCTGKGCAAAACTGAAACAGAAGAAGGAGGTATATAGAATGTGGAAAAGGGGATAGGCCACTTGGGAGGAATATAGGAATGTCAGAGTATGCAGGGATGAGACAAGGAAGGCTAAGGCCCATTTGGAATTGAATGTTGCAAGGGATGTCAAGGACAACAAGAAGGACTTCTTCAAATACACCTGTAGCATAAAGGAAGACTAGGGAAATATGGGCCTGCTGTTGAACAGGTTAGGTGCCCTGCTGACGAAGGATACAGAGAAGGCAGAGATACTGAATGCCTTCTTTCCTTCAGTCTTTACTGCTAAGGGCAGCCCTCAGGAATCCCACACCCTGGAGACAAGACAGAAGGTCTGGAGAAAGGAAGACTTTCCYTTGGTCGAGGAGGATCGGGTTAGAGATCATTTAGACAAACCTGACACCCAAGAAGTCCATGCGCCCTGTCGGGATGCACCCACGAGTGCTGAAGGAGCTGGTGGATGTCATTGCCAGGCTGCTCTCAATCACCTTTGAGAGGTCATGGAGGACAAGAGAGGTGCCTGAGGACTGGCAGAAAGCCAGTGTCACTCCAGTCTTCAAAAARGGCAAGAAGRRGGACYCAGGSAACTAYAGGYCKGTCAGCCTCACCTCCATCCCTGGGAAGGTGATGGAACAGCTCATCCTGGATGTCATCTCTAAGCATAGGGAGGAAAAGATGATCAGGAGYAGTCTGCATGGATTTATGAAGRGGAAATAATGTTTAACCAATCTGATAGCTTTCTCTGATGGAATGACTGGCTGGGATGCAAGGGGGAGAGCAGTGGGTGTTATCTGCCTTGGCTTCAGGAAGGCTTTTGACACTGTCTCCCATAACATTGTCAACGGCAAACCCAGGGAGCGTGGGCTGGATGAGCAGCCAGTGAGGTGGCCTGAGATCTGGCTGAATGGCAGAGCTCAGGGGGTTGTGATCGGTAGCACAAAATCTGGTTGGAGGCCTGTAGCCAGCAGTGTCCTCCAGGGGTTAATGCTAGGTCCAGTCTTGTTCAAGTTACTCATCAGTGGCCTGGGTGAAGGGATAGAAAGCATCCTCAGCAGGTTTGCTGCCAGGAGTGGCTGATACAGCAGAAGGCTGTGCTGCCATTCAGAGAGACCTGGACAGGCTAGAGAGATGGGTGAAGAGGAACCTCATGAAGTTCAACAAAGGCAAGGGCAGGGTACTTCACATGGGTACCAGTACAGACAGGGGACTGATCTGCTGGAAAGCAACTCTGCAGAGAAGGACCTGGGAGTCCTGGTGGGTAATAAGTTAACCGTGAGCCGGCAGTGTGCCTTTGAGGCCAAGGAGGCCAATGGTATCCTGGGGTGAGTTAGGGAGAGCCTGGCCTGTTAGTGAGGTAGGTGATCATCTCCCTCTGCTCAGGCCTGGTGAGGCCACATCTGGAGTGCTGTGTCCAATTCTAGGCTCCCCAGTACAAGAGAGACATGGAGAGACTGGAGAGAGCCCAGCAGAGGGCTACAAAGATGRTTATGGAACTGGAGCATCTCTCTTAGGAAAGGCTGCAAGAGCTGGGGCTCCTATTTAGCTTGGAGAGAAGACTGAGGGGGCATATGTGATGGTGTGTACCCTCTCCACCCTCCTGTGGAGTTCTTCTTACTTCTTTCCCYCACCTCCTCCTCCTGGGGTGGTACTCACCACTAGGTCTGTGACAGGATCTTACCAATGTATACAGATATCTGAAGGGAGAATGTCAAGTGCACWTRGGGCCAGACTCYTTTCAGTGGCACCAAGTAATAGGACAAGAGCAAATGGCACAAACTGAAACTTGGGAAGCTCCACCTGAACGTGAGGGAAAACTCTGCTGTGAGAGTGACAGAGTACTGGAACAAGTTGCCCAGAGAGGTTGTGGAGTCTCCTTCTCTGGAGATAATCAAAACCCACCTGGATGCAACCCTGTCTAACATGCTSTAGGTGACCCTGCTGAGCAGGGAGGTTGGACTAGATGATCTCCAGAGGTCCCTTCCAACCTCAACCATTCTATGATTCTGTGAAAATTGTTATCCCTACATTGACTGTGGCCTTGTAGAACCTACTCAAAATATGTGGGAACCAGCTCAGTCAAGTGCTTCAGATGTAATTGTACTACATTTTATGCTATCTACTGCTCTTCATGTTTTCCAAAATAAATTGAATTGTTAGTTAAAATGAGAAAATAGGTAAAATAGTTGCTTTTAAAATTTAATCCCCTTATTGGAGTGGTTATTAAAAATTGTCTTAAAAATAATGTAGTTTATTCTGAGCTTACATCAACTTCACTGCCAACCTTTTAGAGCTAACCTTTCACACACAGAAAAATGAGAGCATTTTAATTAWTTTTTCCCTTTCTTTTGTCTTGCAGGAAAATTTGTTCATCCAGAAATACTTCAGCTTGTGTCTGTGATTAATACAGAAAGGAATCAAAAAATAGCTGCTACATGTCATCCACRTTCCTAAGGTGTTCCTAAACAGCTGTAGCTATATTAAACTTTTTTTTGATTTTACATTCTCTATGTTGTTTTCCTTCCCATCACCAAGACTGCCAGGGGAGTTTTTTTCTGTGCATTAACTGCTGAGAATCCTGGGACCRCTTAGGAGTGGGTATGGTAATTACATCTCAGAGCATAGATTCTGTCAGTATTTCTGCCCTCCCCTCCCCCCTCAGCTTGGCTTTGTCTAATGCAGTCTCACTTACAAAAATACTTTATCTGGAGAACAGTACATTTCATGGTAGGGCAAAATAGCTATAATGCTGAATGAAATGTTACTTCCTTTTGTTGCTAAGGGAAAGTCTAKTTATTATATCAAAGCATATGTTCTTCAGCAGAACATAACCCAGTAATAATAAACATTAGGAAGATTAGGAAGACACTGTTCTGCAGAAATAGTTACTCTTTAATTATTTTCTGTGCTTTAACACCTAAATGCCTATTTAGTTTTTTATTACCTCTGAAAGAAGTCTTTGGAGTAGCATAACACTTTGGTTTATTGTCTAAACGGTATTTCAAGCAGATTCTGTCCTGGTTCTGCAGAAAGCTGTAAAAGGCCTGACTAACACTCTCCAAAAGGAAACTTCATTTCCACTTATGCATCGGTGTTGCCAACTTCCAAACTAGTCCTCCCAGATAAATGGGAGGGAGTCGTGCTTAGTCYTCATCTCATGCTGAGGTTCAGTTCCAGAGGAATGTGGTTCCTCRGATATTTCCTTTGAAAACATGTTTAATACTAGATAAGCCTTGAAGAATASTAAAACACCTCCATTCTGTGTATAAAATCAATTGCTGTATTCAGAGAAAGAACAGTAAGACAGTAACTGCTGTGGTTTGGTTTGACACTAATGTTTTTATTTCACTAGCAGGTTCAGAGTTCAAACTAATTTTCAAGATAGTTGAAAGTAGAATCCAAATCTTTATTAAATTCCAGCTATACAGCTTTCTTCATCTTTTCTAAGTGAGATACTCTTTGGATAAAATCTTCCTTTGTATATTTCTCAGTCAGTGGGGTTCTAGTTGAGTAAAAATCCACTCTTAGGGTTTTCCTTCATGCTYAGTCAAGTAAGAGTGTATGACAGCATCAGCATGTGTTTGCTGTGCTGACATTTTTTTTTCAGTGCCATGAATGGGCATCTCTGAGGCTTCCACTGGGGAAATTCAGGTAAGTTTAACTTAGCTCATTGCAAACAAATCTGTTCAGATAATGCACTGAYTGGGACAGGTAGTCTTGTTTTGTGACTTCTAAATATGCACAGGCTTAAGAACGTACACTTACTCTATCAAATAGGTTACTAACTATTCACTGTGTTACACAGAAGCAAGAAGCATGAGTGCATTTCTCTAGAAGCTCTTGRTAGAGGCAAACTTAGCTTTGGAGTATGTGATCCTTAGGAAGTGATCATTTCATTAATTAACTTTTCTCAGTATATTTCTCAGAATTCTGTGTTTCATACAATTCCTTACATGTGTCTTCATTATAGCAGGGAATGCTGCCAAGGTGTCTGTAAGGCCAGTACTCCTAACTGCCCTTCACCCCGCAATGGCAATATGCTGGACACTTGCACGAATAATTCATAATGCCCAAGTTGTCATATAGATGTGCAAGTGCCTGTACGCCAATGTAAAGCTGTTCTTCCCTTGTTCAGATAGTGTGACAGTTCCCTGTAAGCTGTTACCCACTGGTACTGATTCTGCTGTAAATGACAGTTATTGATGGAAGCAGTAATGCCAGTGTAGAAATACAGGAAAGTTGTCAAATAAATCTGTAGTGGTGGTAAATATCGAAATGAGTTTAGTGTGTGCATTCCTAGCTGTTGCTTAGTATATGTGGATGGAGATTGGGGTGATGTCGTAATTACCAGATAATATAGTTTGCACTTGAAAAAATTGTGTAGTAGAGACTTGGAGCTAGCTTCTCTGTCTTCAGCATTGTGTCAGATGAGGCAGCTGTAAATTCGATYGTAGTTTCCTTTAAGGTAGATAATTTAGTTGAGTGTGTATCTTCAGGCAGAATGACTCTAGGAAACATCGTTGCGCAGATCTTAGGTGCCTGACCAGAGCTGGTACTTTCCTGTCTAGTGTGATCTGTGACTGGTGCCTTTGGCAATGCCATTGACTGTTTTGCAGAGTCGCTGAGAGCTTTTGCTGTAGGGGCCAGAACAGTACAGAAAATCTGCAGAAACTCTTGGTACAGACRAAGTGTGGAATACTGGAATGCCTGGTGCACTCAGGAAACCTCACGAGGCAGCAGTTGYGCCCTGTGGAGAGCCTGAAAGAGCAATCCGCACTTTGCTGAGCTGTAGGAAACTCTGACTAGTGGTCATTACTGTTCGATTGTGCTATTACAGTGGTGGTGATAAAGGTTTGTCCAGGACCTGTCATTCATCAGCATTTTTATTCTGTTGAGTTATGTACCAATCAAAGTTTGTATAGAAAGCCAACTGTAAAGGGCTGAAGACTGAACTAAAAACTATCTTGACAAACTCGAGAAGTGGTTTGATAAGAACATGCAGCAAGTACTAACCCTAGCYGGACCAGTCAGTTCTTGTGGCACAGCAGTTGGCTTCCCTGGCTAGCGATACACAGTTCTGCAGGGAAWCAAGAGCTGAACCTGAGTCAGCAATGAAATGTTGCAAGAAAGGTATCTATTATCAGTGGAAGCAGGAACAATTTGTGTGCCTGTTGCCCCAGTGTTTTTTTTTTTTTTTTTAAGAAACCTAGGATGTACTCCATGTAAAATTATAATTTACTTCTATCATTGCAACTGTAATTGCATGCTAGTTTTGGACACTGCATTTTAAGAGAAATAGGAATTAGCTGGAAACACACTGGAGACRTGCAATCAGAGAATACGAGCTGTGATGAGAGGCTGAAAGAAAGGTTAGCAGACAGCCTGTGGGATCTCTGGCTAACRCAGTAGTGACGTGCACTGCTCGCATGTAGGACAAGTATGCTACACCTTAGCATATGACTTGTGAAATGAAATCACCTCCTCCATGTCTTTACCCTGCTCTATTCATATCAGGATTGCCCTCACTCATAGTGGTTGCTATTTTAACAACAACATGATAAGGATTTTCATGCAACAGAAGTGTGTCTGACCAACTCACCTTTACTAACAGTAATATCAACACAATCTCTTTAAATTGTACTCTTAAGGGAATTAAAAACAATTCACTGCTCTCCCATAAATATGTTTGTGTATATGTATATACATATGTGCATATATATGTGTATATATGGATATATACACATAYGCATGTGTGTGTTTACATATATATATGAAATAAAGTCTAAATCATTTTCCTGTAGAAGATGACAATGCCTGTCCTCCATGTTTTAACCTTGTCTTGGCTGCTGGCCCTGTTCAAAAGAAGGTCAGTACTTTTAGAACTACAAGCTATTCATTCATTCCTCTGCAGCACATTTTACTTTTACCGAACAGTTCAGTCATTTTTCTTCTTTGAACCTCCAGATCTTCAAAACTTAAGCCAGAGATTTCCATGGGAAACTCCAGGCCTGGAAGGCAGTGAATGCATTTTAAAAACTGCAGGAATGGCAGATTACTTTCCTAGAGTTTACTTTGATACTCTACTGTAATACAGCAAGGCATAGAAAGGAGACAGAGTATTATTAGTGACTGTAAGAATGCTTTAAAAAAAATCTAGAGTGTAAAAGAGTTGAAATTTATTTTTAATAAGAAGAATATCAATAACTTCATTTACACAAACTAAGTTGACCAGTAAGATTTTGTTTAAATTTATGTACTAAAAACTCTGCAAAATAAGCTAGCAAACTGTCACAACAAAACTGTACTAAAAAGAATTACATTTGCTTCCATGCTAAAATTACACTAAAGAGGCATTTTATATAAATGTCAAAGCTAACTTATGTCCAGTTACGCATTATGAAAGGACTTCCAACTTTGTAAAAACTGAAACAAAAGCCACATTGGGAAAAATCACTTAAAGCCAAATTTTCTCACAAGATTTTAAGCAATGTGTAATGTTAAAATCACTAACACCAGTTTGAAGCTTTGCCTTACACTCAAAACAAGCATCTGTTTTAAAAGTATCCCAGACCACTTTCCATTTTGCTTATACTCTTGGTAAACTTGCACTCATCTTGGTCTGGTGAACTGAGTAATACAACATGCAGACTGACATGTGCTCTATAGCAAGACACTCACAAATGTGCTGTTCTTAAAAAATGTTAAMAGGATGCAAGAAAACATGCTGAATCAAAGCTGAGAGAGATGACTGGCTCTTGGTGACTAAGTAGATGATATAAAATAGAATTATGCCCAGGAGTGCAATTAAACAGGACAAAATTTGGCGCAAAACGTGAAGTACTCGCTCATCCTGGGTATTGTAACATAGTGGGGCTTATGTTAGTAGCTCTGACGTACAGACTGAAGGCATGGGCTCTCTAGCCGATGGCACGTCTTAATTGTTGTTTAGGTACTCTTTAAGGCTGTAACTGCAATGAGGCTCATGCTGTTCAGTCGTAAATTTACCTTCCCTTATTTTTGAGGGGAAGATATAGAGGCAAAATTACTACAGGCTTTTCTTCCCTCTCYCTTCCCTTCCCTCAAACCACAGAACGCAAGCAACAGAACACATTTTTAAATTGAAGCTTTTCCAGCTACACTGATCAGCTTAGATCAGCAGTGGTGATCAGCTTAGTTTCTATATGAAAAACTCTTCCTGTTCTCCTTATCTCTGCTAACTAATAGGTAGAGGGCTATGTCAGACTGTATCAGTGAGAGAGAAAAAACTTTTCTGTGACAAGAAGTGATTTTAATTCCATTAGGAAATAGACACTCCTGAGCAAAGGGCACCTGGTATGGCTAATAGACAGTTGGTGTATGGACTATTGTTGGCAATAGAAATCTTTGCACAGCTCTGGTTCCATCTGTCTGATGTGGCACTGAGAAGGGGGTTACAAACCAACAAAAAAAAATAAGTAAAATAAAGTAAAAAACAGRTTGGGAAAATCTGGGGAGAAGTTAGCTGAAAATTAAAATTCATTTGGTCACTTAACATTATAGAATTTAGAGTATTATAGGTCAAATATTTCTTTGCAATTCCTGTGGCATACAAAATACCTACTGATAAAATGACCCATCCAAAATATAAATATAGAGAGGAAGAATTTTTCTGGCACAAGGTCAGCAAGGCAGTTTTCCAAAGCTGACAAAACCTTGTTGCTCAGGCTGGGTTGTGAGAGACATCTAGAAATTGCTGGCTGGGTAGGTCTCCAAACAGAGGCCCATGAGGCTTGGGAGGGCCAGAAGTCTAACACTGAAGCTCTTCCTCGTTCTCAGGAAGTCGGGTGCCAGCAAGAGAGCTCTGAGCACTGGCATGGGCTGTAGAGCTGAGAACTTCTTCAAAACTGCCTCCAGTGTGACCTGTCCCACCAACCTTGGTCTGAAACAAGGCAAACAAAGACAACAAGTTCAAGTCCTACTTGCTGTCGAGGGGCTCAGAACTGTTCAAAGGAGACACAGAACATGGGAGCTTTATTTTTTTTTAATAGTACCCACAAAGTTTAAAAAGAAACCACATAAAGCAACTTCCCCAATTTCTAAGCAACTTCCCCAATTTCTAAACTTCTAGGCTGCATTTTTCAACTCTACCCATGGAATGTGTCATAAACTTAAAGGAACCATCCCGTAAGTCCTACCAGTGAACTTAGGAAGGTTCTTTACATGCACGTCTTGAATTTATTCTGTGAGCTCTGTGCAGGCTGAATAAGAGATGGGTATTAAAATGAACTGATTTATTTTCTAAGTAAAAAGTAGCCCATCCTCCAACAACAGTAACATAGCTACCCTCAAAATGTATAAACCTGGCTGGGTTTTCAGTCAGTAGAAGGAATTTGGTAACCAAAGAACAAAACTAGCAGTCTGTCCTGGTAGGTTCTTTTAACCATCTAGATAGATAGATAGATACTGAGTTGCAAAACTGCCCAGAGCATTTTAGTTGAGACCCTTTAACATAATTTCTTCCGGGGGTGGGGGGGAATTGTATTAATGAAGCATACAATTATGTGCTCACAGTTCATCTATTTTCAAAATGCTGCATTCTGTAGAATTTATAAATATAAGTACTAAAATAAAATATGACTAAAACTCTGAAAGCGAGTATTTATAACAAAGAAAAAGCTTTATTTAAAGCTTTGGAAAAATATCAAGACTATAAGTGAATAAAAAACAAAGCTGGTTTGATTTGGTTGTCTTGATAAGAGAATATTCCTTTTTTTCGCTTGGGAATATACCTCTTGGGAGTTGATTAAAGTCTGAAAATAGAGCAAAACTCTCCATTCCTAAAACTGCAGCGGGACTTAAATAAAAGGTGGCATTTTTCCAGCCTGTCAGCCAGTGAATGCTTAGGAAGATTATTTTAATTAAATGAACTCTGCATCCTAAGTATCCAAAGGGTTAATCCTGTGTAATCCTTTGTTTCATCAGCTAGCACAGGAGCTTACCTAGCTTGAAAGTTCAAAATAAAACAAGTTAGTAGGATGCTTGATATTTGTTTTGACAGTTTGAGTCATAGTTATTAAAAGTTCCCATCCTGAGAAGTAAAAATCTGTATCCATTTTAGTGGGCTGTGCTGACTTTCAGAAAGCATCAATCCACCACCGATTTTTTTGCAAACAGCAATGCAAAATATACAAGCTACACGTGTCCTTCTATTTCCAAATTAAAACTTCCTACAAAAATAATAGTGATTCAGACTGATCAAAATGAGTGTGGAAGTAGACTATTCCTTGTGCTACTTCAAGTGACTCAGAAAAAGTGCATCTGACTTTGGACACCTCAAAATCAGAAATATGGTTTCATTTTCTGTTTGTTTCTGCCTACTCTTCCATAGGAGAATAAGAACAGTGCAGGTCATTCTTCTGGAATGCCTCTGGCCAATAGCCAGTGCTTACAGCAAACATTTAATTCGTAAGTATTTTGGTTTTTAGAAAAGTTGAAAAGAGTTAGGCATCCATGCTGATTTCCAGGGAAACTCAATTCACTCTCCCAAGAAAGTTGCAACCCAAAGACCAAACTCAAGACCACATAAAATCTATTTACTTCTAAATGTGTGAAATCTGAACATCAGTTTTGGCTGACTACAGGGCACAGAAGGACTACTTACTTAAGACTTGTAGCTAGTATGAAAAAGATGGTAATTTGATAATGCTGCTTCCATTCTTTTCTTTTGTCAGAAGTTTCTCTGCTTTTCAGCTCACAAGAGGGCCCTAGAACTGAAGGGCCAGCCTATGCGGTCCTCCTACTCCCCAGACTTCCTGATGCCCACAGTAACAAACTCCTACTCTTGCAAGCCTTGGAACAGAGGCAAGGGAAAAGGAAGAACATTGCTGAGATATTGCCAGCTGTCCATCTTCAGGGTGACACCCTATGTTCATCACACCAGTTCCCTTTATTTCTCACTTCTTGGTGCACATAGAGAAAGCAAATACAGACAGAAAATGTTTCACAAAATGTCAGTGGGTTTGCCAGTAAAGCTGGACAATGGCATGAAGGTTGAAATGGATATGGTAGCTGACTTTAGACTCAAGACTTTTGGTTTGGTAGTACTCAACTAAGGATTCCTTAAAAGTGATCTWAGAGCACCCCAAACACATGGCAGGCTAAGAATTGGTATGACAAACACTCTCCTCTAGCAGTATGCCTTGGCTTAATCAGCAAAATAAGATCAATCTCCTCAAGCAGATCACTGTGAGAAGAAATAGTCTTTAGGGCTGTGCAGTTTGAGGTGAATTTTCCTCCCTCTTGAATGACTCATGGGGAGGTAACTGGAAATAYAACCCTCCTGGAAGCAGAATGGACATCACTCATATTGGTCCTATAGCCATCAAAGTAAGGCCAAAGGCTTTAAGCTGTCTCTCTTGCAGACTGGCCATAGATRTAGAAGAAATGGATTTGAGGAGAGTAGAGGAGTCTAGAAGTAAACTTGGGAGCTAGAATTGTCAACAGGTCTACAAGCCCTGAGAGTAGGTTTACTGACTAACCTCATT
Source organism: Rhea americana (assembly GCF_003343005.1). Lineage (NCBI taxonomy): Eukaryota > Metazoa > Chordata > Aves > Rheiformes > Rheidae > Rhea > Rhea americana. The sequence continues at coordinate 2,299,753 of NW_028185151.1, forward strand.
GCCACCAAATGACTAACTTGGATACACTTTCAAGTGCTGCACTTCTCTAAAGTAGCGTCTTTGCCCACTTGACAAGTGGTTGAAAATGCAAAATGTCCATTTCAGGCATCATTCTCAGGAGCTGTTTCCCTTATTTAGTTGAGTAAAAGCAGAAGAAACATAAGCACGTATATACTTGATGATTGCAGTAGGTAGGACTTCAGACCTTACAAGCTGATGCACCCCAGTTCMTGAATGCATTGCTTCTGCAGTGTGGGTGAGTATGAAAAGCATTTGCAGCTAAGATGAAAACAAGGAAACAGGAAGGTATATAACAGCACTGAACTGAGACTCTGGAGGCCTAGGTTCTGCTCTAGCTCTGCCCCTAGACTTACTTGGAGTGCTGTCTCCCAACTGTGAAACTGAGATGATGTTTCCCTCTTTGACAACATGCAATAGAGATGACATYACCCAATGCTATCATGAGTTAAAGTTGCCAGCCTATCACTGAAGAAATGTGAATACTCAAAAGCTGCAAATGATAGAGTGAACCTAAGCATTCTTTGGTAGAAATGCTGTTTTAGAAACATAMAAAGAAATCCAGCTCTCTGTTGCTCCTTAACTTCCTCAGACACTGACTAAAAAATGTTATCTTCATACCATTTCACAGTACTATGAAAAAGACAGTCTTTCTCTGTGTACCTGCAGCTTGAGTTCTAGTTGTAATTTGCATTTTATATGATAAGAAGTGCCCTCTTGTCCAAGTGGAACATCATTTTCTTGTCATTTTAATGCTTTACAATTTGTAATAACAAATCACAATGTCAATGTCAACACCCATTGACATTAATCCAGTATTTTCAGTTTCTCCTAAAATGAAGGGTGATAATTTTGGCCCTTGTAAGCACTAACACTAATTGCAGTTGGAATGCAGTGGAATCTTCTATAGCATTAAAGTAAAATGCCATTTTATGGGTATTTAAAAGAGCTTTATCAGATGAATAAAAACAATTAAGGGACAGACCTTTTTGTTCCCCYTTCAATATGCTTTGCCATGCTGCAAATATTAGCTCACAAATAATGAAATGGACCTGTGCATTAGGAGAAGAATAGTTCAGTGCTAAGAGTCACACTGGTTGTGTGAATCAAGCCAGAGTCACATGACAGCTCCCACCAGTTGAGGAARCAGCACTTGCTGGGCATCACTCAGGGACTTAGGTTCACGCTGTAAACATACAGCTGTGTCAGTCTGGCAAGGCACTGCACAAAGCTCTTAAGACTACRCTGCTTTTGAAATCTGACCTGTCTCTCAACATGGCCCTGCTTTGCACACCATAGCCAGCCATGATCACACTTTCTGAAATGTCCCTATTTTCCATTTTAGTGTGGCCCTTTTTCAGCCTTTCTGAGACCGTTTTTTTACTTTGGTAGACAGCGCTAAGTCATTACGTGACAACTGAGAAGCAGTGAAAGACCACTTCTCTGCAAATTGCCTGTGCACTTGCAGTTCTATGAAAACTCTTGATGGAACAGCAAATTCAAGCTGTCTCCTGTACAAATGATAATGATAGCTAAGCTGTTACACTTCTTTAACAAGCACAGCCATGTATTCAGCCCCTAACCTTTACCTTAAAGTTTGTAACGGTGGACTCAACCTTCTCCTCAAATGATTTGAAAGTTGGAGAATTCCTGGTGAAAAAAACAAAAGAAAGTTAAAGGGAGGAAGGAGGACAGTTAATTCAAAACTCAATTGTGTATCACAGTTTCATCAATTTTTACCAGGCAACAAWGCTAGGACAGAATGAAGGCTGGCTRGCAGCACAGGRCTATATACTAACAGGATATGAGCAGTCACTTGTCAAATCCAGTTACAGTAACCAGGTGAGTAYTGGTTTTGCTATGAATTTGCAAAAGCAGAACCTCCCTAATAACTGAAACTGAACAGTGACTTGCCTGCTTATCCTCTGGTACATTTACTCTRTTCTCTGAAGGAAAAACCAGAGAATGCTGGCCTTAGTTATGCATTTCTATGTTTGTATCCATTTTTGTKGTTGCCAAAGTGAAATTAACATTTTTTTCAGCTGGTGATCAAGGTAATAGTCTAWATGATTAAAAGATGCTAGCTTAACATTAAAATGTACCAGAGGGCTGGGGCAAGGAGATTTGAACTACAGGGGAAGTGGGTYTCAAATACCTTTGAGGAATCCTGACCCCACTCCATGATTTTGTGACATTAAGTTTTCCTTGCTGCTTTCAAAGACAAAGACTTTGGCAAAATTGTGTCCCAAGAGTGTCCCTCTAATGGAGCTAAGCTTTGTTCTGCCTTTCACTCATGGAATGGAGCACAACACTTTGTTTTTGAAGAACTGTGAGTTGAACATATCTTATAAGAAGGGAAAAAATGAGCAAAAGGTGCGATTTTMTTTTTTAAAGCAAGCCACATATTCAGTTTTCTGGCTTGCCTGACAACCTCATTCTTTTTTTTTCTTCAAAACTTGAAGCATAGCTTGTCTACTTTTAAATGCATTCAATTTTTAACATTTCTCCCTGCCAACTGAATATACAGATCACAACAAACACCTGTGGATTAATATTATAAACATAATGCATATGCTCTGTTTAGAGTGAGAGTATAGATCCCCACAGAAAATTGCACAAGACGCCCTTTAGCTGCTTGGATGGATGCCTCTCCCCCACTCTGTCCATGGATTCCAGCTGCTTCCCCACTGCTGATAATCCCCATCCTATGCAGGAAGACATGCTAGAAGTAGACAAGCTGGGACAAGTATGAAAGCTTTTCCACTCTCACAGCAGTTCAGCTAGCACAGGCAGACTTGGGCAAATCTACAGTGGGTAAASGGAGAATGCAGTTTAATATTCCCTTCTCTGCGTCTTGCTTGACAGCTGATTARTTGATCATCTGAGTAAAAACTGAAGGATCAGAATCAAAGAATGAAAACTGCCCCTCGCATTATGCTGTTGAACATCAGCATAGCAAATATAATATGGRTAGCATATTACCTCATCGCAGGCATGCTTATAGAATGGCGAATAGAGTAACTGTGGAAGGAAAACAAAAGAGAAGGAAAAAAAGGTGTAAAATCCAGTGTGCAACATGGTTGTTACACATCATTTTTTTATGTTTTAGTTTTACTTTTTTTTTAAAAAACAGTGTGCTGGTACTCTGCTCCCAATGGAGAAAGCTTGTCAGACTCACCTGTTAATTCCAGCTCACTTTCAGCACTGAAGTTCTTGCCAACCACACTCTCATATCAAGTGATTCCAGACTGCAGAGGGCTCAAAGGAACCATGCAACACAGTTCCTGCCAATACCTGTTTAAAGGACTCAGACCTTTGTTGTCTACGGAGATGTGCAACATGTTACAGAGGAACAGAGAGCTATCTTTGTGTTCCTTGCTCACAGATGATAAGCTCTGACCTAGGTGAGGACAGTACACCTCACATTCGTGAACATAAACAAAGTTGGTTCAAGGCAACCAAAAGAAGTTGGWAAGGAAGGCAATTGCTTGCTTTATTTTGTATGTACAATGCTTCTAGTCCGAACAGCCAGGCCCTGCCCCTGTTTGCATATCTGCCTGGGCAACCGGCTATCTAAACAAGAGATTTCCTCAATAGAGAGGCAACACTCACAGCTGCAGCAGTTCCTGTTCTCATCTCTTTGGGACATTTCACTCCTTCCTTCATAAATCAACACTACRAAGTGTAGAAAGCTCTGTTCTCCAAAGCTCTCTCCAGCTCTCACAATCTCTTCTTCCCTCTTCAGACTTCCCAGCACCATGGGTGTGGGAGGGCTGACTGGCAGAGGGTGCAGTCTCTCTATCAYTCAGACCTGCAAATCCTCTTGCTCACCTTTAACACAACAGATATCCCTCACTCTAGCCTCTTGGCTCATATTAGCCACCTTCTCCCACCTYAGCCAAAGTCAATTCTGCTATTATAACATTTCGTATTCCCTACTGCTGAGAAGCATCACACATTTTGAATATGTTCCTTTACTTATTTGAAATAAAAATACCATCTGTAACTACATTTATAGTCAAGTAAATTGCACACCTCAAGAGGACACAGTGTTTCAAAAGTTCATGAGTGGCTATCTTCAGTGTTGACAGACAGCTGCAATCTGGTCTTACTAAAAATAGTAGGAGCTTTACTTTAAGGGACATTAATATTGGGCTGCCATCAAGCAAAATATGTTTATTGCATTAAAATATGAAAACTCTCATATGGCAGGTTTAGCTCAGTTGGTCAGAGTGTGGTGCTGCTAATGCCAAGGTCACGGGCTCAATCCCCATATGGGCTATGCTGAGGGTTGGACTAGATGATCTCCAGAGGTCCCTTCCAACCTTACCATTCTATGATAAACAGCGCATTTGTTCCAAACTATCAGCCTCCTTATACAAATTCAGAGAAACACTGTTTCCATATATACAAAGAAGCCATTTTTTTCAGAATTAAAAATTAGAAATAGGAAAAAAATCAAAAACAAAAACAAGAGCTGCTTGGCAAGAAGGTGTATTAGATCAGTCTTAGATGAACTGTTTTCTGCGTGTATATACCTTAAGGCTTCTGCTAAGCTGAGACAGACAAGCAGTGATTCCAAACACAATACAAAGTTTTCATGTTCAATTAGCATACCATTTTTAAGATTTAGGAAAGACAAGTCCACACATTCACAATTGCAGATCTTTAAAAATCCTAGTTAAGTGAAACAAGCATGTTTGCCATACCAGTCTGGTAACGTATGACAAACAGGCAGAAAATAAAGAGTTTTAGTGTAATTCAGCATAAGCTGCTCCTTTTCTAATAGCAAAACATACGAAATATGAAACTCTAAATGAGAAATTACATTGTGCCAAATTAAACTCACACAGCTGAGAAATGACATGTGACAGACAATCTATTGAGTGCATATTTTACTGAGTCCATCTTTTTATTTTCTTTAAAGRGGAGAGGATGCAAGCTATAGCAACAGTAACAACAGCTTCCAATATTGTTCTATTAGAAAAAATCTACCTAATATTTTAGGCTTCAAGACACTTGTGTCTGCAGTGGTGAAAGACCTCATGGGTTCAGTGCAAAGGCAGAGAACAGAGATCCTTCATGCCAAAGGATTGGGATTGTTAGGTTTTACAGTTTTGTTTCATGTCAGAGTGAGATAGGAAGTCGATTTAGGCCACATTTTGAAGTTTTTTTTCAGTGAAGTAAGAGTTCATGTAAGGACAACATTTAGCTAAACAGAACRCATTTTTTGAGCCATCCTGTGCATTAAAGATGCTACAAGGCCAGACTGCTGAGGATTCAGGGCTGTACAGCCCCTTTGCTAGGTGAACTGACTAAAAGTCAGTAAGCTTATAGAATCTTTAAGTGCASACAAGATTGCTTTATCATCATATTTTTCATCATATATTGAAATGTTCTACAGCATTAGTAAGCTCAAGCTCTAAAGAAGGTGAAGAACCCTTCCTAGTCATCATAAGAACTTGTCCTACCTTTGGAGATCGCTCTAAGACTCAAGACTTTTACAGAGTCACACTGTATACTTCATGACTGCTATACTTCTACTTTATTAAAGAGGTAGGAATTAAAYTGTTTATGTGACCTTTATAAAACTCAGCTCACAGAACAGAATTTTTACTAAGTGCTGTTTATGTTCCAGCCTCTAGATAGAAGGAGGTGGCTGAGAGAACAGATTACATATAAACAGGTTTTCCCAAGAGAAACTTCTTTTGAATGCATTCATTATTTGGAGACTAATCTACTCAAGAGCAAGGCAAACACTCTAGTCACTTACTCCAGTCCTTTCCTCATTAGAATCACCATGGAGTAGAAATGAGACATTACAGTTTAAGTAGAATATATTTTTATCTTACATACAGTCCTGAAAGGCAAGAGGTTACWGTGTTATATTCCATAAAACAAACCCTGTCAAATATAGAGGCAGTGTTTAAGAGTGCTATTTAAGAAGAGCAATATGTCTTACCCAATTGAATGTGATCTATGGTAGCCGTAAAAGGAGAGAAAAGTGAGAGTTAAGAGTATTAACAAAAWTTAGTAAAAAATATACATACATATCCGTAACATGCCTAAGGAGAAAAAAAGTAAATCATTCACACTCAAATTTTGACACTGGAATTCACACTASAACATGGATCATTTGAGATTCTATCAAGGCAAAAATATAACTTTTAGTAATTTTTACATACTCGTTACACACTTTAATAATTTTTACACACACTACACAGTTAATCTCTTATTATCTGTGCAACAAAGTATAGACKTTTTGTCTTCTAAAGTTTGTGTCATTTTCATTAGATCATGTTTGATCAATGCTAACTGATTTTTCTCCCYAGATTGCACCTTAACTTCATTCAAGAAGAAGTATCAGCCAACTGGAAATTCACATCAGTAGCAAATATCTTTTCCCCCCTCTGGATTTTTTTTATCATTTCTCAGTTCAGGAGTTTATGGGAAAAAGGGAAAAAAAAAAAAGYCTTTTAAGTCCTAAAATGACATTTTCTAAAAAACTGTTTTCTGTTGAAAATGTTATTTTCAGCACTTTGACACTGTTTTTCGGCTCACAGGAAGACTATAGAATTGAGAACTGATATACAATACTCAAAGGATGTCACTAAGGTTCCAAAGTCAAGAAATGATGATGGAGACAGCCTCTCCTCCATCTGTGTACTATTGATGTAGTTTTTAATTACAGACCTTTTCTTCAAGGGAACACCAGCCTAATGCAGTGAAACAGATAGATAGTGCACACTTAATCAACATCTCTTCAAGTTTTTAGATAACTTTTGGATGTGTGGTGTGATGCGTTATTTACTGCACAATATTTATATCTTACTCTGAAAAAAATTATTGACTTTTTCAGGGGCTATTTTATGAGGCTTATCATTACATATGTAGGTGCTTTGCAAACAGATTGCCTTCACAACACAGTTCTGTTTAGACCTGCTTACAGTAATACTGTTGCTGATTTTAGCCTCCTTTTACTACCAGCTGACTCCTAGTACCAGCCATTCCTTACTCCATGCTAGCACCAATACTCGCAGAGCTATATGGTAAGCAAGATTGGGAATCTGTGTTACTGCAGAGCTCTACAAACCAGCACAACTGAAGGTGCAAGTGCCAGTACAAATAAGAGAAAGCAACTACCTCACCTGTCATCAGAAGAAATGCTTATGAAATTCAATTCTGAAACAAGACGATATCATTATTTCTATTATAGAGGGTATCAGAGACACAGAATGGGAGTTTTGGATATCTGACAGCTATGATTTTTCAAGGAATTCAGCTCCCAGTGACTTCAGCAACAGTTGTGAGTGCTCAGAACAACCCTAGATCATGGAAAGCACAGAAATGCAGGAGTGGAAGGGATATCAAAAATACATTCCCACAGCACTAGAACAGATTAATTATACCTGATCCACCTCCAACAGACATCTGCCTAACCTGCTTTAAAAAAAATCCAACAAGCTGTTTATATTTAAATGAGTTAAGTCTKTGTTAGCTTAATGACCTTTAAATGTTTTTCTCGTTTTTCTTGCACTAGTAGTAGTGTGTGTGGTGGCATGTATGCATGTAGTAGAGTAGTGCAAGTAGTTTCCTTGATTTTWAAAACTCTTTTAAAATTGAAATATCAGAAATCCCCCACTTGGTATCACAACTTTTCTAGAAGAGTCATCAGCATGGCTGAAGCTGTAACATCCACACAGACAACTGTAGAATAATCCAGTAGTACCCACAAAAAGATCCAAACTTTGCCAGCAAAAGAGCAAGAGATAAARGCCCCCAACTCTACATCAGCCCTCTGCTCTACATGACAAAAGACATGTTGCCACCACTATATACAGCCAGCAGGGGAGTGGTAGGACTCAGGGATCTTGGACTCAGTCTGGCTGAGAGAAGAACGTGCTCAAATGGGCTTTTTCAACCTGATCTCACCTATCTTAACCCTCTGAAATTGTCCCAGTCCATCCTCTTTCTCCATGGCTGCCTCCTGATGTTCCTACTGTCCTGACTTGCTCTGTCCCCAGAACCCTGCCCTTTCCACCCATTCATTATCAGTCTTTCCCTTCATTCATACAGTGGGGCTGTAAAGAGGAAAGAGGAAGAAAATCACACTTTTTTTTTCCAGAAATCTCAGACTCTGTCCTCCACATCTGAGTAGCTGGGGCCTGTATTACTTTCCTATGAGTGACCTGGGACWCTCTTCTTCCCCTTTGTCTTCCCTTTCCATAAAGAGGACATGTCAGAACATGTTAACAGAGATGATGTACAATAATAATAAAAAAAATAAATAAATAAACTGATTTCATGCTATTAATTGGAAGAGCTATTCATGAACTATTATCTTAAGTGTATTACTAATACTTGGCTTGTATCCCAAAGCAAAATTGTGTGTTTACTGGTTTTATATGCATTTCTCCTATTTCTAGTAACATGATCATATCAAGTAAAACGCATCACAAATCCAAAGATATGTTATTGGCACTAATTAAAAATAGCACAAAATTCAAAAGATGCAAAATGCTAAGGATTATTAACCTACAAAATGAGCTGGGTAGCTAAGGATGAGGAGGAAAGAGGAGTATGGAAGCTATATGAAAAGGATTTTGCCCCCAAAAAGCGGGGTTTCTCTGTTCATCGGGACACATGGGAGAGAGGATTTTGCCACGTCTTCCTTCCTTCATGTAGACTTCATCCTTTTGAAATCCTAACACAGCAGAACAGAATATCCAGGGGAAGTTCATCTGGCCTGCTGTTGATGTGTCATATTTTAGTAAGTATTTTCAGRAATAATTCAGTGTGAAATATCTTTCAGATTATCAGTTAAGACCTTGCTTCTTCAAAACAAAAGTAAATGTGTTTCATGTGATAYTCTGTCCAGCTGACACAGCAGGCAGCCTGAAAAACAAAATTTTGTTTCACAAAGAAGTTAGATTTCAATATTCAGAATCAGACTGACTGCAAGTCCTTTCAAAATTCTTACTGCCACAGGGGTAAAGGCTAAACACACCAGACTGCTGAACATACTGGGAATTATGATGATCATCTGGATTTCAGAAATCAGTTTCAAATGTCTGCTCTGAATGAAAGCAGAGCGGGGATTTGCATCTGAATGTCAATGGTGACTATCAATCTTAATGCCTAAACAAGAGAATAGAGCCAGAGTCTAACGTGTGTTTAAAACAGTATTATGGGAGAGGGCAGAGATAATCCATATGCTAGACCACTGAAATGAAATGAAATGAAATGAAATGATTTGGATTAGGAAAAAAGCAAGCAAACAATGAAACAAAGAAAGCATACCTCCCTACAGCTCACTCCCCCAAACACAGCTGGCATTAGAGTAGGAGTGGGGAAGATTTTTAACCTAGGTCATTTAAGCCATAAGGTTTATAGTGTAACCCAACATAAAGCTGCACCTGCCTAAGTTGAGCCGAGATCTTGAGCTAATCTTGCTGCTGAGGTAAGCATACTGACTATTACTCTAGATTTGGGGTGTTCAGCAGACATAGAAGGCCTTATCCATACATGCTTTGTGTAACTATGGGATACTAGCTATGCCGCTTGCTTCTTCATCGTCATTTGTCAAGAAAACTCTTCTTACTGAACACTTAATTAAAATCAGTATGTTTCCACAAAAACTGGCAGAGCTAGTAAGTTTGTATTTTCTTGAAAAATTCCCAAGCAGGTACACGGTAATCAATCTGGGCAAAAAAAAAAGCTACTGGAATCAAGTTTCTTGATTAATCAAAATGGATTTAGCCTCTGCTTTCAGCCCTTGGCTAAAGGGCTAATGGGATAAATACCGCCCAGCTGCTTTCCAAGTGCTAGTCAGATGATCATAGTGGGGAGGGGACTGATAGGTAGGATGAAGGAATTGGTTAGCAGTCATGTTAAGTATTAAAGGACACAGTGTATTACAGCAAAGACATTTCTTCCTTTGCAGTTAATCTCAAACCCTATGTAAAGCCCACATAACAGGATCTGAGAAGTACCAAATGGTCAATAGTCCTCCTCCTATGATCTAGAACCAGTGTCCAAGGTACTTGCACAACAAATCTGTGATCACAGCTCTGGAATCCAGAGCAGAGAAACAGCAACAGGAYTTGTCCACTAAGCAGTGTGTTTGCCTTGCTACAGGAGGAGGTGTTAGGAAAAGAACAGAAAATAAAACAGAAGATATGTTTGTGCCACATGCTGCATGCATATCTCATCATGCCTTTCTCAGAAATGTATTGTACAATTAGGAGTGCAGACAAGGCACTCATAATAAGAATACACAAAGGTAGAAAACAGCATTGGTATGACAAGCAGCTAAACAGGCTAGAGTCTCAGCCTGGAAAAGAGGTAACTGAAGTGGAATACAGGAAAACTACAGGAAATCCTAAGTGACTTGAAGGAGAGGAGTAAGTAGAGAGAAGTAAATTCAMTGTTCCTCCCAAGAAAAGTAACAGAAGGCATCAAAGGAAGGTAGATAAGGTAGAGATTCAGAAGAGAAAAATAATAAATAAATAAATCATACAGACCTCTTCACCACAAAACTATCTGCTAATCTGGGGGGTCCTGAGGTGTTATGAATACTAGAAACTCATGTAAGTTGAAAAAAATGATAAATTCATGATGAAGAATCCATCAAAGATTTTTAAATGAAAGGTGTCACCTCTGTTTTAGAATGTTCTCAGATGACAGATTGCTAAAAGCTTGAAGAATGTTCCCAAGAAAATACAACTGCATGCTTCCTTGCTGTTATACCCTTTTCTAGGCATATACTACCTACGGGTGTTTAACTGTATTGAGTCAAACAATTCTTAGCTTATTCTAGTTGTAAGCCACTTATTAGAATTCCACTTTAAATTGAAATGTGAAAGAGTCATTGTAAAGCAAATTTTTCTTTCATAGTTTCACCTAGAAGAACAGCTGTAGTATTTCTATAGAGGGTTTATTTAGCTGCRTGTAAAGGTAGGTATGAAGGAGGGACTCTATAAAAAATTTCTAAAGATTTATATTAAAAATAAAAAAATGGAAAAAATAAGTTTACCTGTAAAAAGTTATTCTTCAACCATTTGCAGCAACAACGTATCTATATTTGAAATATTGTGAAATGAATTCACATAGTTCTTAGGATACAGTTACATCTTGCACTATAAAATTACCAAAAAAAGTGACTATATGCTGACATCTCTAATAAATGAGACCCTAATTCTCCAGTTCAAACAATATGCTGTCCATATACATTTATTTCCTCACAAAAAAACCAACTCCCTAAAACACCTGAAAATAAATTTGTACTCCTACTACCAACTTKAAAGCTGAAATGCTAGCTTACTATGATATATAATTTCTTCATTTACTCTCTCATTTTGAAGAACTAAAATCAACATTKTAAGGATACATTGACATATATAAAGCCTGTCATTTAAGTCACACATGCAAATAACAATTTTCCCCAAGCCTTCAACTTCTATTATYTTCATCATATCTATTTTTTATAAATACAGCTGCACAACAAAATTTTGTCTGCTATCTTAGTAGGCTTGGACTAGCAGAGTGAAAACCAAGGGCAAGAGACAAAAGCCTTTCAGATAGGTAAAATATTAAAACTTGATGGGAAACAGTTTAAGTAAGAGAAAAGGCAGTAACAGTTTGCTAAGTAGTAAAACCTGACTTCAGGATGTGGTACTACTTTTATTTTATCCTTTGTACAACTTGAAAAARCTGATAAAAAAACAGCCTGAAATCCTTTTGATTTATCTTTCCAAGAGGAGCTCCAGGCAGGCTTGCTTTCTTTAGATAACGTTTGTCTCCAATCTCATTTATGAATAAAATTAGGTTAATTAAGATTTAACTGTATTTTTTTCTTCTATTTTATTTGTATACTTTCCTGGGCTTGCAAAGTTATTCCAAAAGGGATTTCCAAGTTGTCTGTTTTTTTTTATTTTTTTTTTTTTAATCCAGAACTGAAACAAGAATTATACCTTTATTCACAGTKGCCCTTTCCTGTCAGCTGGAACCGTGAATACAGTACTACAATTATGAGCACTACTGAAACTTTAAAACACTAGTGTAGAAGAAAAGTGATAGACTTGGTATCCCTTTTCTCCTCAAAAAAGACCAAAGAAGCAGCAGATCCCTATACCTCATATCTCCAAACTTCTTGCTGATAGCAGTTCCTACGTTGCTGATAGCTGCTGTGGCCTTCTGTCCTGCATGGCTCAGGGTCTCGTGTGTTTTCTTGTAACTGGAGGGAGGGGGGAAAAAAAGAAAGAAAAAACAGAAATGGTGCTAAGTATTAAGAAACAGAGGCTAGAATTCTCTGCAATCCCCTGCAATTCCCTTTTCTCTTATTTCTACATCTCAAAGTCCCATCCACTAAAGCGTTAARAACTGTAATAATTGTAGCATAAAATGAATTACAGTGATGCCCACTCCTACACAGCTTCTATGATTCTAAGTGCAGTTTAATCCTAATGTGAGCAAAACACCCTCCAGAGCAATCCTTCACTGTTTCTCCCCCCACACCCCAGCAGATAATCCCCTATGGTCAGTGCAAGCTGTTTAAATGCAGGAGGCAGTGATTTGTTACGGCTTCCTAAATACTTGTTTGATACAATTTCAGTAAACTTGCATCAGCTAAGAAGTATAAAATACATGTATGTATAGCATAAACATTTACCTACAGAATCATCTTAATTTACTGATCTGGAAGATATGCTTTAACCCATGGAGACCATTCAGTATGGTTAAATTACATTCTCAGCGTAATGAATAAGCTTTGTTGTATGGATGCTTTCTTTGCTGAGTAAACTATTTCTGAGTATGTAAGAAGCTTCTCTCCTAGGAAATTAACTGATGCTCTCAGTGATGCAAACAAGCTCAGAATTAGAATATTGACCTAGTAACAAAAGGATAGTACGTTAAAATCAGTCTTGCATCCTGCAGTGTGTCTTGGCAGACAAGAACTGTAGAAATGATCATAAAAAATCAGAAATATAATTTATTGATCTTATTTCCCTTTTGAACATTTTTTTAGGATTGTAAAGACTGCAAAAGACTGCAAATTCTTTAAGATTCCAAAATACAGTAGAGATTAATGAAAAATCCCACTGCCTAATTCATAAAACAGACTATTTTATTCTTAGTTTTAGATATATGACAGCAATACAACCTTGTGGAGAAAGCAGAGGAAGTAAAAGAAGATTAACATTTGCCACACAGCACATCACATTTATGCCAGGTCCTTTTAGCCTTGGTAATATCTACTGCTGAAAGTTGTTAACCTCTGTCGTACACCCGATGGGTCAGCAAGGCAGATACCATGTAAAGCTCTATACTTTTAGACAATATTCCATCCACAATTAATTTCCCACAACATACATACGTTGATTATATACTCCTAACCCACAAAATATCTTCTAGACCACTGACCACATAAGAAGATATAACATCTACCAGATAAAACATCTAGTCTGTGAAAGTGCCTGTCTCTGTTTCCACTGATGAGAATGGGAGTCTAGAAGAGCGCCTTAGACCAGGATACCAAACCCCCAGATATCAAAAGTTAGATAAGCTGAATTAACCGTAAGCAATAATCTTAGGGGCATTAAGGGATAACAAGGGGTAAAAAATTTTAACAGTTATAGAAAGAGCAAAAATTATAAAAGAAAAAACACTGGGTTATGCCAATTTTATTATTCCTTTCTCAGAGTTAGAGTACAGAGAAGATCCAAGAGATTGTTTTCAGTCAGTCTTCTTTCCCATCAGTCCTAAGGTTTGTCACTTGGACAAAGAAAGATTGCAATGCTCGTATCTCACAGAGGCTTCATTTGCTAGCTTAACTAATTTAATCACTCTGGCACTCTCTTGCTGTCAGTAGACATACTCTCATGTAAGTTAGAGTGCTATGGTACCCTAAAACAAATGTTAATGATGCTTCAGTCAAACTATGAGCATACACCTTTTGAAAAGTGTTGATATATGAAAAAAATCAAAAATCAAAAAAAAAGTGAGTTTATATATATAAGTGTATTTTTAAAATATGTCTGTATTGTTGCATTCACACCTTTAAACATTTTATTAATGGAGAAGCTTACAAATCCATTCAACACAAGTGGAATTTTGCTGATAACAGAAATGAGGGTCAAGACTTGACTTCCTAAAGGACTAAAAGGTCCTTTGTAGCAGAGCCAAGCTCACTTTACCTACACTCCAATCTGTCTGGACACAAACCATCCCTGCACAAACAAATCCAGCCTCATCAGTCACAGCTGGTTCACATGTTCCTCTGAGAACGCAGGCAAGAGGGAGCTTCCCTCTTTCTGCAAATTACTGTGTTCAATCCTTAAGCCTGTTTTAAACATSGAAAGACTCCTATTAAGCTGAACCCTTATCCTAACTTGCATTTTCATATGTTATCTCCAACGCTTAATACAATGTCCTCCCCATGTATTTCTATYAGGAAGAAAGAAATGGAAACTGCATTTATGTTCCTAATACTTCTGATGTTATGTAACAGTGTAAATCCAGCTAAGACTGTTACACAATTGGTTTTTTTTTGAGTGCCAGCTCCAGAAACATGACCTCTGACATGGAAACACCTCCTCCCTTCAGCAATGCTCAAGAAGAGTTTTCAAGAACAGAAAAATAGCAAAAGTAAAAATACAAAGTGCAAAGAGCAGTATCTGCCAGCAGACACAAGAACAGTAATTTGAATCTCAGAAAAACTCACTAATGGTTAGCTAAAAAAAATCACCCTCCTGTACTTGCCCCTCTACCATTATCCACATCACTGTGCCTCCTTCATAAATAAATGATGTCTCCATAGAGCACATTGCCTCGCTGTAATCAGTTATGATCTGTATTGATATACAGCACAGTATTTTGGGTCAGATATTTTTATCATCATAGTTATGTTTATATTTACAACATTTATTTGATATCTTACCAAGTACTCTGGCAAAGGATGATCTCTTTAGACATATTCTTTCTGACTTCTGGAAATCTTCTCAGTTGTAGTCAGTGTTAATAATTTGAGCCCGATATTTTCACAGCCTCACATAACACATAGCAGTTTGTAGCTTTTAAGGTACTGAACACCTAGTTACTTACTCAGAAAACTCTAAGAGTAGCAGTAAGTTTGCTATTTCAGTTCAGAATATTTATACCTGGGAGACAGAAAAAGTGTTGTACCTTTGTTTTTTCCCAACTTCTCCTTCCACTGCCAAATGCTCTCCTATGCTAAACGATATGATCTACACTTCCATCATATTCTTACCTTTTGAACAGACATTATTGGCAATTAATTTGCAAGTACTGACAGTCTAGATTTTATCAGGACAGTGAAAACATCTCAACAGTCAGTCAGTCATTGACTGAGATAAGTAGGTGACCCTGAACCCCAAGGCAGAAATCCTCCAGCAGAAACAGAAACTCAATGAATTTATGACACAAAGATTCAAGAAATACTTTATTTCTGTCCAACCCACAATGGACATTTTACAAAGGTGCATCATTAGGCTCTTTTCTTTCTTACACTGATAAAAATTGTTATAAACCATCCCTCCCTCAGTTTAACAGCATTATCTCAATGTCCATCAGCAAAAGTAGAAACAGGCCAACTTTAAACAGAAGACATGATTTATACAGTTACGAGTAGGAATAAATTCCTTGTTTTTGAAGCACCTACACATATTCCATAGAACAGGAGGGTTACTGGCAGTGCCTAACAAAGACTACATTTCATTCTTCTTACTCAGCACTTCCTAACAAACACTTACTGTTTATTTAACAAACACATAGGATTAAACAAATATGGTATGAGACCTGCTGTCACAATTAACCTGCTAATCAAACTAACCTGTGTCACCTGAGGCAGCCAACAGGTGCAGCAGTTGCGCAGCAGGGTGCAAAGAAGCAGCCCTAGTCATAGCAGCGTATACTTCCTCAGATACGGTTACAACATGCTGCAGAGTGCACTTCCCAGTAACCACTGGACTTACTGCTGGGGTTGGCAGTCAACTTTTCTGCAGAAGATGAGCTGTGTTGCCACAAAAAGAAGTATGAGACGAAGCAGGCAGGCTGCCTCCAAGAAGATGAGTGTGAGATAGATAGGATATTCTCAAAAACCCTTCAGCTTCAAGAGTCTCAACCTCCCATAGCACTGGAGATGTAGGCAGACTCTGTGCTACATGGAACAGTAAGTCCTAACTCTGTAGGAGATGCAGGATGGAAACTGGTCACTTTTCATATGAGGAGGAAGGCTGTTGCTCCTCCTGAAAACTTACAACTGATGAACAAGTTCAGTGCCCTCCAAGCTAAGGAGGAGCTGGGCATGGCTTCAAGTGAAGCACCTGGGCTGATGGACATGTGACACACAGGAACATCCAGAAGAAGTGGCAAGTGATTGGAGGGGGTGACTCCCTGCTCCAGGGGACAGAGGCACCCATCTGCTGACCTGATCTCTTATCTAAAGAGGTTTGCTGCCTGATGGGGCTCAGATTCGAGATGTCATGGGGAGATTGCCAAAGCTTGTCCACCCATTCAACTATTACCCCCTGCTGCCTTTCTGGGTGGGCACCAACAATACTGCCAAAGGCAACTTGGAAAGTATCAAGTGGGTTTACAGAGCTCTGAGGATGGAGGTCAGGTGTGGAGGCCCAAGTCATTTTCTTCTTGATCCTGTCAGTGAGAGGGAAGGATGGGAGGAGTTGCTGATGGATACTCCAAGTAAACAATTAGCTGTGCAGCTGGCATTGGCAGTAGGGATTTGTTTTCTACAACCATGTGACCCTGYCTGAAGACTGACAAGTGATTAGGAGAGATGGGATACACCTCACTAAATGGGGCACACATGCCTTTGCCAACACACTAGTCAACCTGGTAAGGAAGGCTTTAAACTAGCAAAGATGGAGGAAGAGTTATGGAGACCATGCAGTCAGCAAAACAGGGCTCAAGCGGGGATACCTTAAGCAATTGCATGCAGCAAAGGAAGTACCTAAAAGACAAAACTATAGGGAAACTTCAGGGAAATCAGCATGCTCAAATACATCTCTGAAGTACCTGTACACAAATGCACACAGCACAGGGAACAAACAGGAAGAATTAGAGATCTGTGTGCAGTCACAGGGCTATGATCTCACTCCAATTACAGAGTGATGGTGGGATGGATAGCTTGTGTGAATGGAATGCTGTCATGGATGGATACATGTTCCTTAGGAAGAACAAGCGAAGAAGGTGACGAAGAGGAGTTGCTCTTTATGTGAGAGAGTAACTAGAATATATCAAGCTCTGCCTTGGGGTGGAGGAGGAGGTTGAGAGCTTATGAGCGAAGATTAAGGAGCAGATTAGACACTGTTGTGGCTGTTTGCTACAGGCCACTTGATCAGGAAGAGGAAGTAGATGAGCTGGCAGAACGAGGTGGAGGCCAAATGCCTTCTCTGCTTCAGTCTTTACTGCTAAGGGCAGCCCTCAGGAATCCCACATCCTAGAGACAAGACAGAAGGTCTGGAGAAAGGAAGACTTTCCCTTGGTCGAGGAGGATTGGGTTAGAGATCATTTAGACAAACCTGACACCCAAGAAGTCCRTGSGCCCTSTCGGGATGCACCCACGAGTGCTGAGGGAGCTGGTGGATGTCATTGCCAGGCTGCTCTCAATCACCTTTGAGAGGTCATGGAGGACAAGAGAGGTGCCTGAGGACTGGCAGAAAGCCAGTGTCACTCCAGTCTTCAAAAAAGGCAAGAAGAGGGACTCAGGGAACTACAGGTCCGTCAGCCTCACCTCCATCCCTGGGAAGGTGATGGAACAGCTCATCCTGGATGTCATCTCTAAGCATAGGGAGGAAAAGATGATCAGGAGTAGTCTGCATGGATTTATGAAGGGGAAATAATGTTTAACCAATCTGATAGCTTTCTCTGATGGAATGACTGGCTGGGATGCAAGGGGGAGAGCAGTGGGTGTTWTCTGCCTTGGCTTCAGGAAGGCTTTTGACACTGTCTCCCATAACATTGTCAACGGCAAACCCAGGGAGCGTGGGCTGGATGAGCAGCCAGTGAGGTGGCCTGAGAACTGGCTGAATGGCAGTTGTGATCGGTAGCACAAAATCTGGTTGGAGGCCTGTAGCCAGCAGTGTCCTCCAGGGGTTAATGCTAGGTCCAGTCTTGTTCAAGTTACTCATCAGTGGCCTGGGTGAAGGGATAGAAAGCATCCTCAGCAGGTTTGCTRCCAGGAGTGGCTGATACAGCAGAAGGCTGTGCTGCCATTCAGAGAGACCTGGACAGGCTAGAGAGATGGGTGAAGAGGAACCTCATGAAGTTCAACAAAGGCAAGGGCAGGGTACTTCACATGGGTACCAGTACAGACAGGGGACTGATCTGCTGGAAAGCAACTCTGCAGAGAAGGACCTGGGAGTTTTGGAAGACAAGTGAACCATGAGCCAGCAATGTGCCCTTGAGGCCAAGGAGGTCAATGGTATCCTGGGTTGCATTCCTAGCAGATTGACGGAGTTGATTCTCCCCTTCTACTCAGCCCTGGTGAAGGCACCTCTGTGTTTGAGATCCCCAATACAAGAGACATAGAGCAAGTACACCAAAGGGATGATGAAGGAACTGGAGCATCTCTCATATGAGTAGAGGCTCAGAGAGCTGGGCCTGTTTAGCCTGGAGAAGAGAAGACTGAGAAGGGATCTTATTARTGTGTATAAGTACCTGAAGGGAGGGTGTAAAGATGATGGGAGTCAGACTCTCTTCAGTGGTGCYGAAGGACAGAACAAGATGCAACGAGCACAAAGTGAAACACAGGAAGTTCCATCTGAACAGGAGGAAAAACTCTTTTACTGTGAGGGTGACAGAGCACTGGAAGGGACTGCCTATAGAGGGTGTGGAGTCTCCATCCCTGGAGATATTCAAAAACTATCTGGACACAGCACTGTGCAATGTGTTCTAGGTAACCCTGCTTGAGCAAGGGAGTTGGACTAGACAATGTCCAGAGGCCCCTTCCAACCTCAACCATTCTGTGATTCTGAATATTAACTTTTTCAGATCATGACATCTATCTAAAATTTTGTCCATGGACTTCTGATCACTGTTTTTAAAACAGAGAATTTCTTTAAAATAGCAATAATAAATAACAGTGATGTTACCAGAAGCCATCATAAAATATGCTGATATCACACAGCTATATTTTGATAACATTCCCTTTCTAGCACATTTAATGGAAGCTCTTAAGACTACTTACATCTCCAGTAATGTAACGTACTCCTTAGGCAAATAGATTTGCAGCATATTTTTGTTTGCATTTTTACCTGACAATTTCTTGTACTGTAACTAAATTGCACTATCTTATGAAACAAGGTCTCACTATATGATTTTATAGCCAGTTAAAAAAAAACAAACAAGAAAACATAAAATACAGAGAGAAGGAAACATGCCATTCTTCATACAAAATACAGCCACACTTCAGACATATAGAGAGGTCAGAGAACTAGATTTTAAACAACCAGCAACTCAGTAAGGAGCCGTCCTTTACATAGCAGAATTTAGTCCAACCTTCTTTCGTAGGCAAAAATATGTGCTGCTGACAGAAGTAGGCTACGAATATAATAATCTTATTTTGCATGGTAAGCTGCACGTTCAAACTGCTACAGTACTTATAAAGATTTTAGTATCATTTTCTGTAAATATGACAACACGTACTGGTAATTAGTACATCTTCACCCAGTGTTGTGCCTCTTCATCAATGTTTTCTGGCAAAATTAATCCAGTTGAGAAACCTTCCTCTGTAATAAAGCTTACATAAGATGGAACAAAATGCAAACAATTAACAACAAAACCATATTGTAGAGCAGAGCCTGGTGGCACAAGCCATGTCCTATGGAGCTTTTTAGAGCTTAAGCCATTAGTCAGCTTAAGAATGACATTTTCTGGAATGAATGTAAAGCATCTGGGTCTCTGAGAGACTCTTAACTATAAAACCATTTTGCTATTCATTTTCTGTGGAAAAAGCAGGCTTAGTATTAACTAAGTAATGCTAATGCTTAAATGAAATTAATGTATGTGTGAATGACAGACAATATGTACTTAGAACGTATGCTTTAAGAGCATTCATATTGCCATATCGTCCACAAATGAAAAAAAGTTTTGGAATTCACCTGAAATTCATTCTAACTTAAAAAAAGAAAGAATGTGATGTATTTTTCAGCCATTTCTCCTTTTGTCAAATGTGTAAAGAATTAATTGAAATTGTGCTGGCACTTGTGTATTGTATATATGTCTAAATCAGTCAAAGGAACTACGCCCCAGGTGGTTCCTCCCCCATAGTGACAGGAAGGGCAGAGCTCAGGGAACAGAAACACTGCAGGTCACAGGGAAGCTGCCCGAAGCCAGGAATCCACAGGCAGCATACGACAGGAGACTGCTCAGGGGGCTGGGGAGAGTCATGGGTCAGGAAAGGTGCCAGACAGCACTGCCAACTGCAGTCCCGTGCTACAGTCGTCAAAACCATGCAAAAAAATGGGGCTACAATTGTATGGAAGTCACTACTTGCACAGGGCAGCATAGAATGGAGGAAAGCAGTTGTGCTCATCTCTGAGTATAAAAACCACAACTCATTTTCTTGAGCCAATTAGGCTTAAGACATTTCAGGTCCATACTGCATAGTTTATCCCATTTTAAACTGTGCCAGCAATGAAATCATGCAGACTAAAATTTGTGAGTCTCCTTTTTCTTTTCCTTCCTCTTCTTCCCCTTCCTTCTCCTGCCATTTCTCTGTCTTTGTCTTCTGTTTCTTCCTTTCTCTTTCCCACCCTTTCTTTCTTTCTTTTTTTTTTTTTTTTTTTCTTTTTCCTTCTCTCTCTTCCTTTTTCTGTGTTTT
>NW_028185151.1:2320642-2355790 GCF_003343005.1 Rhea americana
TTTTTTTTTTGCCTTTTGTTCCTTCCTCTGCTTTCCTGCCTTCTTCTTGCCTCTTCTCCCTTTTGTTGCCTTTCTTTTTCCTTCTCTCTCTTCCTTTTTCTGTGTTTTCTTGCCTTGGCTTTCCTTTCCCTCCCCCTCTTTTGCCTTCCTTTCATTTCTTCCTTTCCTTCCTTGCCTTTCAGTTCCATTCCTTTCCATCTCATTCTCTTCCATTCTTCCCCGCCTTTTCCTGCCTTTTCGTCCCCTGCCTTTTCCTGCCTTTTCTTTCCTTCTCTTCCCTTCTATCCCTTCCTTTCCTTTCCTTTTTCCTTCTCCATTATTTCAGGGATTCTAGTTTACAGCCCCTTCTCCCCTCCTTGTAATTARATACACATATAATATACATACATGTATAGTTTCTGGTTCAAAGTCATAATGASGGTGGGTTGTTCCTACGAAACTAACACGATATTTCAGTGATCCAGCACAGCACCTGAAACAGCTATAGAATTACCACTAGCTGAAGTTTCTGGTGCAAACAGTTGGACACAGAACAATGGGAATGGATTAGGTGACTTTTCAGAGTTTCTTTTTCAGACTTATTTTCCATGACCCCACACATTTCATTCACCCTTCTATGTTCAAAGGCAGAGCAGTATGTGGAAAAGTGGCAAAAAATGACTTTGAGGAAGGCATGAACATCAGCTGGTCTGACCAAAAGGACACATAAGGTCAGTCGAAGCAAGGGCCCCTTTGCTTAGAGCACATGTTCACAAACAGGCACCATGCTTGCTTCACTTACACAATTACTACACTTACTTGTATGTTTAAAGATGAAAATATCACTGGGCGATTACTCATTTCAATGAACAGAAGCCCTCATGTTTCTTTTACTATCACTCATTACAAGTGTGTCGGGGAATGCAGTATGCCGAGTTCCTAAATGACACAGCAGGACTAAGTCAGACTAAATTCCGTCTGACTTCCTGAGAAAATTCAGATCCTCTAGAACACATTACTATATATTTAAAGTTATACTAATGAAGGCAACAAGTATCACAGTTTTTTAAATCCCCAAACTCCTGCAGTGCAACTATTGCTTTCTATTTTCTTATCACCTGGCAGAAATTCACAAAAACATAAACTCTCACTACTTATGGAAACTTATATCTTACATCTTGTAATACAAGTATCTATCCTCCTCCTATCAACAGAACTAATATTACTCACACAGTTTTCAATTGGTAGTCCCAGAGGGGATCCCTTCTCTCTCTCTCTGGAGGGAAAGGCCCAGTCCATGCTGAATGTTCCTCTTCCAAATCTCAGGTAAGGATAGAGCTGTTTATTCTGAATGACTCTTCCTAAACAGGCTTCAGAAGACAGACAGCACTTGAGAAAGCCCCAGGCACTGTCTAGGAGACATGTTGTTAGGAGCTAGCACTTGCAGATCTCTTATTTCTGGCCACTAATTAATGAGATATTCTGTTCCTATAATATGTAAAAATTTTCATCTGTGAGGACAAAAGATGAAAAGTCATTCTAAAAATAGAGCTTTGAGAGAAGACTAAGGAATATCTTAGTTGGCACTCTCATGTTTTCACTTTCCATCACCTCAAAGTAGTCCTGATCCCACGCCTGGAATCACCAAGAATATGGGCTTTGAGACATTTCACTTCATTTCACTACTGCAGCTCTCAAGGAGAGAACAGGTTTTCTTTAAGTTTTTCACTGTTCTAGTGATTTATTGACCATAGTAGAATTCCTCCTTGCAGTGATCTGAAYATCTAGAGTGCTCACTGCTTTTTCAGTTTTTAATATAAAAATAGAAGTCTTCATCTCTGTGGAAGCTATCCCTATAGTTATTTTACTATACATCTGTTGGGGTTGAAAGGTTATTCATCTAAACCAGAAGAGGCCTATGTTTTCTAACAGTTCCTAACATTTTGAAGACAGACCAACAAAGGAACTTCTGGAAGCTATTAGGCTGGAGTGAGGTTATTGGTGGGTAATTTTGCAGAACAATCTGGGTGTAATTGATCCTTGGGAACTCCATAGTCCCAAAATTATGGAAGACAACACTATAATATCCTATTGTTTTTACCAGAGAAGTACAGAAGAGCACCAACTTAAAAGCTAAGGGACAAAGCTAGGCACAGTGACAACATAAGTGCTTACCAAAGGCCAAGGTATCTTGTGAACCTATTTCTAGTACTTCATGTGAGAGATTGGCGAGGAGGATGCATTAATCCTTGTAATCTTACCCTCGTGCCCTTAACCCTCACAACACAATGCAATTCTTTAGTTGGATTTAACTGGAAGAACAGTACTATTTTACAGTTTAACGGAGACGTGGTGGGATACTTCACGACTGGAGCGCTGCAATGGATGGCATACTCAAGGTCTATAGGAATGACAGCCCAGGATAATGAGGAAGGGGAGTTACCCAGTATGGGAGAGAGTAGGGGAAATACATAGAGCTGTGACAAGCGAGGGATAGTGTGCCAGCTGAGAGCTTATGCGTCAGGATTAGCAGGAAGACCAGCATGGGTAACATTATAGTAGATACTTGCTGTAGACTGTATGATCAGGAATAAGCAGAGAAGGCCTTCTTCATACAACTGGAAGAAGCCTCACATTTGTAAGTCTTGGTCCTCAAAGAGTACATGAGCTACCACTTGAATTATAAACTATCTGAGAGGTTTCTGAAGCATATTGGTGAC
The DNA here is from genome assembly GCF_003343005.1 of Rhea americana. NCBI lineage: Eukaryota > Metazoa > Chordata > Aves > Rheiformes > Rheidae > Rhea > Rhea americana. The sequence goes on from NW_028185151.1 coordinate 2,323,342, forward strand.
AACTTCCTAACACAGGCAATGAAGGAGCTGATGAGAGGAGACAATCTGTCAGACCTCAATACTTACAAATAAGTAAGAACTCGTTGAGGATGTGAAGGTTTGGGGCAGCCTTGGCTGCAGCAATCATGCGATGGTGGATTTCAAGAACTCCTACGAAGACAGAGAGGGCAAAAAGGTGGCTCACAACTCTGGACTTCAGACTTTGAGCTGTTCAGGATCTGTGTGGAAGAATCCCAAAGGGCACAGCATTGGAGAGAAAAGGGGTGCAGGAAAGCTGGTTACTTTTCAAGGATTATCTTCTCCAAGRTCAAGAATGGTTCATCCCAACAGGCAAATCACGTCTATCCCAATCAAGCAAAGGTAGCAGGAGGCCTGCATGGATGAACAAGGAGCTACTAGCTAAACTCAAATATAAAAAGGACACACAGAAAAGGTGGAGATACAGAGAGGTGACCCAGAAGGAATACAAAGACRCTCTCCAAGCATGCAGGGATGGGGTTAAGAAAGCCCATCTGGGGTTGAGTTTGGTGAGAGAAATGAAGTGCAACAAGACGGGCTTCTATAGGTATATCAGCTGCAAAAGGAGGACTAGGGAAATCCAGGTTCACTGCTAAATGAGGCAGGGAACCTGGAGATAAAGGACATAGAAAAGGCCAAGGTACTCAATGTCTTCTTTGCATCACTCTTTTCTGGTAAGACACCCATTAGGAATATCAGGCCCCTGAGACAGCAGGAAGTCTGAGACAAAGACTACTTACCCCGGCAGAGAAAGATCATGTTAGGGTACATTTAAACAACCTGGACTTACATTAGTCCATGGCACCTGATGGGATGCACCCATTAGTGTTGAGGGAGTTAGCTGGCAAGGCCACTTTCGATTCATTTGTAAAGTTCATGGTGATTGGGACCAGAAGAAAGCAAATCACACTCCTATCTTTAAGGAGGACAAGAAGAAGGAATTACAGGCCAGTCAGCCTCACCTTGATCCTCTGAAAGATGATTCTTTCAGCGCTATCTCCCTATAACATTCTCTTAGACAAGATGATAGAATATGAGCTAGACAGATAGTTCACAGTAAAGTGGACTGTAAACTGGCTGAACTGCCAGGGTCAAGAGGGCTGTGATCAGCAACACAGAGCACATCCTCAGCAAGTTTGCATATGACACAAAAGTGGGAAGAGTGGTTAGTATACCACAGGTTTGCGCTACCATTCAGAGGAACTCTTCTGGCTGCAGAAATTGAACAACATGAATCTTACAAAGTTCAATAAAGGAAAATGCGAAGACCTTCTCCTGGGTAGAAATAACCCCATGCACCAGTACACACTGGAGGCCGTTCATCTGGAAAGATCTGGGGGTCCTGCTGGGCACCAAGGTGGTCATGTGCCAGCAGTGCACCCTCATGTCAAGGAAACCGAATGGTATCCTGGATGGCATTAGGAAGATCGTTGCCAACAGGCTGAGGGAAGCGACATTCCCCTCTACTCAGCCGTGCTGAGGCCACATCCAGAATGCTGCATCAAATGCTGGGCTCCCCAGTACAAGAGAGACATGGACACACTGGAGAGAGTTTGGCAATGCGCAACTGAGATGATTAAGGGACTGGAGCATCTGTCATAGGAGCAGATGTTAAGAGAGAGAGGATTAATAGAGAAGAGAAGGCTTGGGGTGGGGTGTAGTGTTTCTTATTAATATGTATAAATATCTGATGGGAGAGTGTGAAGATGGACTCAGACTCTTCTCAGTGGTGCCCAGTGACAGGACAAAGGAAAGGCACAAATCAAAATACAAGAAATTTCATTTAAACATAAGAAAAAGCTTTTACTCTAAGGATGACTGGGCACTAGAACAGGTTGTCCAAAATGGCTGTGTTGTCCCTATCCTTGGAGATGCTCAAAACATGACTGGACATGGTTCAAAGCAACCTGCTCTAGCTGACCCCGCTTTGAGCAGAGGGATCGACTAAGTGATCTCCAGAGGTCCCTTCTAACCTCATTTATCGTGTGATGCTGTACAAAAGTAGGCTATTCTTCACAGAAGTCATCTTCGTGTCTTAATATACTATGCAGTGAAAATCTGAAATATGGAAGGGTACACATTTTGAGTAATACTGTAGAAAGAGCTGTGGATACTTTACTARAGCTCCATCAATCAAATAGGTTAACTAAGTAAACATATTGTGTTCAGGTTACATAAAACCTTTCCTTTGCAGCACAATGTTAATTAGAAAAATTAAATTACACTCTCTGTACATTTTTATTGATTCTTTACCCTAAAATAACTAACCCTATAAGCCACTAACATTATCTTGCTTCTAGCATCTAAATAAAAATTATCTATATTTAAAATATAAATTAAAAACTGCATTGTTAGAAGCCAACTGAATATCCACCCACCTCTATTCACTGAAAACTTGATCTTTTTAACAAAGGTGTGTGGGGGAAGTCATTCCAGCTGAATGTCTCATAATCACAAAAGAAAATTAAACTTAAGGCAATCATTTGCTCTCMAGTTATTGATATGCTCTACAGTAGACACCCCCTGCCTTCCCTAACACAGAGATTATACTAAAAATCAATGCACTGAAGAGTAGCAGAAGAAATGAGCATAGAATATGTAAAAAGGCATTATGCTTCTGGTCATCGTAGTAAGTGAATGACTTCCAGGTATATTTTTTACTAAGATGAAAAATACAAATAGCATTACATTTTTTCTTTTTTTCTTTTTCTTTTTTCTTTTTTTTTTTAAGAGAGAAATAAAGTTGATAAAAATGCTGATTTGGTACAAAAAAAGCAGCATGCTACTGTTGCAAATATAACGTCCTACTAGAGGTGGCAGGAATTGGTTTTGTGTATCCTGAAGCATGAAAGGAAGCAGACTTTGTGCAGTTCTGTGCGCTCAACACATTAAAATCCTGACTCTATGCAGGCCATCAGCCCATTAATCTCCAGCTCTGTTTTTTATCACTGTGAAAACTAATTTTTTTTTTAATCATAACAGAATCCTCTACTAATAATTTCTGACATTTACATGTCAAGTATGCTTAGGCTAACTCTATAACTACCTGCCCAACCTTTTAAAACTTAGATGCTCAAAAAGAATCAGGAATCCAAGTTTACATTTAGTCATTCCAGGCGGCATTCATTCCAATTACGACTTAGGTACCGAGTCTTAACTAGGTGTTCAGACACACTTTACGTAATTGCTTGTGAGAGAAATCCACTCCTCTATCTCTAAGCCTACTCTAACCCTAAGAATCCATCCCTAAATAGAGAGCTTGAGAAATTATTATTAATAATAAGAGAACAATCTAGTGCTTAATTGTTCTTTGTGGCTTTGAAACTCTCCCCATTAAAGAAAAGTGGCTTTAATTTCCACAAAAGCACAGCATCTGCAAAATCCAGTAAGATTTGGTAAAAGCAAAATTTGCCTCCCTAAAATCAGGTCTTTTTTAAAAATTAAAAGTGACTAACTGTGGATGTGGGAGCCTAAAATACAGGCATGTAAATATTTTGAATTTAATTTTTTAATACAGGCTTTTCATTCATACTAAATCTGAAAATCTTGGTGAGGTACGCTATCACATTGCTATTTTGATGTAACAACAATGAATCACCTCTACTACTTAATATATCCATTCTTTAGAATACTGAATTTCTACAATTTACATTGGGATCATTAAGTGTCAGTCAGAATTATACAGCACCTTACACAGTTGGACCACAGACATCAGGATTTGCAAGGGCACAAATGAACTCTGTGCTCAAGCCCAAATAATCAACCATGGACACTGAATGCCTAATGGCTTGTTGTTTCTGAAACTCATCTTAAAGATGAGCAGTACCCTACTGCTAAAATCTCAAGTCTCTTTACCCTTGCAGGAAACGTCCACATTATGAAGGAAGAATGGAAAGCTGCCTTGGAATATGCTACCAAATTTCACATAAAAATGGAAATTTTTATTCTGAAATTTTGCCAGCGTCTCCCAGGCACTGTAGTTTAAGTACCTTGTGCCCCTTCTCTCCTCTCAGTGCCTCCTCTCAAAGCTCAATTTCTCTAGACTACTCTCTCCCAGAAAACACCACACTCCCTCACTGAGGGCAAAAAGGGTGCCCCTGTCAGTGATAGATCATGAGGAATGGGACCTCATGACTGCCAAAAGAGAAACTGGCCAAAGGTTAAAGATATGCAAACTACAATTCCCATTAGAGACATTATGCCTTGTTTGACTTTTCATTAAAAGGGGGAAAAAAACGTGTATTTTAGTAGAAAATGTACATTTTTGTCTTTTTCCACTGCAATGTCTTCTTCCACTCCTATTGCTTTGCCTGCCTGTGCTCAGGGTCAGTTCTGGCATGGCACAGTTGTGTAACCTTGGGTCAGACTGTGGTGACAACACTGTGTAAGAAAGAGTTGGGAGAAGACATGATGGATGCCTCTTGCCTTCACCTGGGAGCTGCATTTAAGCTCAGAGTGTGTTCAAGCCCTTAGTCTTGTTTGAGCTATATTACACGTACAAATGTGTCTGGCCACGCATCTCACTGAACCTGATCTGCAGATTTGACTTCTTGCCTTGACCTGAGACTAGCCTCATCACTACAGACTTCTCTGGAGAACTGGACTCCTGGCTTGACCCCGTCTACTGTCATTGAACCTAACCTTCTTTGCTTTCACTGTCTGACTACTGTAGGACTGTAGCCCTGTGTGTGAAGCCACTGCCCTGCTTGCCTTGCTGTCAGCTCCCAGTTTGCAGAGTACCTCACTCTTGCTCCTCTCTGACAGTCTCAAATCCAATTGTCAATTAAGAAAAAAAAAAGGAAAAAAAAAGAGGAGTAGCTTTTCAGACTGCACTTGATGTAAGGTTAGTTCTCCTTTCTATTAATATTGCTATTAATTCAGCCCAAGAATTTGTAGAGRAATACAGTGTGCATAAAGCTCAGTATGAAGCTGAGACCAGCCCCCCAGTAACTACCATGGCCTTCCTGGAGCTTTGGAACTCATGATTATTTAACGTCTCTCTCTGTGACACTCCATTTTTCATCAGCTTTTATACCGGAGATACAAAATAAAAAGTGTTTAGAAGAAGTGCTGTCTGTCCTGGGTATGAACATYTTTTTCTGGCAGATTCAAGGGTATGTCTTATCATTATTTCTAAACATCATTTTTAATTCCTTTTCTGTGCAAGACCAAAGGCCTCCAAGTTGCAATCCAAATAAGAACTGTGCTCCCCAAACAATCAGTAAATTTTCAGAAGGCACCTTYCTGGAAGGCAGCAACTGAGTTAGACTACAGACTGCCAGAGTATAATTGGTTTGCTTCTAGAAAAAAATAATTCAAATAAAAACCATTTCAACAACAGTTCTACCACCACCACCAAAATTTCAATACTCATTTCTGCACTGAAAAGTGGTGTATCAGTTTTTTACACTTCTAAATTACTTTTCATTGGAGGAACCCAGAGCTGCTCATATGTACAAGCCAGGTTTTACTAGACTCTTGTGAGCTAGTTATCCATTCTGCATAGTCCTAAATGGAGGCTGTGATAGCCTTAAGTGACTTGCACAGACTACTGGCTCGTAACAAAGTACTTGACGTACGTGGGTACATGTTAACGTCAAAGGCGATAAAGTTATTCTTCTAGCTTTTTGTTGTTTCTTTCGGACAACTAAAAGCAGGAATAACAATTCTGCATCACATCAATTCTGTCAGTATTCTTTACAATTGAGATGATARTACTTTTTGGTTTAAATTGTTGCTGATATTTTGAAACTTTTTTTTTTAAAAAAAAAAAAAAACATTTTCTCCCATAGAGGCTGAAAAATATAATACTTTGAGATGAAATAAAAGAGTTCTTTCTCTCCCCAGTAAGGACTTAGTAGAAATGTGTCATGGGACAGGAAGATGACCTCCTTGGTGCCCTGGCAGTCTTAGCTGTAATTTTGTAAGAGTGAAGTTCAACAGAGTAGCAAATCGTTTTGTTGYTGTTGTGGAAGGCTGGTTCCCCCTCCCCCCGCCATGTCTCCTTACTGTTTTAAGAAGCCTGATGTACTCATTCCTGTCATCTGCTCCTGCTGGCAGGTATTTCAACTGCTAAGCTTCATATGAGGGCTCATCAGGACAAAGCAACCAATATACACAACGTACAAAGAATGAACTTGTGCAAGGTCTGTACTCACGCAGAAGTTGTCTGCATATCATGCCAGCTTTTGCTAAAGTTCTGCTTCAGTTCATTCATCAGACTTATGCCAAGCTTTTGTTTAATTTCCATGAGGTGCTTTTCTTTGGCTGCTAATACTTGCCGCAAAGTTGAAATTTCTTCCTCTAGCTGAGTAAAAGAAAGGAGGAGGAGGAGAAAGAAGAAAAGTGTTAGCCTGTTCCATAAAAAGAGTAACTATGTTAAAAGATGGAATGAGTGTCATTTGAACTTGCATTTTTCATACAGGACTAGAGAGACAGAATGAGAATCACATGCTTGTGGAGATCAAAAAGATGCATCCAGAACACAGTCAAAATTACCATTCTACTATAAATAATATCTCTCTGCTATATATGTGCATACACGTGCATCTGTGATCTGCCTTAGGACTTTAGGGATTCTCAAACATCAATTTTTAATTCACAGATAAAATGGGAATGTGTAGAAAAAGAGAAGACTAGATAATCCAGACAGAAATGTCTCCTTGAAAGCACAAGTTTTTAAGTTCCTATTTGCAGCTTTTTAGTCTTCCACTCTCATGAAAAAAATAGATTAAAAATTTTTAGAAGCAGATGTTAAAAAAAGGATAATATTTTAGTAAAGAACATAAAAAACCTAAGGTCCTCCTCACAAGTTTTACTCCTTTAGTGTAGGCCATATTCCAAAATACTAAAAGAAAAATACATCGGAAATGGACTTTTAACATGAATGAACAGATCCTACCTGAAGTACTGAATCACCCAACAGACACAGTGGATTAGCCTATTCAGAGCTCCTGCTCATTAACCAAACTGTGCAAATTCAAGCCAACCCAAACACAGGAATGTTGCTCTCCCTGCAGCGGACATTATTTTAAAGGCATTTAAAACAAAATACTGTTTCAGCAAGGCAATGAGCTGAACACTTGACTAAGAAAAGAGACCACTGACATGTTTGCCATTGATTCTGATGTTTTACTCCTTGGTAGCATTCCTGTGAGCATGGGTTTGAATTCTTCACCAGGAAAACCTCCTGAGCTGGTTACACAAGCAGCACTCAGAGCTACTGAAGCTAACAAGGGTAAGCAAYATGAGAGCAGCTGCCTTTCACTTCACATTTAGAAGCTCCCTTACCAACTGCGTGCCTTCCTCCATATGTTAATAGGATAACATATGTTAACGCATCTTATAACCATATGTTAAGTTCCCTGGAATGACAGTCTTACTGTGATTTAACTCCATAGGTGGCTGACAATGAGGCAAGCACCAGCCGAATCAGTTGCTGACCTTTAGGGCTATATTTAGGATGTTAGCATTATTTTTTATCTTGCACACTCATGCATTCTGTTTTCCTGTAAAACTGGTTGCAAGTCCATTGTTCTTTGAAAAGTCTCACTGTTTAATCCTCCACCTATCAATTTCTCCTTTGTCACAGGCACCTGCTATCTATATTATTCAAGTAGCTCAGGAATTAAGCAGTAAGACTGTGAACACAAAGCAAAATCATGACCTCAGTGAAGCAGATACCAATATTCACGGATTTCTGTGATGCCACCACTTCATCAGTAGAATAAACAATGATCCAAAACTGCTTCATTCTCTTCCCATATCCTTTATGCTCCATTATATTCCTAACATGAAAATGGAACATTGCCAGAGGCAGCATGAGGGTCTATTCTGAGAGGTTTACTGCGTAAACGCTTACAGAAAGAAGAAATTTCAAAAATTTCAGCACTCCTAAGATGACARATTTTAGAATTCTCCGTAACTGTTTCCTACCCACAGCAAACCCTTTAGTGCACAAATTTGCCTCAGTAACACTATTAAAGAATTTAATGTAAACCAACACCAGTATGATTACAGGTACTTAAAAATTAATGCTTTCCATACGGACTAGTACTAGGCTGGTCACCATGTAGCTAGATATGTGAAGATCCAAAGGCTTCTATTACAATTACTTTCCATCTGTTCAGCTGAATAGACACCTAAAGCTGTAAAGCCTTAAGCAAGCCTTAACCCTGTGCCCAGTGACTTAAGTATGAACAACATTTTTGGCCATACTAAMGATAGTAAGTTGCTTTCCTTTAGAGACCAGAATCTGGTTTTAAACTGACAACATCCTCCTCAAATTCTGTCTTTCTAAAATAACAGTAGGTATATAGTCTCCCTAAAATGCTCAGATATAAGTGAARACAGAATGCAGGCAAAATAGGTTAGGGACTTAGTGGGATCTCCAAAATCATTTAAGCAGGTTACAATCCTAGCTCCCATGGAAGTCCGGCATCCCCGCTTAGGGATTTTTGAAAAGTCCATCATTACAAATGCAGACTCCATTATGAAAGTAGGGCTTAGGTCAACAGAAATACACTTACAGAGGAGAGAAACATGAGGACTAAAAGCTTATAACGAATGCATATAGGTACAACACTTCTCCACTTTGCAGGCTTTACAATCACAGTTAATTGCTATTTCTTCTTTCCTCTGTTACTGCGTGGGACACCTGTAAAAGCAGGAAGAAGAGCTGACCACCTAAGAAATTGATTCCTAAGAGCAGCTGGCTAACCTAACATGTAAATCACACAAGGTGAGTTCCCAAGAGATGTACAAATACAGACAGATCTCTGCAATCTGGCACAAATAATATGGAGGGAAGACAACAGAGTTCATGGGTAGTTAGTCCAGCACACAAATGCGCCCCCCCCCCMAAAAAAGACAGAATTTTAAAGTGTTTTCCCAGTATAGAACCAGCACAGAAAAAACGGACACACGTTTCAGCTAGGTCAGTTCCTAGATCTAGTGCTGAGAGCTGCACAAGTGCCTGTGCCTTTACAGCACAGGGAACAGAAACAAGGGCTGGAAGTGAAGAGGAAAAGAAAGCAGTGACCAACTAAACCAGCACAAGCAGCATGCTGGTTGAACACAAAGTCACAGACACATATCATTTTTACCAAAATACTATTTTTTACTATTTTTACTGAAATTAAGGCAGATGTGACTGTTTCTGAGCATGAATTACCTGAAGGATAGGCTTCACTAGGCATTGTTTAAAGAAATAAAAAGTGAGTTAAATAAGCAACACTGGCAGCACCACATCATGTTCACACAAACTGATGAGCGACTACGGTAAACCCAACCTTGGCGGGGAAACAAAGGCCAGGACTCCCTGACAGGAGGCCCTGGGAGCTGTGCTGGCCCACGGAGCTTGCACTGGCCTCTGTGAGCTGGTACATCTGTCTTTGGCTATGCCGTAACACTTCATCCCTGCAGCTGCGTTCACAGCATAGCCTATCCCAGTCACACTGCCAAAAATCACTTGGGAGGCAGGGAGGTGAAAACACACAGGAAGGGGTAGAAAGTCTGAAAGAACACTGCCACAAAACCTCTCTTATCATGGAGCTAAGGCTTGCAGATACCAGGGGTTCTCARCGTTCGATCTAACCCCTCATCGTCATGTTTACTACTGTAGCAGCTAGACTGCAGGTAGTGTGGAGCTGCCTGCCCGCAGCAGGACTGAACCTTTGCTTTGTTGCATACATATAGCCTGTAAGAAAAGCCGGAAAAGGCGCAACAGAAAGACAAAAAAAAAAAAAAATGTAAAATGAAAGGACAAGCACTGGTATGGTGCTTATAACAAAAGAAGGGCAACTCTGAGGGAATACATGATAACTGAAAAAAGGTTCACTTTATGAGCACAAAAATCATCTTTTCCTTTATGTCTTTGGCTTTCAAATAAACAAGACCACATCTTCTCTATGATGTTCTTTGATGTAATCCTTTTTACGTCAAAAGACGCATAGAAACTTACAGTGGGCATACAGAGAAATTATGTCTCAATGAAGCTAATCTACTAGAGCCCAAAATTTTGACCATCTATTTTATTTACTAAGCTGATGATTGTTACTCAATAGTTACTCTTCACAAAGTTTATACCTCCAGGCTCAGTGACTGTTAACATATAGGTTAACTTGAGTAAATGGCTCCCAGGGACATCAAGGATACTCATAAATAAAATTACCCACAGATCTGCAGAAACAAGTACTCATATCTTTCCTCATACTGAGAATAAATAYACAGTTACACACTCTGGACCAGCTGGAAAGCTTGTAGGTCAAATCAGATAGCTACTATGGTGAAGGTATGGGAGGGGGAAGACAAGAGGGAGTAAATGACTGCTTTGATGGGTAGAATGGAAGGACAACAGATGGTAGCAATCGATCGATCGGGACAGCCAGAAAACCTCAGTGTCATGACTCAGGAGATTGTACCACAGCACTCCCACCGAGGGGAGAAGAAAAGAAAATCTGCTTCTGATCTTGTGTAAAGCTTTTAGGCTACAATTTTCTGCCATGATTCTGAAACATCAGACTGCCCTCTGATAATTCAGGTGATTGTCAGATGTTCCTGTAACATTTATTTATTTTACTTGCACTGTAGAAACACCAAGGCTCAATTAGAGTCAGAGCCCTGCTGTGCTAGTCAGACTACAAATACAAGACCAGAGCTAGTGCATTCACTGAAGGRCTTGCAGTATAAAAAGACTAACTAGCAGGGCAGTGGGAAAAGAGGATACAACAAGCATACCTGAAAAACAATAGTGTAAATTTCCCTCTTAATGCTGGGAGGGAAGGGAAGAAGATAGAGAATACCTACAGTAGATACAGAAGACAGAGATGGAGCTCATTTTCTCCATTTAAACATATGCACACGAGGTGCTCTCAATAGTTCCTGATTCTATCAAACATTAACCGATCTCATCACTAAGGAAGATTTGGAACTCCCTGAGCAGTAAGAAAAGGACGACTGTTCCTGCAGGCTAACATAGGCAATATTAACCCACAYATACGGATACGGAAGAAAACAAAACTACCACTGGTTACTTTAAAGCACTACCTTAAAGCTAAGGCAAGCAGCTTTTTGAAAGGAAAGATTATCCAGTGTCTACTGAGTTTACTTTCTGAAGGAGCTGAAGTCTTACATATCTTTTTGTAATTTTTTTYCTAAGAATCATAAGCCTCATTTAAGTTTAGACTTAGCTCACTCCTTATTCAATTTTTCCAAACTTTTCTTTGAATATTATCAATTTTGTTTTGCTTTTAAGAGTAAATTGTACACCAATAAATTGCAGTGARCAATTCAGGAGATTATTTATACGTCAGTTAAGATCGTAATATTTGAAAGGTAATCTCTCAGTTCTATGTTGGTACATAAATTAAAGCATTTCTGCCATGAGCCACTGAGAATACTCAAGTCCCACAGGAATTAGTAAGCAGAAAGGATGCCCAGAAACTCATGGATGAGCTCCCTTCRGAAAGGCTTATCATTCTCAGATGATTGCAGAAGTTCTTTTGTATTCCTTCCTTCCATCCCTCTCAAGTCCCTTTCACCAGAAAAGTATACAGAAAGCAACAATGAAYCAGGGAGGAAAAGTCAAAAACAAACAATTCCTACCTTACTGCAGATGAACTTAATACGTAACGCTAGCTTCCTTCTTGCTGATTACTGAAGTAACAAGATCATCAAAGAAGGAACAAGTGAYGTAACAACTCAGAAAAATAGGCTTGATATAACTTTAAAACAAAAAAATCCTTTGCTTTTTGTCCCACTAGGAATTGTAAAYCACCATTTCAGTTGAATGACTTGAAAGTTAAGAATATGACTTCTAAGGTATTTAATATTATGACCTAGCATTAAATCGGGGTTAGGTTTAGCTCAGTTGGTTAGAGCGTGGTGCTGCTAATGCCAAGGTCATGGGCTACCCTGAGGGTTGAATTAGATGATCTCCAGAGGTCCCTTCCAACCTTACCATTCTATGATTCTATGATATTTTGTTATATGAAGGAGAGGGATTAATTTCTGCAGAAGAACTATTCTCTGCGTGAGTCTATTCTGTTTCATAGCAGCAGATACTTCAGAGAGCACTGAGGAAGAATGGACTTAATAGGAAATGCTTTTTTCCTAGTGTGTTTACATTTTGAGGGTATACGCTCACGGTTCCAAATTTTCAACTTCCTACCCTTCAAGTTGGCTGACAGTCTATTTTTGCTATATGAGGTTTCCAATCTATTCTCTTAACCATTCTTTATTTCAATTAAGACAAAAATAAAAAAATCCTCCTCCCTCATACAACTGTGACTTYTATTATTTCTCTCCTATATAAAATAAATAAATCCTCATTTTCTTCCCATTCATTCATTTTCCACTTAGGAACTTCACTGCTGTTTCTGCAGTCTTTAATAGAAGTAATTAAAACTGAATCCACTCTTCCATTGTAGGCCCAACAGAAACAAGCTTCTTAAGCTTTATAATACAAGGACCACATAGTTCAGGCTTCTTTCCTCCTACCTTGTTGTTATTAAGTATTATTTTTTAAAACCTCTTCATGGCATTCTGAGAAGTTATGGTATCATGACATGCTGTGAAGTTCTTTACTTAAGCAAAAAGGAAAAAAAAAAAGGCAAACCAAGAATATAACCCTCTAAACACATCAGTGCTAAAAGGAAGCAAAACTGTGGCAAAATCTGTAATCATCTGTAAACATCATCATCATCAACTTTCCCTTTGAGTATTATACAAAGAATCTTTTCCATCAGGAGTCACACCATAGTAGCACATAGATCTAATAGGAAGAACAGATTTCATTTTTCATAAATTCTAGTTTATAAATAAAGACAAATGACATTTATTGACTAAAATGGCATATTTATCTCTACAATCAGCAGGTAAAAGATGATTAACCTTCCAAAAATATCTAAGGAAATGAATCATTTTACAGAATTCTAGCCTAAAAGAATTTTAATAAAAGGAAGAGCATGCCTTTATGATGTGAACTTCAATATATAATTAGTATCTTCCTGTTTCAGGAAGTAGAAAAATTAACACCTACAGAGATTCAAATTCATTACCTTGGCTAGCTCAGTCTTTAACTCTTCTTTTTCTTCTTCAGAAATCATACTGGTGAAATCAACATCAGTGACCATGTCTTCATCTGTTTCATGCAAAGACTGTGTTTCCAACAGGCCTTAAAGTAAAGAGTTAAAAGGTCAAGACAGCTATTATCAATCATTTCAGCCATTTCAGCTAGACATCCTCTTAAAAAAAAAAAAAAATCATAGCTTGACTTAATGTTCACTCACTTAAAAAACCCACAATCTTTCCTGCTAAAGGCAATTTGGATTCTGCCTCTCTGGTTCTGAAAAGCTACTGGTAATGTCAGATAAGAAATGCTGTACAAAATGATCTCATATGCGAAAGCAGCGATCACACCAAGAAAGCAATCACCTTGGATCCTACTAGTCCATGACTGAGTACTTCCTTGATTTTAACAGAAAAGGGAAGAAAAAAAGATGAAAAATGTTTTTTTGTCAAAATAAGAAAGCTGATTAATGTGGRCTACTAGTGGGGCAGTGACAATAATATACTGAGCGATATAGCAAGCATATTTCTGATTCAAACTTTATTTTAAACCACTTGTGATTGCAGCAATTTGAGAACCTTATAAATGAACACAGTTTGCAGAAGCAAATGCCATACCTACTATTTGTACACATCCAAATGTTTAGAGAGAAGCGTACCTTGTTTCACATCTAAAACTGTGAAGGATGACCTACTATACTGGACCTTCTGTTACTTTCTTCTTCTGACTGTTGAAGGTCAATATCAGAATGTATGATAACTAAGTTAAGCACATAAATAAATTCTGGTAAGACCTGGACTGGTTGGTATAATATATTCAGAGGAAACAAAATACACCCTATCTTCATATCATTCAGTTTGGAAAAGAATGACTGCCATGGCTTCAGTCATTAAGAATATCTCATTGCCTGTAAACAAAACAAACACTGTAAAACAAACATTACATAACAGAAAATATTCTCTCTCTTTCCGAGACCTTTTTTTTTTTTTTTTTTTTTTTTTTTACAAGTTCTCAATCTGTTTGCAGTGTGAAAGAAAATTATCCTCCAGGATTCACTCCAACAGGACTTTTCCCTGTATTTCACCTCTGTAACTGAAAAATCTGCCATCTCAGCTGACTCCTGACATCTATGTGTTGTTTAATACAAAAGAGAACTGCTTCTTTCTGAGGTTCACACAGGGACATATACTCTATTACACAGAGATTAGATGTGCGGCATTTGTTAAGTTTTAGCAGTACAGAGTTGAAGGTACAGGCAGCAAGAGTTTGAAGTTTTAAATAACAACTTCAAAATAGGTGCTTCATATTTCCATGTACGTCCCATGGAGAAGAAAGCAAAACTCCCTCCAACTTTCTGTCATTCCTTCCAACTAGGGGTTCTAGCATACCCAGATTTCCTGCTATTTAGCAGAACGGAACTGATTTGATTCTTATCATCAGCTTCACTGCAGAGCACTATGTGGTGAACTCAGCCTTGTTAATCATTACTCCCACAAGTAGGGAGGAAAAAAAAAAGCAGTAACACAGGTGCTGAACCCCTGCCTGGCACCATATGCAAGAAAAGAGCACTGTAAGCATCAAAGTCTTTTTTAAAAACTGAAAGCACATAAAAGATGTTGATACCTTAGCTACTACTCAAGGGACAGCTTGCCAGGGAAACGCAGATTTCCAAAGTCACAACAAAAGAAAAACACATTTTATATATGCTATTCAGCAGGAATATTCCCAAATTACTTTTATTAACCCTCCTCCACCCCCAAACACAATTGTTGTTTTGTATTTATTTGAGGTTTAAGAGTGTTGCTATGGGAAACAGGCTAAACCTATCCCCTATAGTCTCTTTTAGACTCTAGAAGTATGCTCTTTTTTTCATGGATGGAGAAGGGGTAGTACAGGACAGTTCTSGGAAATATTGAGAAGAATCTAGATGGAACAGGGTTAAAGCTGAAACACCTTAAGGAAAAGCTAGGAGCAGAATATATTAAAGACATAAGCGGAGGAGATCTTAGGGCAGCTGACACTTAGACAGAAGGCAGAGCTGAACTCAAGGGATAACATTAGTTTGAGATTGAATAGGTAAAGAGAATTACTGGACAATGGATAGGCAGAGATGGAAGCTAACAGGAGCCAAAATCACCAAAGTCAACTGAGTGACACTTAACTTGACTTAGATGAATGGTCACGTTCAAAAAAAAAAAAATCAAGATAGAACTGCAATTAAAATCCCATTCTGAGAAAGCAGGTGCATGACAGTCTTCTGCATGATCTTCTGCAGTCCCACTTCTTATCTCTTGCTTCTCATCCAACTCCCAAGGCATCTTAAATTCTTGTCTGATCCCTCAATYTGTAATCAACACTGTCCTTCCACAAAGGCTTCACTCCACTGATCTCACAGTTCCAGTTTCGATAGCTCTCCACCATACTCAGTGTCTCAGTCTTCTTTCAGCCAGTAWCAATTCCTAAACTTCCTCACATGAGCACTGTCACCATCAACCTATTCTTAAAGTCTTCCTTTTCTTTTCTCGGCTTCTGTCTTTCCTTCCATCATCTCTGCTTTTCCCAGCCACATCTAGCACCCTTCAGTCCTGGATGACAYCTTCCATCCTCGTCTTCCACTGTTACCATACTCCCTGTTGGCATCCATGAGGTAAACTCCACTGGCATCTTCTCACCACTTACCACTGGACACTTCTGTCCTGGGCAAAGTCTACTGGCACAAGTAGGATGTTTCAGTTCTGGTGCTAGTTCTGCTGAACTTCTTAGTCTCTTTTACCACTTAAGCAACAGAAATATATTCCTTTATTCTAATCCGAATAGATCTCCTTGCCAGGGCCTGGGCTAACCCTACAGAATCTGTCAAATTTACCTTTCTCAGCCTTCAGACTTAGGAAAAAAGAAAAAGCAAATCAAGTACATTAGGGAGAATATATGCTTCCTGAAGCAGCAGAGATCTTAACTCTTGCTATTTATTCAGGACGTAAATTTAAAACTCTATCCCTATGATTTATATCCTAGGGATTTCAGCATCTACAATTTCAAGCGATTGCATGGCAAAGTATACAAGTGAGTTTCCAAAGACTTGGGGCTTTTTTAGCCTTTTTAGACACATGCACTTATTGCCCTTCTAATAACCACCAAGTTCACCATTACATTTCAGAGTTAGAAGTCTCTTATTACAAATGTAATGAAAACAGTCAGCCTGGCACAGAATAAGATTTACATTAGTAATTTAACTGACAGAATGCTAGACAAGTTCATGCTCATATGAGATACTAGAGAAACCACATAAAGAAGAAAGGTCATTCACGTAACACCTCTTTTACAACAACAGAAGAAAATGTCTGAGTTCGTACTTCTGTAGACCATGGTATTCATTCCTCCAATGCACACTTTCTATGGCATTCTTATAGCACCTCACCCCGGAGTTCAGCTCAGCCCCAGGAGAAACTACAGTACTAGGGTAATTCAGGAAAGTCAGCCAACTAAAAGACACAAAACTACAGAAAACTGGACTACTGATGTTCTCCTGCTCACAGGACAACTTGTTATTTTTGCTGCCTCCAAGGAGAATAAAAACCTGCAGAAAGAGTCACACCAACACATATATGAGTATTTATTGATATAGGTAGTAAAGCAGCTCCTATTGCTAGTAGTGCTGACCCTGAAAACCTTCCACCCTCTACTCTGTGCAGGAAGAACAGACTGGGCTCAACCTTTCCTGTAGAGTCCCTTCACACCTTTCAGACATTGATTATAGATGCACCAAATACAGAAGCATAATAAAACACAAGAACTCAGTGGGATGGCTGACATATTTTAAATGAAGCATATGAGTAACTCCTTAAGACTCAAGGAAAAAGATAGGTTCTTATTAAGTGTGCTTAATCTAGCTATACATTTTGTTTAGCATGCTTAATATAGCAACTTATTACAAAAAACACACAATGATTAGTTGGTTCAGATAAATGGTTAGAGCTGTGAGTCGCAGAATCCAGTATTTTGCTACACTATCATAGTAGCCAAGTGCCAGATTTAGGCATCTAAGAGTTGGAATTTTAAAATAACACTGCATTTTTACACCTCACTGCATAACATTCAATTCCAGCAATTATGTATTTCACTCAAGAAAAAAATAAATCTGCACTTTAGCAATGCAGACATTCATAAGTATGCATGCACAAATACTCTGTTTATACATAAAGATGCTATAATTGAGCAGGCAACACAAAGSTTTCTTTGTCTCAGACTTCTTACTCTGAGAAAGAAAAGAACTTAATAGGTTTCCAATTTACCTGGAATCAGATAGTTCAACTTAATTACCCCAAAGATCAATATATAGCTATACACAGCATAGCCTACATCCTATATACTATACCTATATATCTATACAGTATATACCGCTATATATGCTTATATATCTATGTATAATCATACTATATCTAGAGTTATATAGGTAATCTATAACTTTTCACTGGAACTAAAATAGATATTCAAGGCAAACTCTTCCTGTGAAAAGATAGTCCTTACATTAGATTTGAATTTTCTGATCTCCAGGTAAAACCCATCTTTTTCTTTAGACTAATTTTAAATAACAGTGTTCAAATGATCACAACTCATTTACYAAAGCATCAGTTAACCCATGATTGTTTTATATAACCCTAAAGAATAGTTGGTGCAATATACAGACTTTTTTCTTAATTAAACTACCTGTATCTCCTGTAAAGTCTACTAATGAATGGTTTGCCTCGATTTCAGTTGCACAAAATGAAGAGAATCAGACCACTTGTTGAGAAGCTGCAAACTGGAATCTGGTCAGGTAACATTTCAGGCTGTGTCTTCCCAACAATTTACTGCAAAATTAACTGAAGTTATTCCTTCTCCTAACTTACAGAATTAGTCAAAATATTTATCACTCATAGTCAAGGCCCTATTTGACACACATGGCACAAAATTTTGAAGTGATACAATTCCAAATGGCTAAATCAGTTTTCCATATGAAGCAATAAATATATATCTGCTCAGAATCATTACTGTCGAATTACCAATTGGGTTTATGTGCAGGAAACTAAATGCATTTTAACCGTATGCTCACAAAAGTAAAGACACTAAAAAAATCCCTACTATACTAGGATTCTTACACCTGAATAYTAAGTTTAACTGATTTCATTGCGTTGAGAATGACAGTAATTCCACAGCTGGAAGATACTTGATACTCTCCAGACCAATACATAATGTGCTTTAATCCTGCTAAATCAAAGTCAACAGCATTGCTAAGGCAGCAACAAAAAGCAAAGCAGTTACAATTAGGACATATTTTAATGTGAAATGGAGCACAATATAGGTCAGCATCAAACAGCTTAAATTCAGACTCTAGTTGCATCAGTAACTTGTTCTCTGCTGCTTAGCCATGCTGAATTACATAGCTTATCCACTCAGACACAGTATTGTGGTAACATAATTACACTAGACTTGAGCCTTTAGTCTGTACCTCTGCTTTGGGTCACAGGCATATACCAGCTGCTCAGAGCTTATGGGTATCTCCGCACTGTGCTACATTGCACTGAGTAGCAGAAAAATTCTCCTAGTTACTGCTCCTCTCTAGATACTGCCATCTCTGCATTACAACCAGCATCTTCAGAGTGAGGGGAGCACTGCAAGTCCCTGATGATGATGAAACTCTCTCTGCCATGGGCAGGTTTCTAAGAAGCTGATTATTACTGCCCAGTGCACTTTAAGGGATGTCCTATGAGCCCACCTACAAGTACTGTTCTCATACGATCCAAAAGTCTTGAATGATCTTTTTCCACTCCTGTCCAATTTCATGATCCAATAATATAGAGCTAATCGGTCAGGGAGAGACAGTAAGTTTTGATTTTTGCCTAAACATGCATGAGTTTAGTGACTATGCTTTCTGTGACTTGTTAATTTGGGCAGGGAGCTATGCAAGTAGCTGAAGTGTTTTCAAATTAACATCAAATCTTAATGGATATTTGTCAGAAGAAGCAAAGTAATGCTGGTTTGAGGTTCCCTCTTTTCCTGGACTGGCATGTGTGTGCTTTCTCATGGAAGAATGGCACTCAGGTTGCACTGCTTCCTTTCCTGACTTCTTCCAGGAACACTGGAGATCACTAAAGCTGTCACTAAAACAGGAAACACTGSAATTGCTCTCATAATTAAACTTGTTTAGATGCATAGCTGGTGTAATTTCAGAATCATACCAATATCCAAATCTGGAATCAGGAACAAACTTTCCACCCATTCAGAAGACAGAAGCTGTTGAACAYGTAAAGGGTTTTTGCTTCTTTTTGTAGAATTAGTGTTGCAAACTTCCCAGCACGAAGATTTCCATTTAATCCTGGATCTCTTCTATCCTCTCCTAGTAGCATAATATTCTAACCTTTGACCTCTTAGTATTGGCCTAAAGTGATAGTTCTCCAAGGCTTGTTCATGCAGACTACTAATAGGTGGGACATCAGGATGGAGTAGGGAGAGCAAACGCACCACCACCTACTAGCATCATTTTTTTCCTCCTTTTGCCCAGATTAAGTCACTCCTGTTTCTCCTGCATTCAATTCAGTTGCTCTGTTGTGTCCTGCTCTGCTATTCCACAGAAAAATCACACAAGAAGCATCAAATGGGCAGAAGTAATTCTAGAACATATTCCAGGAACCTCCTGTCCCTCATACTCCATGGTCAGGAGTCCTCATTGCCTATTCTTTTCTCTAAATTTCTTCCAAGACAACTCAATTGAGACTTAGGTTGGTATGTGCCACYACAAGTCTACCAGGAGATGGATACAAAACCTGGTCCACCTCGCTCAACCACCTTTTCCAGGCAGCCCCCATTCTGACTGCTGAGATTGCTGGGGAAAAGATCTGAAGGTCTGCATGGTCTCATCCAACCTGACATTCCTAAAACAAGCTACACTAAGGATGTATCCATGTGTTTCTTATTCACCCTTCACAGAGAGGTATACTTGYGAATGTCTGAACCTATGTTACTCCAAAAGAAAACAAAAAGCATATAGTAGGGTATATATCAGTGCAAAGAGCTGCTTGGTTTACACCATTTTTAGGAGGTCGTAGTACTTGCTGTCATATATARTTAGACAAAGTAAACAGGAAAGATGGAAAGTATAGGAATATCAGAAATTAGGAACTGCTAACCATACAGAAGGATCCAACGCAAAAGGATTAAACAGGCAACCATCTGTATTAGGTATTTATACAAAAAAAGTACGGAGTGGATGTCTGGGYGAATATGTTTAACGTGATCTTCTAAAAGATTCATATGAGAAGAGAATGCAACAACTGTACAAGGAGTTACAGTATGCTGAAACATTCCATGGGCATTTTAACATTCTCCCCCAACATTCATGCTAGTTATGGCTGTAACTGGCAATAGAAGATTTACAGTCTGCTGTTAAACCTGTCTTAACTTTGACCTGTACCTATGCACATGTTTGCTACTAGGATGATTTTTTTAATCACACAATGAAGTGATGACAAATCAACTATGTCTCTTTGAAACTACAGGATCTGTAACTTTTCATAAAGTTTAAATTAACCACAATTCTGTGGTTAATTAACCACAACAATGACGAAATTTGAGACAGATTTTCAGACTCCACATTCAGGTGTATGAAAATCAGCTGCACACACTTGTTTTAATCAATGTTCTGTATATATTTTCTCCATATTCCTCTTACAGTCATTTTGTAGAGTATCCTACATCAACATAAATCTTGCATGTTGATCTTGTAAAAAAAACAAAACAAAAAACAAAACACTACTGGTAGTGATGTCGGTTGAATTAATGAYGGTAACAACAAAATTAAAGGCAAAACCACCGCATTTTAGGTGCTAAAATTCTCTGATATTCATTTCAGGGAAATGTATAGATGATAATCCTTTATTCTAACAAAACTCTTAAGTAGTGAAGCCCTTTTTATGCTCTTATTTTCTTTATCATCTGTGTTTTAATTTACAAGAGATCTCAGCATATGTTTCCTGATCAAATAAAAGCAGCATACCTAACTTGTTATCTGGTACTCATATCAGCGAGGAAAATAACCTAATTTGAAGCACAGTAAGCAACAACATGCTACAGCTTCATTTGCCATGTCACTATATTGTAGCGAACAGCATAGCAAGGTATGCAGGAGTACCGTTTCTCACTTCTAATTGGAAAACACTTGTTCACAAATTTAAATTGCAATTAAGTTTAAGTGATGAAATTGTAAGCAGAACAAAGGAACTGTCCAGACATTGCATTAGTGTCTTTGATCTTCTTTACATTATCAGTCTTAATACTAGAGATTGAGGGTGGGGGGTGGGGTGAGGGAAGGAGAAACAAGAGACTAGAGGCATATACAACAAAAAACTAWATTGATCAGAAAATTTATTAAAAGTTAAAAGATTTTCACCACTTTTTTTTTTTTTTTTCATTTGGAATTATCCTCGGAGAACCTAAATAGAAAATATTCTCTTATGTCATCCATCTAGGAAACAAACTCCTTGAAAGAATACTTTCATTTGCCTTTGGTCCTAACTGTGGATGAGACAAAAGTGCTCAAGCCTATGAATTACCACACAGTTTGTCTTTCTCCTAAAGGACAGAAGTGAATTGGGTAAAAGTAGCAACCACATAAAAATRCATAAATAAATAAATCTTACTGAAGGTAGGTACCAACCTTTGAGCTAGGCTCTCATCTTCCAAACAAAATCACTGAAACATCTAGCAATGCTTGGTAGGCATATCTTATGCATTTTATCCAAACACATATAACTGCCTTTATATGAAATAATAATCCGGCTGGCTCAGGGAAGACAAGGGMGACATTGCTTTCTAAGCTGCAGCTACGAAAATACAAAGCAATTGTTGCAAAATATAGCAGTTCAATGGCAGCACATGCTTCTTTCTATTATGTCAATACTGAAAGTAATGACAGTATTGTGCCACTTACTGTGCTTTCTATTGATCATTCTGTACAACTTTCCTTGAGGTCAGGGGTAAGAAAGATGCCACAAGTGGAACAGTTATCATGTCTTTTCTTTCTTTAGGCAGAACAGAAAAAAAAGAAAAAAAAAGATGAAGTCACGATGGAAATAATGGGGAACGAGAAAGTGGATGACACTGAGTCACAAAAGAGACTTGTTCTCTACAAATAAGGTACTCTAGAAATTGTAACAGACTGCATAAAACAAATGAAGGAATAGAGCATACATAATCAGACTAAAGAAAAAGAAATGTTGGGGAAGATAAGAGCTATGACATCGAAATGCTAGCAGTCAGAGGTGGAAATTGTCAGTTAAWTTTTTTAAAACCACCCTTACACACTAAAAATATACAATGGTACATTTTTCTAATCTCAGAATAGACAGGCATCTTGGGCTTCATCCTCAACGGGTAGATGTGAYTGAAATCCCATCAATTGTATAATTGAGCTCACACATCTGCTTCACTGAAGCAAAAATCACAGAAATTTAATGGCTTGATTAAATAACCTCTCTCCTAAGAAAGGACTGGTTTATTGTACTTTTCTAAACCCAGATGCAGAAGAAAACCACTAGATAGAAATCTAACTGCAGTAAAATTACGCTCACAAGTCTTCTCAATCAACTTCCAACAAAGTATCAGGGCTGCAGGAAGTGACAAAATTACACATATTTTTTAATTTAAAAAAATTCTTCAAATAACTCCAATATGCATTCTTTAGGTCACAAAAAGCGTAAGAAAACACAAGATCTTTAGAAGTCTAATTAAAAATGAGTAAAATCTTGCTGGGGCCAGTAAGTTGCTTTCTCTAASCAGCCTGGCTCAGCACCATAAAGCCAAAATGTCACCTTGCCTCCTGCAAATGCACTTTCACTTCTGATCTTGTAAACTTGCTAGGGAAAATGAAAACAAGCAGTTATAAATAGGCACATGACAGATTCTTTATTCTCTTCAGCTAAAAGTCATAATTCTTAATGCTTTTATACAGATTAAATATTTTAGCACCATTACATGTACAAAAATATAGACTTAGGAATGATGAAGTAAAAAGGTATAAATTATATCCCCCTGTATTTGCTCAACCTTTCACACTGGGAGAGTAAAGATTACAGCTTTTAAGGACCAGGACTGTCTTTTAGTATATTGCTTGGCACAACAGGTTCATGATCTGTAACTAAGGCTTGTAGGCAGCATCATAATTATAAATTAATAACAATAATTCACCCACTAAGTGGAATGTAGGCACAGTTGCTCTCCCCAGAGACTTCTTAAAGGTTAGTGTTAAACCATGTAAGAGCACGCACCTACTGTGAAGAGGCAGCAAATCAACCCACCCCACAGCATAGGCAGATCTTGCCTCCCCTCCTTTTTCTTTTTTTTTTTTTTTTGCCCTTGTGCACCTATGTCCCTAAAGGAGAATATAGGATGGTGTAGACTTCTGCTGGCTTCTCTAAAGAAACTTCACCTAGTCTTTCATATATCTAATTGCAGTACAATTGCATACTCATTTAAAAGTTAACAAAAAATACAGATCATTTACCTTTTACTATTTTTAAACCTATCCATTTTATCAGAGAGGAAGTCCACGTATTCTCTTGCATGGGCCTTACATTTAAAATAAAGTTACTTGTTAAAGTGAACACTGTAAATATATTGAAAAACAGCTTTGATTTTGTGCCACTTTGCCTCCTACAAATGCAGTGCCTTACACAGTGAGTGAGGCAGCCATTCCCATGGGAGGTTTATCTGATAA
Organism: Rhea americana; assembly: GCF_003343005.1. NCBI lineage: Eukaryota > Metazoa > Chordata > Aves > Rheiformes > Rheidae > Rhea > Rhea americana. The sequence continues at coordinate 2,347,179 of NW_028185151.1, forward strand.
ACTTAGTGTGACACTGCAATTTTCCAGACAGGCTTCACAAAATACTTGTCTATCAGTACAGCACTGCATATTCAGGCCTGTTCAATGCAAAGTTTCATTAGTCTTTTCATTATTTTTTAGGCAGCACCTTGAACCATTAAATGAGATATTTATTATTCTGCCTTTAATGTTAAGTTCCAGTTAAGGCATTCACAGTTCTTGGCATCATTAATTTTGCATTTATGCCCACTCAGTGTTTTGTATCATGCTGTTACAAAGCAATGTGTTTGCTTAATGAGGTTGTGGGTGGAGGCATCTGGGGTTTAGGGTTCAGGATATCTGTGAAGTTCCCAGATAAACAAGTTTCTCAGGCTCTCCAGTTGGGTAGCGTTTCAAGAGGATACATGCCTCTCCATTCAGAATGACTTACACAAATGACCATATTCCAGGATGAGAGATTATTTATCAGATCAGGATACAGAGACAGGCACTTCTAGCCACAGCAGGCAGCCTCAATGTCATCTTCGAGGTTCCCGATTTACCCTCAAGTACGGGCCAAAGTGGCAGTCATCACAGACAAGGCATGTTTTCTCCTCCTTCAAGATCAACAGGGAAGTTGCTCCCCAAAACAGAGAGAGTCAAACATCTGCCCTAATCCCTATCAGTCCCCCAGCCTGGTAACATGCCTATCATAACTTCTCCCAAGCTGCCTTAAGAAGTTTTTAAAGGGAAACACAAGACACTCCTCTACTCCTCACCCATCTACTAGCTCATTTGAGAAGATCTTTCTGCAGACCTTGTCGCAGAATGGACATATTTCTGAAATAAACAAGTATTACAGTGCTTGTATCTGATATTATCTTTCATTCATGCCTCCATCCCTTCCCAACCTAACTGTTAAAATCTTATTCTGCATTACCTTTCCTCAGTCTTTGATTCCCTTTTGCAGCACTTAACTATGATTAGAATACTACTTAGCATTTGACTCTCCATATTTCAGTGCAGACTCGGACACAACCGACCCTTTTGTTCCACATCTAAGTCAAATCCTGCCTTTGAATCTCTTTGGAAAGGCTACAAACTTATCGTTAAATATTGTTCTYTATTCCTTGTGCTTAACATAGACTTTATCTGTATTTCTCATTATCTAGAGCAGCTTTCTTGTACTTCTCTAATTTTTATTATTTTGAAGCAATTAATTTTAAAACTGCAGGCAGAAGATGTTTTTCTCTCTACCTCTAGTATCTCACTTCCAGCAACCTGACAGCACCTGTTATTTAATTCTGCAAARATCTTATTTAAATCTTCAAACTGCATTGTGATTCTGTTTGTACATTTTTCAGTAGCCCTTTTTTCCCCCATCAGTCCATCTATTCACGTGATTGTTTCTTCTTCACCATCATCTTTTCTTTGTCATCAAAGTTTCTCCATCATCTGACCCATAACATGATTGCAGGATTTACGCCTGCAAGACATTTGGCTTCACTGGTTCTTTAGTCTCCTAGTCACACGCACATAATAGTGTGTAACACTGGTTAGCTAGTTTAATTACCTGGCAAATATCATTCTTCCTGATTATAACTGTGATTCCTTCCTCCCACAGTAAGTTAATAGCTGCCACCTGCCTATTAAAATACTTTGAGCAGAAGATAATCTTCTGTTCCTGGCATAATTGCCTCTCTAACTCTATAATGTATATACATTTTTACTCACCTCTAAGGAAAATCTGATAGTGTTTAAATACAACTACCTCTGATCACTTTTTAATGAAAATTTAGCAGGCAGCAACCCAGTACAGAAAGAACATAGAGCAGCTGAAGCCTTCAGAAGACATTCTAGTTAGAATACACTAGCTTCAAGTCATTCTCTAAAAATTTACAGGTTTTTCCTAGCGTGACCTGTCAGAGATCTACTCAGAGGAATTAAGAAGATTTTAATTAAAACGTGTAACATAAAAAGAATTAGATAAGCACCTAAAATATCTGAGCCAACGTCAGCATGACAAATTATTTCCAAATTGACTCAAAGCACAATGAATACAGTTATTCCAAGGAAGTTATACAAAAGTATTTTAAAACTTCAAGATTGTTATCAGCAGCTTTCTTGCAACTGCTGATACGCRCTACTTTAGTTTCACACAGGTGACGAACCAATTTCATTGAACCGGTGAACACAGGAACCTGTCTTTTTACTGAACAAGTAAGCATGGAAAGCACCAGCTCCCTTCATTCACCATTTACAAACAATTACAAAAGATAATTCCATAYAGCCTTTTAATGCTACACCATAGGTACTGTTTACCCTGCTTTTCATACTTATGATTTATAAATTAGTTAACCAGCAGTTATTATTTGTTACTTCAAAGAGTGGCACAGGTACTACAGAAAGACAACTGTATTTGTATAGCTAAAGAGGGATGGTGTTTCACAAATCAAAGCAAAGCCTAGACAGAAATGAGGCTGTACAAATGGCAAATAAAAACAGAAAGGATGGGTCTCATAAGAGGAAGAAATAGTTTGGGTAGGATCTGGTCCATTGGGGCCTGGGAAATCAAATAATAACTGCACTTACCAGCAAACAAAAATAGACTTTTCAGTAAGAAAGACATTAAAGTAAACTAAAACCACAGTGCCTTCTACAAAAATATTCTGTGCAGATGCTTTGTTGGAAAAACCAGCTCTGTATCTATGGACAATTTTTGCTTCCACGAATGTCAGAAAAGTTTTTAGAGTGTAATTTTATATCTCTCTCTGCCAAAGCACTGTAAGAGCCCCTAGTTCCTGTGTTACACTGAATGCTGAATCTTGGGGTTATGTTTTTAGTAATCTGTTGTTATTATAAGTACTTTGAATTCTATTATCTTACCAAAATGTTAGAAGTCCAGCTTTGCCTCTAGAACAGCAAAGCTGAAAAGTGATTGCTTTCCAGTACACATTTTAAATACTCTCAAAGCTTTAAAGTACTTTACTGGACGGAGTTATTAGTAGACACCAAAAATATCTGCATGCTCAGGTAAATCAGTGGTGATAGCAGAAAAACTGCTAAGATTTTGAAGAAAGTCAATGTCACATCTAAAACTCAAATGCAGATTTTTTTAGTCCCCTTTCGCCCTTTCCACTATGTGATGGTTTAGAGAACACTGCAGTAAAAATGCCAATTTCAGAGAGGAGCAGAACAATTACAAAAGAATAGGCTACTTTTTAAAAATTTGACACTGTGACTGTGCATTTCTATGGGATCCAAATAAAACCAGATAGAAGTAGCCTGCCCAGATCTAGCACTTATTATCTCAAGCTMTTTCTGATTGATAAGAAAGATCTCATTTTACCCTTAAAACACCTTCTGAAACTGAAGGCTGACCATCATTTTTCAAAACCCAAMTTCCTGGATTATTCTAAAACAAGCTACTAAACAACATCTAAATTCCTAAATACAGTCATGTAGAACATATTTCAATCACTTTGTAATCTTCTGCCAAGCTTGTACCACATTGTCAACCTTCAACCCTATAAGCAAAGCTCCACATATTTCTGTACTGTACCAAGCAAGGCAGTGAGGCACATCAGAAGGGTATCGGCAGACTAATCTTTCCACTAATACATTTGAGAACACTGACAAAGAGCAGACTATACTTGTGCTGCCTCACAGTAAGACCTTGATATCAACAGTCTAATGAAAATAATAAGACATAGGAGAAAAAAAATAGAGCAAGAACTTAAATCATGTTTTAGGGGCAGTTTTGCTTGTTTTTGCACGTTCTGCATATCTTYATCACTGTAAAAACTGGAAAAGTTACAATGTCTCATAAAACGGGCCCTAGATTTTCGAATACATGTCTCTCTACTTCTGTTTTCCAAATCCTACCACATYAGCCTCAGCTCTCTTGTGTAGCAATGAAACCACTCAAATTTCCTCAGCCTCAGCAAACTGAATTTCTTCCTGTGACAAGTGTCTTAAAGCTGAAAGCAGCACAGGTTCAAAAGGGTAAAATAAAAGCACTACATTTGCTTTCAGACACTTATTTGCTTAAAATCTGATAATATTACTGATAACCTATTCCATGCATACATTTTTCCTCCATTTAGTATAATTGCTCTTTTATCATTTATCCTTTTTATCTCAAGCTCTGAGCACTTTTGTTAAATATTTAAGAATCCTATTATAAATTAAAACCCTACCATTTTCACTTGACCTCATCTTCACATGATCTTATTAACACAGCACTGGAGACTTCCAGCATGCAGTAAAATATGCAAGCTACCACTGGCTGGTTCAATTATCCCAGTATCCTCCTGACCCATTGCAAAGCCCTTTCCTGCTTTCTTCCACAGCTGGGTAACGATGAGCTCCAAAAGGCAGTTAGCAGACAGCGCAAGTGCCTGGCTAACAGAGCTGATCCTGAAGCCCTGGGAACACCTATGCCCAAGCATTTTCCTGTTAAAGAGAGGCTGGGGAATGTAAATGCACTTCTAGCAATGAAAGGAACCAGCACCAGTGTGGGGTGAAGATGCTAAGGTTGCCCTTGCCTCATCTTTCCCTTTTTCCTCAAAAAACACAGACAAACATGTGCCCTGAAGGACTTATAACTAAGTTGAGGGATTCTTTTTCTCATGGAACAATTTCACTAAATCGGCCCCAGGCCACTAGTCTGACTCAGTACTTAGGGGAATGGTGAACATAATACAAAATGGTAAGGAATGCTCCTTGACATTGCTACCCATCTCAGACGGGGTATGGGAAGCTGCAGCCCTCTCCAGTACGACTACTTCCTTTACWGTGGCAGACAGCACTGTTGCTGCAGTGAAGTAACCTCTCCATGTGCTCCCTATCTCACGTTCCCACTGTCAGTCTCCATCCAGGTTCCTATCTTTCTTACTAACCACAACTAATGAGGAAGAGGGAGAGACAATGCTCACYGAGCTGCCAATAGCCTGTTTTTTGGAGTCCTATACACCTAACCACAAATAATGCAAGACCTCCTTACCACCACTTCCTACCATGGGAGACCTCATGCATCAGCCTATGAGATGGGGGGTGGTCAGGGAAAGGGCCACAGGGCCAGTGGTGTGACTTCTAATGGCCATCTTCTGATCATAAACCCCAGCAAAATGGCACATGCCTAGCTGCAGCTTCATCAGCTCTGTAGCCTCCATGTGAAATGCAGCTGGCCAGAGGATCACAAGTGAAGCAGGTCAGCTGCATCTGGCCCTTGAGGTCACACAGCAGAGGAAAGCAGTGCTGTGCTGCCGGCCTGTGAGACACTGGCCTAGATGAAGAAGAGTCTAAGATACGGACTAACTACATCTCTCACTATCACATGTGACAGGGGTACACAGAGCCACAGTAAGCAAAATGGTCACAATGCACAACTACTAGCAAAGGCTGCAGAGTAGCCGTAAGAAATGCTGTAAGGAGGAATTGCTAGGGCAAAGAGATGCCTAAAACACTTCTGAGTTTTTGACAGAGTTAAGAAGCTGGTCAAGTACASGCTAGTAGAGCAAACTTCAGCAGTGGGAAAGAAATACAGACATAGCAGAATYGACAGAAAGTCAGGATGAAACTGAAAAGAGGGATTCAATTGCTTCCTTTCACTGCAGCTAGTATTTTTCTTCTTTGTCRTTTGCTCCTAGTTTAGTGGCACCCTTCAAATACTTCAAATTAGGTTTCATCATCTGATAAGGTTCCTCCAAAGATGTAAGACCAGTCAATGTAAAAGACACTGGGTAGGCAGAATGACAAAGAGCAGAAAGCTGCACATCAAAGCTTCATCAACGGAGGAAACAAGACAGGATACAACAGGGGAAGAAAAAGGTATGATTATGGCTGAAACTAGGAAAAAAAAAAACGCCTGCGTATTGCAAGGAGAAAAATAGATTAAGAGCAAAGTTCTAAAGTTAAGAGTCATGAGATTCTCAGATGAAAGACAAATGGAAGACATCCACAGTAGTGTCACAGCTAGAGAATACTTAAGGTTTTAAGTTAGTAGCAGAACTACACAGGAGAAAGTCAGCTAATCTGCACCTGGGTCCAGAGAGAGTATCAGGACAAGCAAAAAACATAGTATGGAGCTTCCCACCTTGCACGCAGAAACACTGTGTTTCTAAGTGTTTCACTTTAGAAATGACTGATAGTCATAGAAAGAAAACAAATATGTTCTTACAGAAATTTTTAGCACCTCACCTAAGTACAGCTGAATGGTGTGTTCCCAGGACCCTCTATATCATCATTCAGAGAAAAACGCAATGAAAGATAAAAGCAGTCAGAGGCTTAAAGGTTAAAACTTATATAAAGTACAATTTATGATGTTTATTATACATACAGATTTGTGTACAGGGAACATACGGTTATTTCTTTACAAAAGATTTTTAACATTCATATTTAACATTTAATAACAATTACTATTATTTTCCATTTGGAAGACAGCCTTGTCTAGTTAGCACTGAATGCCACGAGAACATATTTAAGCATAATAGTAATTCCGTATCACCCATGAAATTCTATACTGCTTCAAGTAAAATATCAGAGCATTTAACTTGCGCAGTCTTTAGGTCATGGACAGATGTATGCACACAGTGCCTTGCACAAAAAGCTCCTGATGTTAGCTATGGCCYCTAGGTAGCACTATGATGCAAATAATTACACATAATAACTTTTTTTTTTTACAGTCACAGAAAGATTTATAAAGCTGATTCATGCTGCTCTGTAAAGATGCTGACAAAATTATTTTCCTGCTCTGAAGAAGTTTACAGTTTATATTTGCATGGGTGTATTTTTTGAACATGCAATTGGTCTACTAAGGCATAGCATCCCTTCAGGATAATATAGAATGGCATAAAAAACACAATTATGTCAAAAAGTCCTTTTGAAGAAAATCTTCAAAGTATTAAATAATGAGAAACTTGACATTGCTTTCAGATTTATAGCTTTTACCTTCTCTTTTCAACAGGAAGGCAGTCCCCCAGCAGAGCACACTGGAACAAACTATTCAGGATTTATTTCTCTGCGGGCATCTAARGGTTTCTTAGAAGCAATTCATAAACTCATTTAAACGTATGCACGTTTCTCCTACTGCTTAAGCAGATACTTGAATTCAATAGATTTTTTTTCAAAGCAAATTGCTACTGTTTTCTTAGTAACCTTCTATAACTATGTTCTGCAAATTACATAGTGGAATTGAAAAATTCAGATTTCTGGCCAGTGCTTAAATGTACTTAACTGAATTCAACTGCACTAGAGACATTCAGGCTCAATTCTTTTTGCCAGCAAGGCTCCATAACTGCAATAGCAGGCATTGAATTAAGTCTAGAAAGAGAGGGGGACACTTTGGAACAGAAGACTTCCTGATATGCAAATACCACAATGCTTTTAGCTTGCACTGCTAGCGCATTAAAATAAAGTCTTTTTTGTTTTTTTAAGAAATGGGAGACTGTTCTGAGGAACTTTAGAGACAAAACACACAGATGAGAAACACAAGAAAAAATAACTTAAGAAATGAGTCCCATATTGAAGACTTGAAGAGTCCCATATTTGCCTGTCAACTAGGTATGATAATTTTAGGAATTCAAACAAAGAAAAAGAAAGAGAAAAAGAAGGGCTAAGAATCCCTACTGAGATAAAAATGCATACAAAATACTCTCATTAGCCAACAGACATAAATGAAGAACATATTGAAGAAAAAACCTTCCTATGGCAGTAACAGCACTAAGAAGACTCAGTAAAAAGTTGATAACCACAACATAGATTAGCAAAACACATTACTGGCTGTTTTTAACATATACTAAGAGTGTATTCACCTTACCAGTCAGGGAGAGGAAAGAATTCACATTAACATATACCATTATCTCACTAGTTAGAATCAGATACTGTTCTCCATCAATTCTACAGAACAAGAAACGACCAAATCCTTTATCATGTACACCTATTTAAAAAAACAGGCACTCCACTGTAGTTATCTGTACAGCTGTATTTTGGAAATCAGTTTAAGTAGCAGCCTCATGCTATAGTCTCAATGTAGACTTAAAAGAAAAAGACCAAAAACCCAGGAACTCAGCCAGAGATCTATTTATTTTGCCAGTCATGGCAATAAAGTCGAGCCATGTATCCATTAAGACAGCCTATACAGCACGCTTTTGCTCGAGAGGCTTTCTCCTTGAGTGATCAACTCAAATCCCCCACTGTATGCCTTTACWTACCACAGTACTTGCTATCAACGTTTGTTTTTTTATGTACCTTTTTAATATAGCTTTTACCTATTCTTGAAGGCTGTTCTGTCACTTAATTTCAATAAGCATCTGTCTCCTCCCTACTTCTATTTATTTTACGGACGACAGAGCATCTTCTAAGCATTCTGCTTTCAAAGGAACAGTTTTACCGCCTGCTTAGCAGTTCTRGCTTACGGGCATGGACAATGAAGTTAAAAGGTTCTTCACTGCCCAGAAAATAAAAGCTATTAGCTTAAAGGTGAGCGAGATCCACGCATGTTAAACRCCTCGTGTTGATTCAAGTCATCTAAACCTCGCATGAAAAGTTCCTTCTGCTCTGCGGCAGGTCAATTCATTTTACCCGGCGAGCGCTGAACGGCTTCAGCACACCGTGAGTGAACACTGGCCCACAACTGATATAAAAAAATAAAT